>NW_026775576.1:79350049-79950049 GCF_030987335.1 Cornus florida
ATTTTCCCCCAAACTTGGATCAAATAAGGGATCCATTCACATTCATAATCCAAAAACCGTAAAATAATTGCCTCAACAATGGCTCATGCATATAACAATGAAAGTAATGGCCCCGACAAGGACCTTTGGTTGGATAAAATATTTAAGCAAAATGAAAGCCTCAACAAGGACTATCTCCCAAGCATAGAAAAATGAACAATTAGGGTAAGAATTGCTCAAAAAGGTCCTTAAGCAACTTCAAATTCCAACGATAGCTTTAAGCTCTAATGTTCGCCTTTCTTGTATAAAATACAAAGGTCCTTAAGCAACTTTAAATTCCAACGATAGCTTTAAGCTCCAATGTTCGCCTTTCTTGTATCAAATACCTAATTGCACATTAGAGAGAGAAAAATAAGAAAATAGTAAGAATATACAAATAATCAAATGAAAACCAATATCTAATTTAACTCCAATAAAACCAATGGTCTCCAGCAACGGCGCCAAAATTTGATCAAGCCCCTTTGTGGGGGTCGTTTTTCCTTTAATCAAAATGAGATGTTTTAATATGTGGTTTAGGAAAAGCCTTTTTCAAAGATTTATCAAAGAGTCAAATTTAAATTTATAAAAACTACTACTACTATAATGAAATATATAGTGAGTAGGGATCGAACCCAAGAGACCTTTGGTTTGGATTTAAATAAGACAATTGGTTTTAATAAGTGATTACCATAAGAGAGAGAGAGAGAGAGAGAGAGAGAGAGAGAGATGGTTGGTTGATTAAGCTAGTGAACAATTAAATTAAAATGCAATGAAAATAAACTAAGTTGGAGTTAAGGGTTTAAGAGATAGAAGGGAATCCTTAGGGTTTATTGAAATCACCACTAAACTTATGCAATTAACCACTTGTTTTTCATTAATAGGGAGAATATTACTGCAACTTAAATGTAGCTTCAATCACTAAAACAACTTGCAATCAAGTATGCATGAATTATCAAATGTAAGTATGAATTGTCTACTTAATGAGGGTGTAGAACAACCCATTAAGCCTAAGCATACTCTATCAAATTAACCACAATTGCATCTAATGACAACATACTGTAATGACCCGGTTATTTCCTTTATTTTTCCTCAGAATTTCACGGATGAATTTTTTTCGTTGAAATTTCTTGTCTGAGTTCAGTTTCTCGTTGCTTAGTGTCATCTCGAGTGCTCGGAAATGGTTTCTGAGACTACTTCCTTTGGATTGACAACTTCCTTTGAGGACCGAGTCATTTCCATAATTTTTGTTTTTCGACACTATTCACTTTTCGTCCTTTTCCCTATTTTGTCATTTTCCCTATTCTGTCTTTTCCCCATTTGTCACTTTGTTGGCGTAACCTCACTCCTTGTGTTCAGAGTTGGTTTTTGACTTCACGTGTCTTCATTCTAAGTGGTTTCCACAAAATATGTATTTTTATTTTTGCAAGAAAGTACTCTGGTTGCTCCTAGTGTCCATAGGGGCATGGATGCAAAGTTCTTTGGAATTATTTTCTTTTCTTGGGGTGTTTTTCGTAAATATATTTTGAAGATATTTTATTTCAGGCGTTTTTAAGAAAATATTTTTGGAAGATATTTTCATTTTGGGGCATTAGTGCAATTAACCATTTTTGGAGGAGCCATTTTGCAATTACTGAAAGTTATTGTAAAATACTTCGTCTGGAGCCTGGATCCTCGTACGGGATTCATTTTCACTTTTCGTCGACTCATAAATTCTTGGAATTTTCTTCTGGTCGTTTTTCTTCAGTTTTAGGGTTTTTGGCCCCAGTTGCCGCCGAACTTGTTCGGGGCATATCTCTCTGCTCGGAACTTAGTTTTTGACACCGTTTCTTCCGTTATTCATATTTTCTCATTTTGAATCTTTTTCGTTCACGGAGTTTTGCCATTTGAGCGCGTTTGCTCAAATTTCAGTTTTTCAGACCCGGCGGGGCCCGTTCGGGGCACTTTTTGAGATTTTCTATAAATAGGGGGACTTAAAATTAAAAAGTCATCTTCTCCTCTCTCTATGCACAACCAGAACCTACTATGGCAGCCCAAGGGGGCTGCCACCCTTCTTCTTTTATTTGAACCTTCTTCCCTTTGTTAAAAAGTCGAAGTGCCTTTGCATTTTGTGTTTGTCTTGACCACGCGCATCTTTCCCCCTTATTAGAACCCCTTTTTGGCCAAATTTTGAGTTCGGGTTTGAAGTCAAGTTGTGATTTTGATGGGACCTCTTGTGGGTTCATGTAGATCGTGTTGTCCCCGACAAAACCCTTCGGTATCATTGGATTCAGAGCACTTATTTTTCGGTGGGCTTTTGAGATTTTCATCTCAAATTGAGGTAGGGGATGTTTTAGGGTTATATTAATGTTGTATTTATTGTTATATGAGTATATACAACTTGTGAGCATGCCTTGATCAAGTTATAGAATTTAATTTAATTATTTTCTTTGTTTAAGATTTAATTCTCATGATGCTAGGCAACTTAGAATTAAATTGTGGCACGCTAGAAATTTAGGCATTGGTATGGTGGTTGATATATATTAAATTGGGGTTATTTGAATAAGAATTGCAAATTTTATTTAATATTTATCTTTTGTGAAAGTTTAATTTACCTAGTTGTATCAAGTATGGAATCAACTTGTAATGTGATATTAAAGTAGGCCTTGGTGAGTTCTTTAACATATATTAAATTGAGGACATTTGGATATGTTTGAAAATGTAGAGAAAAATTAATTAATGAGCTTAATTAATTTTATTTTAAGTGTGTTGGTCACTTAAATTGATATTGGAGGTAATGGGTTGATAATCCCTTGAATTGTAGTCTGTTTAATCACCTTGTGAGCATGTTACTAATTTGATGTAGAATTAGTACTTGAGACCTCTTGAAATAGTAATTGGACTTAGCATGATATAGAATATCATTGACTTGCATAGCTTGTTTAGATATATCTTGTGTAGGTGTATAGCTTGTTAGAATATTACAATTGTTTACCTTGGAAGCTAGTTACTAAATTGGGACTTGTTTAGTACTTGTGGCTTAGTGTGGTAATGTGGTTCAATTGTTGTAAAATATTTTTGTTTTGGTGTATAAATTGCATATTGGAGGCTTGACATGTCATATGCTATCTAGACTTGAATTATAGGATATGGTTTGTGTGGATTCAACCTTATTTGTGCATGGAAGATGGTTTTATGCATTAGTGGATTTGGTATAAGTTTGGTCTAACTTATTGATTTTTCTATAAGTTTTGGACTTATTGATTTTGGAAAGCTTGTAAGGACATATTTCACGTGATGGCTAGGGTTTGGCTCTAGTACGGAGACAAGAGTCTTCTAAGTCATAAGTGCACATTAGGTAGTACCTTGTGGGTCGTAATTGTCCGGAATAACTTATGCATGTGCGCACTAGGTAGTGCATTATAGGTCGTAATTACCTGGAAACACTTGCTTGGTCTAGTGACCACATGTCCTAGTCTTTCTACTTTAATTTCGCATTCAATTTCAAGTTGTTAATCATGGATTACTTGTAACTTGAGAATTGGTGCTTGCCTATGTATTTTGATCTCATTTAGTATACTTGAAACTGTATACTTGAACTTGTATCCTTGTTGGTGTATCTAAACTCTATCTAGTGTATTTACGCTTAGTATACTTGTCTTGTGTGTGCGGATTTCATTTTTGTATACTTGTGCCATGTATACTTGTCTTGTGCGTATGTGTTTAGCTTAGTATATTTGTGTTTGTATACTTGATTTATGAGTACTCTATGCATATATCTTATACTTGTGTATGTATGCTAGATATTGCTTATCCCGTTTAACATGATTTAGTATACTTGTGAGCATGTGTACTTGAATGTCGTGTATTATGTTTTAATACGGTTTAGTGTACTTTGGCATGTATACTTGTACGCCGTAGTTCATTTCAATTGCATGAGTAGCTTAGGATGCTCTCTGAGTCTCATTTTGATATAGACGTTAGGTGGCATGAACCCTTTTAACATGTTTCACTATAAGGTAATCTTATTGTAAAATGCTAGGTCGACGCATGCTCATCTCCTACGAGTAGCTTTATGTTACTCAGCCACGTAGTGGGGACATTTTTCAGGTACAGGAGTCAAGATTCCAGATTCTCATATTGATTGGATGATTTGTAGCCTTGAAGGTTTCAATTCTTGTAAAAGTTGGTTTGAAATGCCACTTGTAGCCTTATATGTCAAAATGTGTATATTTGATTCCAATTATGTAATGTGTACATAAGTACACTCTATGCAATGTATTTGACATGTATGAGATGAGGCCGGAGGCCAATGACATGTATCTTGTATTTTATGCAACTTTAACTTTATGAAATATTATGAAAATATTGAAAAATGCTACGTCATTGCTTCATAACTTTTGCATCGGGTGTGAGAATTCCATTCTTATTCTTTCATAGGGTCTTATAAATCATGTTTGAAGTGTGGCCAAGGGCCAAACGGTAATTTGAAATTATTTGATAATTTTGGTTTTTAAATTTCCCTTTTCTTGTTCATTTTTGCCTTTTTGCCCGTTGGGGAGTCGAATTTCGTATCGGTGGTATTTTTAAGCCGTGGACCATTGTAGCGCATCCAAATAGGTAAGTTACATTTGCGTGCATGGTCGTTTCCGGGCAAACCTTCTTCTTTGGGTGAAATGAGCCTCTTATGGACTCATTTTGAAATTTTGTTGTATAATCTGATCTAGGGGTATTCTAGACCTTTCACATCAGTTTTAATTTCTTCTTTCAACATGGTTGAATAGAAAATGTGATTTTAGGGGGGGTTTTTTCTTTGTGTTTTTCCAGAAAATGTCGTCTTGGCACCGGAAATCCCTCGTGAAGTTTCAGCTTCCAGTTTGCATTTTAGCAGTTTTTTGACCTTCATGACCAGATTTCATGGAGGGGCATTTTGGGCATTTTACAGTAATTTTTTTTTTTTTTTTTAATTCTCGCGAGTCACGTAGAAAACTCGATTTTAGGGAGGGTTTCTTCTTCGTATTTTTCTAGAAAAACTCGTCTTGACCTCCGTTTCAAGCCTCAGTTCTGGAAAACCTGCTTTGGACCGTTGCTATCAGCATGGGCATGCCATTGGGTGCCGGCGCGCCGAGCGCGCATGGGGCATGTATGGCCTTCGTCGGGCCGCCGCGAAGTTAAAACTTCAAACACTCGTTTCTCCCTCGTCCGGACTCCAAATCGAGTGAACTTTTTTTTGAACTTGATTAATTTTTCGTTGTCTTTCCAACGGTGTGCTTAGTTACACCCGGATCTTCCTGAATAATTACCAGTTTACCCTTTTAGCCTTAAGTGCTCGTTTTTCTTCGTCATGCCGTTTCTCCTTCGTTTGGACTCCGAATCATGTGATTTTTGAGTCCATCTTGATTATTTTTTCGTTGTCCTTCTAGTGGTGTGCTTGGTGGCACCCTAGTCCATAATTTTTAGAAATGACTATTTTGCCCCTGAGGGCTTATTTGTCATATTTTTGATCTTTTGCTTCCGCATCAGTTCTCATTGAGTTCCACGACCTCATGGAAGGTCACTTTGACTTCTTAGAGTCTTGTTTTTCGTTTTTGATTCTGTATTTCGGATCTGTTATCGGGTCAAACTACGGTTCATCACAGGACGCATTGGCTTGAAAAACCAGGGCCGTGACACATACATTAATCAAGAGGATAATGGAATTTGCATATAATAAATGTGGATTATCAATTCAAGCAATGAATTGTCTACCTACTGACAAGTAAACTAATTTGTAGCACAACCCATCAAGATAAAGTATAACCCATCAAATTAATCAGCAATCCCATCTAATAAAACCCATGCCTTGGTTATCACTAAACCCAAATAGCAATGGAATCGAGTGTTGAGTATAATCCTCTAATCACACATAGACATGCAATTACATAGAGAATTAATGAAAGAATTAATCTTTAACATCTAATCAAGAGCATAACCCTAAATTAATTATACATAGACATATAATTAACATATAGAGTTAATGGAAGAATTAAACCAACACAAGCCATGATTTGTCAAATCAAGCATGTAAATAGGAATCACAAGGCTATAACATCAACTACAACAATATAGTAATCTCCCCAAAAATAGAAATACAAGGGTTTAGAAATACATAAACTTAGGGCTCAACCAAGCCCTAAGTGGAGATCTAGCCCATCATGGTTGTGGTGGTCAAGGTGTCAACATGATCCTCCTCCATGCTTTGCTCCTTCTTCTTCTTCCTTGAAGCTCTAGAGATATGAGTGTGTAGATGTTCTTCCTAAACCTCGTGCCTTCACTCTTCCCTCTCTTTTCACCCTCTTCCCGTTCTCCAGAGAGAATATATCGATACAGACTCAAAAATAAAACTTAATTATAAAAAAAAATAATATTCACCTAAATAAAATAATAACTAACCCTAAACTAATGGCTCACTGGGCCTTAAGTAACAAACCCTATTAAAGCTCATAAGTTACAAAAATAAGCCCAAAATAAGAAAATCCCGTAATGCTGCCAGGTACTGGGAGATTGATCCCACAGCCTTGGGGATCGATCTCTCAAGGGCATTTTTAGTTCTGTGAATAGTGGGGGATCGATCCCCCAGAGTTGGAAATTTCCTTTAAACCTTATTTAGCTCCATTTTGGCCCTGGGCTAATTGGTTTGCTTCTTTATCTTTGGGAACATCATCAAAGGCCCGAGATTGACCGCTTTTGAAGAATAAACACACTATACGAGCAATGGGCTGTGACATTTTTTTGTCATTTTTTGAATTTTTTCTGAATGTCTTTGCTTGACTCTAAAAAGGCTTTAGTGAACCAAAATTAGTCCGTTTGAACCTTATTGACCTGAAATTGACAAAAACATAAATTAGAACTAAAACATGAAAATAAGATAAATGCAATGACTAAAATACCCTAGTTTAGTTGCTGAAATGTGCAACATTTAAGCACTTATTAGAGATCATGGTGTTCTCCCAAATCCCGGGTGAAGAACTTCATGATACTTGGGAGAGATACAATGATCTTCTGAGAAAGTGTCCACACCATGATATTGCTAAATGGCATTTGGTGCAAATCTTCTATGAAGGATTAACTAATCCACATAGGAACATGGTAGATGCTTCTAGTAATGGTGGTTTCCTTCATAAAAGCCCAGATGATGCTTAGGAACTGTTTGAGGCCCTAAGTGAAAATTCTGTTCAATATGCTTCTTCCTCTATGTCTAGGTCCACTTCTGGTATCCTTCAAGTTGAAAGTTTGTATGAAGTAGAAAAATCTAGAGAGCTTGCCACTCAAATGGAAGTATTGAATCGAAAGTTTGACCAAGTTTTTTCAACTGTCAGTATTATTAGTTCTTCTCAGCATTCTTCTTTGCCAAATGAGGTATGTTCTGTCTGCGCTAGTCCATCTCATTATGCTGCCAGTTGTCCTTTCTTGGGTCACTCTTTTGAAAATCCACAAGCACAAACCAATGTTGCATTCTCCAATTCGGGTTACAATCCAAATTCCAATACTTATAACCCTGGCTGGAGAGATCATTCCAATATATCATGACAGAATCAACGCCAAGGCAATACTGTTCCCCAATCTCAGGGACAATACCACAATTCATCTAATCCTTTGCAAAATTATTCTTTCAATCAATCTTTCATTTACTCTTCTCCTTAATTTAGGAACCACGTTAATCCTGATCCTCCTCCTCCTAAGTACTCATCTGCAATTGAAGAGAATGTCATGGTTGCACTTAGTAACCTTAAGTCTAATAATGAATTGTTGAATTCCTATTCTCAATCTATATTCAATCTAGAAACTCAAGTTAGGCAACTATCTACTCAAGTTGGGCAAATAGTAAAAGTGTTAAAACAAAAAAAGGAAGGGAAAATTTCAAGTCAGCTAATTGTAAATCCAGTCAGACAAACTTACATGATTGATGAGACTAACTCTTCAAGTTCTCGTCATGAGCAAGTTAATGCCATCACTATTTTAAGGAGTGGAAAGATCATTGATAATCAAGTTGAGGAAAAAGGGGTAGAAAAAGAGAAGCATAGGATTTCTAATAATCACATTCTTCTAAATCCACATCCCACATATGTTCCCTCACATCCTACACCATCAAGTTCCAAAGGAGTTAAATGTCAAGTCACTTCTTCATCTTCTCCCAACCTTGAGACAGCTTTTGAGCCAAAAATGCCTTTTCCTGAATGTCTCAAGGGACCCTGCTACTTTGGTAAGCAAGGAGAGAAAATCCAAGACATGATGGATGTCTTTAAATAGGTAAAAGTCAATATTCCTCTCCTAGATGCTATCAATCAAATCCTTACCTATGCTAAATTTCTGAAAGACTTGTGCACCCAAAAGAGAAAATTAAAAAGCCAAATCTCTAAGAAAATCTATCTCACTGAGTAAGTCAGTGCAATCATTCAGTATAGCACTTCTCCTAAGTTCAAAGCTCCTGGTGCTCCTACCATATCTTGCATCATTGGAAACAATGTGATAGACAGAACACTTCTTGACCTTGGAGCAAGTGTTAATTTTCTTCCTTACTCAGTGTATGTGTAATTAGGCTTAGGAGAACTTAAACCCACAACAATGGTGTTGCAACTTGCTGATCAATCTATGAAGCAACCATGTGGGATAATTGAAGATGTTCTCATTAAAGTGGACAAGTTTTATTTTTTGGTTGACTTTCTCGTCCTGGATACAGAACTTGTTTACGATCCCAATAGATATATTCCTGTGATCCTTGGTCGTCCATTCTTAGCTACAGCGAATGCCAGCATTAACTGTAGGACTGGGGCTATTGATATTTCTTCTGGAAACATGAAGCTCAAAGTAAACATCTTCAATGCCACTCCATATTCCTCAGAGAAAGATGAGTGCTTCTTTATTGATGTTATTGATGAGCATTCAGTCACCATCTTTCTGAAAAAAGATACTCCTCCTTTGATTTCAAATATTTTTTGTCCTTTATGTGAGTCTTCTCACAAACTTAAGCCTAAGCCACCACCGGATAAGCTTGAGTATTCTTTCATGGGTCTTGATGGAACCACAGTGGTTCCTCCTGTTTCGAATTTCATAATCACCCATAGGACTGATTTTGAGATGAGGGAAGTAGTTGAATTGTTGGATACAGGCTAAGGAGTGGTGTGCAGTCGAGATAGTGACGTTAAACTTAGCATTTGTATGTTTGTACCATAGTTTATTTTTATTCTTTTAAGTTTTTCTAGGTTTTTAGTTTATTTGTTTATTTTTCTTTTATTTTTTTTATTAGGTTAGTTTAGGTTTGTTTTGATAAAAAAATTTTTTTTAAAAAAAAGTTAGTTTCTTTGTGTTGTAATACTTAAAAAAAAAAAAAAAAACAAACAAAAAAAAAAAAACAAAAAATTGATTGACTTATGCATAATGATATATATATATATATATATATATATATTACTCCATATATTTGATACTTTGATGTGTGTTGTGGAGTGTGATTCTTTTGTCAGGTACAAGGACTAAGTTTGGGGGTGAGGTGACGATTTCATTCCTCTGAGCTATTAATTCTTGATCCTTGCTGGTTCTGCGTATTTGGTAATATCTTTCTAACTCTACATCTGTTTTCACACATTGAAGACAATGTGCATCTTAAGTTTGGAGGTAAAGTAGTGCCTTTTAAAATTTTTGTTGATGCTATATTGTGCACAAGAGGATGCAATTTAATTGTTTAAGCATGATTTTGAGTCTATTGATTGTTACGATGTCTCTATTTAGTCTGATATTGGTTAAAGATGGCTTGTATGCCAAATTTATGTTGAAAAGGAATTTTTGAGAATTTTTGAAATCAGTTAGTGGCCTGTTGTCCACTTTATTAGGATGATTATTGTTTGATGATTAAGATCTTTGAAATACTTCACTTTGCACATATTCACACTTACATGAATTCTGTGGGGTATAAACTAGAAGTCTTGTTTTGTTTTGTGTTAAACTGAGATGAGCAGGTGAATTTGATGATTATGATAACCAAGGCATAAAAAAATATAGAAAGAAAAAAAGAATTGGTATGTATGTAATAAATGAAAAAAAAACTCTTCACCAATGTGAATGAAAAAAAAAAAGAAGAGAAAAGAAAAAAAATAAGTAGAAAAGGGTCAAGTTCAAGTCTGTACCTAGATTACTTGAGCAATTAAGTCCTTAGGGGTGTTTCAACACCTAATGCCCTAAGACCATCTGGTTTGGAAGTCATTGGCTGAAAGCTTGTTACATAAGGGGTTTAGGTTGCCTAGATTACTTGAACAATTAGGTCTAGAGGGGTGCTTTATCACTTAATGCCCTAAAATCATCTGGTTTGGGAGTGATTGGCCAAAAGTTCGTTACATGGGTGATTTAGAAAGCTTAATAGACCTGAGCATTGCACAGTATCCTTTTTGAAAAATGTATACCAGAAGAAAATAAAAAAAAATAAATATCTTGGGAATTGGAATTTGAAAAGTTTGCTTGTAAATTGAGGGATAGCGTGGAATGAATACAAGTATGGATAGTAAGCCACATGTTTGAAATTGTGAGTTTACTTTTAAAGGGTTTTGGAGATTGAGATTATTGAATAAATAGTTAAACTGGCATATGGGGACCATAGTTACTAAATTGAGATTGAAAGTTTGAAAATTTTCTTGATTAATATAACTTTTTATACTTGTTATAGTTGACTGATTGATGCATTCCTAGGACATTATGATATGAAAATGGGTTTAAATGAGCTTACCGTGCAATTAAGGCACTGATTTGAGAAGTTTGTGGGTATCTTCATTGGAAACCCTCACGAGACTATAACTCGTCCACTAGGACTAGCAATATGTAAGTTTGGGGGTATGATGAGTACTGAATATTGCATATTCGAGCCCCTAAATATACGTATGTTAAGACCTAAAGTGATACTTCTATCTATTATTAGACTAATTTCTGTGTATTTCGTATTTTTAGGTACTTTCCCAAAAAAGCTATTAAAACCTGGCTTTTATGATGAAAAGAATGATAATGAAGTCTACCGTGTCATTGCCGGTCACCCGAAGTAAGCCGAAAGTCAAAATGGTAAGTTTGGAGGAATTTAGAATTTGAAGCTCGAGCCTCAAACTTAATGCTCGAGCATTGTACCTTGATGCTCGAGCATTACCATAGGGTGCTCGAGCCTTTGCCTAAAAGCTTGAGCACTTGATGCGTCGGAATTGATCCAAGCTCCTAGACCTCGTGCCTCAACTCAAGGATCGAACACTAACACCTAAAGCTCGAGCATATAAACCCAAAGCTCAAGCCCAACACCTTGGGATCTAGCACCATGAAGAGAGAATCGAGCACCATCAATAAAAATACGTTCTGGACAATTTTTGCTCCCAGAGCTCGAGCATCAGCTTTGATGCTCGAGCATGAATCAAAAGATCGAGCATCAACACTTCAGGCTTGAACATGGTTGAAAACTCTGAACCTACTTCAGTATTTTGGCCATAACTTTTGACTCAAAACTCCAAATTGAGCAACCTTAGTGGCTTTAGAAAGAAGACTTAAAGCCTAACATTTTTGTCTCTAATAGCCATCTCCAAATTCACATTCTAAATGGGTCAAAATTGCGTTGAAAAGTTAGATAAAGTTGCTAATAGGTGATGCTCGAGCCTGACAGGTGATGCTCGAGCCTGAACCTTAATGCTCGAGCCTCGGACTCTGATGCTCGAGCCTGGACATCCTGAAAGTTATAAATACATGCGAGAATGACCAAAAATCATATTCCTTTATTTCCTCGTGGGCCCAGATTACCCTAGAAGATCTAAAAGCCCGTTCAACCTTTATTAGAAGTTAATTCTTCTTTAAAAGAAGGCACAAGGCCATCAATATGGGGGATGATCCATCTCTATAATCCATCTCTTTTCTCTCTCATATTTCTCTCTCACGATGGCTTTTAGGGTTTTGAAGAAGAAGATCCAAAAGGAGTTTTGGCGGTCCATGGCGATGAAGACCACAACAACACAGATGATATCTTGCGTCGTCATGAGTAGCTAATTCCTACCTTAGGGCATTGATGTAGCCCGAATATGAATACTATGGTTTGATTGTTCTATACTTTAGGAATTTAATATATTATGTATTTTGATTGCATGATTTTGGGCAATTGCTTAATTCAATTGGTGTTTTAATTATTAAATAATTTTTTGAATGATTAATACCTGTCTTAGATTTAATTCAACCCATTCTTATGGACGATATCTAGCGGAGCCTTGCTAGACATAAGAATGGAGATCATGCAATGGTGTTCAAATGTTTTTCATGAATGAATGTTTTCATAGTCTATGCCTAGGGAAGACGAGTTATACTGCAAAATTAATTAGAAGTAGCTAGGTAGATAATTCGTGCCAACCGAAGATAGGTTATTATTAATTGAAATTCATGAAACATCTTTCTTTAATCTGAATTAAATGAATGTTATTGAGTTTAATTCCATATGATATATAATTATTGAAATTCCAAGGTTGAACAGTTGACCATAGTATGAGGTTCGTGGTGAAGTCAGTCCCTAAGTGTTTTTTCTCTTGATCTCAATCTTTTTATTCTGTTTTTTTTTTTTATTTTATTAATTTTCTGTTTATGTTTTTTGAATCACAACACACAATAAATCTTCCTTTTAAATTAAAATAATATTAATTGAAGACTTGATAAACCACCACAGTTCCTGAGATTCGACACCTTCAACATAACCCTATCCTATAAGGATCCGTTCTATTGCGAGTGGTATTTTATTATTGATAAATAAAAACACACATCAGATAGTTTCTTGCCAATCTAGAAAACTTTGAATCTCTGTAGGTGAAGTAGGCTGTCCCCACTCTACCACTGCAGAAACCTTGGTTGGATCTACAGCTATCCCCTTCTTTGACACCATGTGTCCCAGAAACTTCACTTTTTGCTGCTAAAACTCGCACTTCTCAAACTTGGCATACAACTGGTGCTCACGAATCGTCTGCAACACTGTGTGAAGATATCTAGCATGATTGTCCTCCGACTTAGAATATATCAAAATATTATCAATGAATACGATGATAAATTGATCTAATAAGCCTTGAAGACTCTGTTCATTAAATCCATGAAGACTGCTGGTGTGTTAGTCAATTTGAAAGGCATGACATGAAACTCATAAGAACCATATCTAGTGAGAAATGCTGTCCAAGGAACATCTTTCTCCCTAACCCAAAGTTGATGATATCCAGAATGTAGATCAATTTTAGAGAAGTAAGTAGCTCCCTTTAACTTGTCAAAAAGATCATCGATCCTGGACAAAGGGTACTTGTTACGAATAGTAACCTTGTTCAACTCCCTATAATCTATACACAGGTGAAGTGAACCATTCTTCTTCTTCATAAACAAAACTGGCACTCCCCAAGGTGAAGTACTCTTACGAATAAACCCTGGCTGAGCAATTGCTGAATCTGATCCCTCAGCTCTCGCATCTTCACTGGTGCCATCCTGTATGGTGCTCTAGCAATAGGCATAGTGCCAGGAGCTAAATCGATCACAAAGTCTATCTCTCGACTCGGTGGCAACCCTGGAATCTCTTAAAAAACATCTAAAAATTCTTGTACAACTGGTATGCTATCCAGTGATACAGTAATCTCCTCATCGGTCTCCTCCTCAACATAAAACAAATAAGTTCTAGAAACCCCATTAGAACATGGCATAGCGACAGCGTACATATTCTAACCAGGTATAGTGAAAACAATAGATCTATCATAACAATTAACTTGGGCATAGTAATGAGATAACCAATCCATCCCAAGTATCACGTCATAAATGTGCATGTCCAAGACCAATAAATTGGCTAGAAATCGAAGTCTACCAATATCTAGTGTCACAGACCCATCACTCTCATGTAAAATGGCAATATCGCCTAAAGGTGTAGAGATACCATGAAGTCTATTGCACACTTGCGTCGTCATCCCAGATAATACAACAAAAGTACTAGACACGAATGAATGTGTAGCACCCGTATCAAACAAAATATGACTAGATCTACCATGAATAGGAAACATACCCTCAATAGCCTGAGGTGCCTAAACATCCTGTGGTATGGGGTTATACACCCTACCATAATGCAACTGTTGCGGTGCTTGTCCCTGAGGCTGTGGTGGTGCTGGTAAAGCCGGATAAATTTGTCCCTGAATTCATGGAATCTATGGAGTGGGTAAAGGTGATAGTGCCCTCTGTCTCTGCTGTACATGCTGACCCTGCCCCTGTCCTATTTTAGGATACAACAATGAAAATGTGACCAAACTCTCCACAAGTATAGCAACTACCTTCGAAGGTGCCAAATTTCCTCCTATGTTGGTTAGCCTGTAGCTGACCTTGTCTTGCCTATGGTCCCCCATTCTGCTACCTCTGAATAAGTGCCCTATCTCTGTGAACATCTGAACCACCCTTGTGCTTCTTCCAAGACTTCTGTCCCTGGAATCTACCTTTATTATTGTGTCGGTGGCCATTGTCATTCCCTTTCTCAACTGGCTGATTAGCAGAGTCTCGGTCACCTCGCTTCTCACCCCTAGCCTGTCTGAAGTCTACAGTCAACTGATATTGCTGTAAAGCGGCGTCTACCACCTGAGTATAAGTAGTGTAAGCTGGATTACCTGTAATAGATCACTTAATAGATTACATAAGCCCTTTACTGAAGTTATTATGTTTCTTCTCCTTAGTATCCATCTCCTCTGGAGCAAATAGAAATAAGCGCGTGAACTGCTGCTTATACTATGCAACTGTCATATTCCCCTGCTCTAGATTAAGGAACTCTGTCTTCATAGCTATTTTGATTGCATATGGAAAATACTTCTCATCGAATCGAACACTGAACTGTTCATAGGTTAATAAAGTCCTCCCTCCGCGGTGGTAATTGACTCCCACCACTGGAGTGCATCTCTGACAAGCTTGAAGGTAGCAAACATCTACTTCTAAACCTCTGTGCACTTAACTATGCGAAGATATCGCTCGATATCCTTCTTCTACTGGTGAGTTACTTTCGCATCGGTGGAGCTTGAGAATTCAGGTGGGTTCCCCTTTATGAAAGAACTCCTAGCCTTCTCCCAAGGATCTGTCTGAACCACTGGTGCCAGTATAGGTGCCTGCTGAACGTGTGGTTGATTGCGAAGTGCAGCTGCTATACCTACTTCTATAGCCTGAGCTATAAGGTCATTTAGATGGGGAGGATACTTTGGATCCCAGCCCTAATTGTAGCCCAGATCCTGAGACTCCTGAGTCTGCTGAACTTCCTCATGCTCTATGTGCAACTGACTATCTTCCTCCTTCTCCTCCTAAAACCTAGGCAGTTGTTGCTCCTCTGTAACTCGCTGACGTTGTAGGAGATATTGCTGCCTATGTGCCACTCTCCTTTACTGCCTATTTCCTTGTATGTTCTGTCTTCTTCTAGCGTTAACTATTCTGTTAACACAGAAAGATAGACATTAGCATGATTTAAGTGGACTGTCAAGGAATACAATAAATCCTAAACTTAGGCTCTAAATACAAGAATATGTTACGCAGAAGTCTTAAAATGATATATTCCTAGACACACTTGAACCTGGAGTGCTCTGATGCCAACCGTGATACCCCTCGATTCTAGAGCCACGGGTGATCAAGTCCGAGCACAAAACTGAAGGATATCAAACAATTAATATTTAAACAAGCATTTGAATACAAAAAGAATAATAAATAAATAAATAATAAGTTGAAGGGAACTAAATAATAAATCCTCAAATTTAATAAATAAATAATCCCCCAAAATAACTTATTCAATCCTCTGATACCATTGCAACTCGAGAATCCATCGTGTGGACCCCTACTCAAATTCAAACTAAAATAACTGAAATGAAATAAATCCAATAACTAAAACATGAAGGAGAATCCTACGTAGAGTCGGAAGAGTGAATGATTGTCTCTGCTCAACACGAACAACCTCTAAGTCTGAAACTGACGAAAACCTGAAAAATAATGGTGGGTTAGGCCCATGAACAAGTTCTACTCTACTATAGTCCAAACAGAGACCCGATAAACATATACATCCTAGTCAACTCAACAATAGCTACGTAGTCCGTATATATATATATACACACACACACACTAAAGGACTCTCACTGGACTATAAGGCAGTGTCAACTTGACTAGTAGGCAACATGCAAAAACGCACATGAAGTGGGCATGAGTGCCTAGACCTAACAGGGTACACCACAAAGCATCATAATCCAGCTATGCATCCCATTGCATATACACTCCCTAACCATCGATCCTGAGACTTAAGCTCATATCATGGCATATATATATAAATCCATCCTACCCAAAACATAAAAATAAACCAAGTATGTTATCCAACTATTTTGTTGACCTGACACGAATATAAGTAGGACTTAACTTGTTGGTTAATCCTTTCCCTTATAAATTTAAATAGGTAGGATTTAACTCATAAGTAACCCGTCCTTAATATGCCCCAATCCCATAATGGTGCATTTATCCACAACATAACAAAATAAAAGTTTTAAATCCCAAAGATGGTGTAAATAGTACATTGACATTTAATCATACAAATAAAAATGATATAAATCATGTTATACATCCTATGCATTTAATTTGATCAAAAATAACAATTCTAAATAACATGCATTTAATTTTCATCATAAGAAATTAGCATGTATCTCAATTAAATTTGTACCCATCCATAATCTAATTGAATTGCTTATATCCTAATTGAGCTAGTAGTGCATTGAAAGCTTTCATTTTGATAAAAGTGGATAACAAACCCTTTTCATTGAGTAGCCGAGATTCTAGCCTTATCAAGCACTGAACTTCTTGCGCCGAAAGGTGGAGGGCCCAAACTCTAGGTTAATAATTGAACTTGCTAAAAAAAATAAATAAATAAAAAATAAATAAAAATTTACAAAAGCAATAATAAAGTGAGGACTTCTCCCAAAAGGTGAGAAGTGGGAAATGATTAGATGGAGGTTGTTTTGATTTGCAGCCTAGTTGATTTGAGCTTGTAAGTCCTTAAGGGTGTTTGAACACGTAGTGCCCTAAAGTCGTCCAGTTTGGGAGTCATTGACCTAACGCTTGACCTCATAGATCACTAGAAAGCTTAATAGATCAACAAATTGCACTATGCTTCCCTCTTTGATCCTTAGGATTAAAAAATAAATAAATAAAAATAAGTGCACCTAGATCAATAAAGCTTTAATAAAAGGTCCACTCTTTGTCTTGATGATCGGTACTAGATTTGTGTGCTAGTTTGAGGGTAAGGATGTAATTATTTCTTTAGTTGGCTTAGATGGCACCATATTTGATGCCGGTCCACTCAAAAAGGATTCTAGTGTTGTTTTGATTTGCATGATCATTTTCTTAATGTGTGGAGGACTATACTTGTTTGCTTGATATTTAAATTTTAGGAGATTGCTTGGAAATGTTTGAAAAATTGCATACTTAAGGTAATTTTCTCCCAATGCTTGTTTGTAATATTAGTGCCTCTTTTATGAGAATGAGCATAATGTTTGTGGGTATCATTTCTGGGAACCCTCGCAAGACTTCACTCATCCACTAGGGGTAACCTGGGGGTTTAAAAGGCTTGTTGCATATGCTAATTGCAATCGTGTTCCCTACGAAAGTGGCGTTATCCATTTATTAATTTTTAGTTCATAGTTGTTTGTTCATTTCATTCCTTTACTTTGTAGTTCATTGTTAGGGACTAGCAATATTTAAGTTTGGGGGTGTGATGAGCGTTGAAAAGTGCTCATTTAAACCCCTTAAGCTAAGGTATTCTAGGACCTTTATCTATCTTATTTCCCCGTTTTATTCTAATTTTATGTTATTGCCCTTTTCAGGTGCTTTTCCCAAAAATAAGTCAATTCAGCCAAATAAGAGCATTAAAGAAGTTAACTCAAGCTAAATGGAAGAAAGGAGTAAAGTGGAAGCTAAATGAAGCAAAGTGTGAAAATTCAACATGTTCGATCGATCTCAGCATTTCTTCGATCGATCGAAAGTTTATCGATCTAAACAATTCAAGATGGATCCAAGCCTTTGTCCTTATCCAAAAGAATCCACTAAGTTCGATCGATCCAACATTTCCCAGATCGATTGAAATAATTTGATCTTATCCACACCTACCACCCACCTACCACTTTTGTCTTCTTCCTAAAAATATCCCAAAATATCTCAGAGATTTGTTTTTATTCAAAAGGGGTCCGCCAAGGATAATCGATCTCTACAGCATTCGATGGATCTCAGCCAAGTTCGATCGATCTTAACACAGTTCGATCAATCGAACTTCCTCAAGTCTGAAAAAAATAGATTACAGCTCATTAAAAGTTCACTCATAGTGTACGAGCCCAGACCATTGGGTGTGACACTTGACCTACCTATATAACGATTTTGAGCCATTTTTACATCATAACTTGTAACATTCAATATAACTTGTATATCTCATATCTGGGAGAGGAGGCTAGAGATTAGAGAGCTTTACACATTTTGGGAGTTCTTCCATTCTTCTAGGGTTTCCATTAAGAAAGAGGTCATTCCTACCATGGAGATAGCCCTTGAGGGTTGGATGACTACTTCAATGAGTGGCTAGACATCTACTTGGGGCTAGAGTAGCCCCTAAGTTTACTTCCTAGACTTAGTTCTTTGTATATTTTTGGGGATTTATTTGTAACAATGTTTTGATCTTGGATTTATATATATATCTTGAGTTTTCTACTTGATGTGTATGGATTAATGCTTTTAATTGATTATCTACTTCTAACCATATGTCTATGTATGCTAGAATGGATGATTCATGTGCTTTTCTCTAGATTTAGTGGAGTTTATGCATGTCTATGTGTATGGATGAAGTTAATCTAGAGATGGTCAAAACATAGAGCTTAATTAAACACTCTTGCAATTTATTTGATGGTTCACACTTGTTTCTTGATGGATTGTACCACAACTTTAGCTTACTTAGTTAAATTTCATACCTTTAGTGTAGATGTAGTGTAGTTGCTTTAAATTCATAGATAGGTGAACAATCTACTCTTGTTCCTTGGTGTTCCATACTTATGAATGCATTAGATGTATGTTTCTAGATAGTTGTGTGTGCATAAATTATGGTTTCATTGAATGGATTTTGGTCTCATTTAATAGGTTGTGCTTTCCATTTGATTTGGCTTGACAATCTATGTTTATTTGCTATCCATGCCTAGTTTCAATTAATGTCACACACACACATAAGTTACAAGTCAATCTCCCCATTAATATATAATTGCTAATGTCTAGTGAAGTTAAGCTTAGTGGTGAGCTCTAGTACCCCAAGTCCTCCCGTCTATATTTTTCTCTACTATATCAATCATTGAATTTTATTCACTTTTATTTCATTTGCATAATAGCTTAATCAATCAATCCAACCAATTTTTGATCACTCGACGTACTAACCCTCTATATTGTTTCCATTGCAACGGTACCTACAATCCCTTGGGACGATCCCTACTCACCCTAGCTATATTTTTAGTTAGAGGTAGTTTTGGCTTTTACAAATTTAAAACTTGGCCACATTACACACTCATACTCTTAGTTCATATCTTTGCAAAATTTTGGTGATCATCCGACGACAAGCCACCAAATCATATCCGCAATATGCTGCAGCATGGTAGACATCTCAGTACTATGGCGAGTGAGCAAAGTGGTAAGGTCAGTCCTCAATGTTCAAAGCTCATGTCTCACCTCAACTACATCATCTCGCAGCGCATCAGATCGGTGAACTAAGTTATCATGTCTCCCTACTAGATCATCGTGTCTCTTCACCAGGTCATCATGCCTCCTCAAAATATCCTCGTGATGTCCAGTCATATCAGCTCTGAAAGATATAAAATCTGTATGAAGCTGAGTTACCTCTAATCTGTAGCTAGAGTCAGTGCTGGTATGGGTTCTCAGCTCAGTAAAAGGAGCATGTGAAAGGCCAGTCTGTTGAGATGTAGAAGGTACATATGGCTGGAAAATAGAATTGAAAGTAGTAATGCGACATTTCTGTCTGGGATGAGATCTATCAACTGTATCATCCTCTAGGGCATCACCTGCTGTGGCTGCCTGGGCTGCCTCTCTCTGAAGCTATGCCTGCAGTCTCTTGAAATCTCTATTGGCTCTATTTTTGTGACATGAATTGAAAGTCTTATTCCACTGAGCCAGATCATAAGCTCTCTTTACCCTGTCAGTGTCAGGCTCTGTAATCTCCTCGGGGTCAAACTGATACCCTTAGTCTAAGAATAGCTATGTGATCAAATGGCCAAATGGTAATGGCCAGGTCTCTGTTCTGGTGGTAGGTGAAAAATGCAAGTTCTTCTAGAACTTGTGGATAAGCTCCCAGATGAGTGCAGGAATGAGGAACCAGTAATCCTGATCTAAACAACATAAAGCCTAGAAGATCCCCTCTCTCCTCTGGTGCTATGATCGGTAGGGAAGGCATTGAGGTGAAGCACGGAATCAAAGAACCAGTACCGGGGATCAATCTCAACTCGGTCTACAAATGTGTGCCCCTTATATGCCACCTGTGGAGATAATGTGGCTACCATAGTTAACTCAGTGAGAAATGGTTGATGGTCAGGGAATAGAGGCTCCTAAGTATCATCAGCCAGTGGAGAAGTGTGGGGGCATCGACTGGTAGCAGCTATGGCCGGGAGAGAAATATCGATCTCCTAACCGTCAATGGTAGTGTGTAGAAGAAGTCTGTCATCCTCATCCATTCGGAGATCTTGGAAGAAGAGAGCAACCAACTAGGGGTAAACAACTGTATCTGCTGGAGTCATAATAGCAGTAATGCCCTGCCTCACTAACTCATCATAAGACCATCTGGTCTGGTCCAGTGTAGCAAATAGCGTTGTATCAAATCTAACTCGATCTCCTATGTCTTACTGGCATAAGACTCATGTGGGACCTCTCTGATAATGGCATGCTCTACATCCATGGCAGATGAAGAAGATGAAGAGGAAGACTCTGCAACTGGAGATGCAGGCTGTGGCACTCTGGGAACTCTCTTTCTGGCAAGAGTCTTTCTTCTAAGCTGCATTTGCAAAAACAATTATAAATCAGTGCACGGGTAGAAAATATTGTAAGCAACTGATAGGGAAACACAAAGCATGCCTGAAATAGATAAAATTGGCAAATAAACAAATAAAATCATACTTGTGTAAAATGATTAAGAAAGCTTTAGAATCAACATTCTACATGCCTCAGCTTAAATAAAACAGATTATATAGGCAATAATAGCATAGAGGGCAGAAAAGTCACATATGAAACAGATGAAGTAGAAATATGATCAACAGGATAAGCATATGCTGTGATGTGCATAAATGATGCAACGTGCATTCACAAACCTAAAACTGAAGAGAATGCTGCAATGACATGACAAGTAGACTCTAGGATAACATCGTATCAATTCCTAGCAATAATGTTTATAAGTTCAAGAATGAAGATCAAAATAGAGCAACAGGATAACATGGAGCATATAGGCATGGCAAGTGTCAACCTAGGACTCAAGAAATAGGCATGGCATGCAATAAAGACTAAGTGAAATGCATGGTTGCAAAACACAGCAATCCAAGGCATGTTATGACAAGCAAGTTCAAGGAAGAATCCTGGACATGGTATGCAATTAGATGGCATGTATTTGAATGATGCACAAATAAGAACAACTCCAGATAAAGAAATATCCTATATAGTAATGCAATAAAATCAAAGTCCTAAAATTACTCATGGCTCGTGACCACCTCTAATGCTTAAACGAAGCATAGAATGGCTAAATATGAGAATACATGAAACTTACCCTCTGGAAGTCAAGATCTGGACCGAACAGAACCTCGGTTATCAAGAATAGATCACAAGTGTATAAGAAATTAAGACAATGGCATGTAATCAGATAAACAACAATATCAAGTAAACACAATCCTAACTTGGTTCACATTTTAGTTCAAAATCTCAACTAAGGCCAAAGAACATATACAACATCTAAATCATGCATTTGAAATTCCAAGAATCCAAAAGACACCCCCAAACTTAGTCAGAAACCTCATTTGGTAGGTCTCAAAGTCAGTAAGCACAAGGAAATAAAAATCATGATAGAGAATGTCAAGGGACATCAAACTGGTGCCCTAGCATGGCAAGAATCAAGAATTGGATCACATACAAATTCAAAGGCACTTAGAACATGCAAATGGATGTAAAGGAATCAAATGGAACAAATTTTAACTTAGTCAAGGGCATTTTGGTTAACTTTGGAATGTTTCAACACTTTTGGGGCAAAATTGGAATTTTTGAAAACTTTGAGTTCAAGATATTCAATTGCATTGTAGAAAAGATTCATGACAAGAATTATGCAATGAACAACAATGGAAAGAATCATGTAACTCAACTTGACATTTTCCAACAAAGCCTAAAAATTTCCTTGTTTAATCATTTGAAACACAACAAGTATGATCACAAAGCATGTTAACAATGAAAGCTCATTTTACCAAAATAATGCACTCAATCCAATCAAAACTTGTCAAAGAAGTCCATTTGAAATATTTTCTGTTTTAAAGATAAAACTTAGCATTTTCAATTTCAAAAGCACAAAATCAAATCATGCTTGCAATCAATGTATACAACTTAGAACAAATCCATACATTCCTTATTCAAGACAAATAAATGGGACAAAAAGGAACTATGCTCACAACAATTCAATGTTTCAATGTCATTTCAAAATCAACATCAACATTTGAAAACAAGTTAAAACTTTCTTTCTTTTCAACCCAAAATCAACTTGTAAAATCCTTTCAAATTCCAACTCAAAATTCAAGAATCAAATCTCATGCCGTGTTTTAAAAACTAAATGTAGAAATTTTGCAAAAATCCAGCATGGTTTCTCCTTAAAATGGACATCCCAAAAATTTTTCAACACAAAAATTCAGCAATTAAATCAACTTCATCAATCCATTCCAGCAATTTAATCAAACCCAATATCCAACAAGGGACACCGCCCACAATAATCCACAAAACCAATTCAATTTGCCCGTTCTCCTTCTATCAACTACAATCAATAACTACAATCAACATCCACAATCTATTTCAATTGTTTTCAGCAACATTCAAAGGTCAAAATTCAGTCCAAATCAGTTGTTTCCAAAAATATTTTTTTTTTAAGCAACAATTTGCGCAAAGAACTTTTTATTCTGTTTTGGATTTTGCATTTTTCTATTTTTATTTGTTTTTGTTGTTTTTAATTTTCTATTTTGTTTTTTTAATTGTTATATATATAAGAATATAGACGAAACAATAATCAAAATGAAGAACAAAAAGTAAAATTAAAAAGGGAACAAACAAAAAACATAATAGTAAACATAAAATAAAAATGATGCAAAAATCAAAAATTAAAGATTTGGAACTCACCTGACAATTTAAAGAGTAGAGAAGAGTGGAGGAAGAAATCGGGATCAAAACTAGAATTTTTCAAGCTTGCCGACGCCGGAGAAAGTGACCGGAGTCTCGCCGGAATTTCAGAAACTTGCTGGAGCTTAAAACTGAGGTCTCCTTAGCCTAAATTGGCCGGAGACGATGAATAAGATGCTACCTGGAAGAGATAAAAGAGATTGAGAGTGAGATTTGGCCTTGGGGCCAAAAATCTAGCCGGAAAAAAATGGCAAGTGGCGGCGGTGAAGCTTTGGCTTCTAGGGGTTGCTGCCGGCTTGAGAAGAAAGAGATAGTGGAAGTGAGGTGAGATTTATGTGTGAGATTAATGGAGAATGAGAGAGAGATTGATGAGAGAAGAGATGGACTCGGGTGAGGTAGAGAGATGGTGGTGGCTAGGGTTTTGTGAGGGAGAATGAGATGAATAGGGAAGAAGAAAGAAAAATAAGAAGAAAAGGGAAAAAGAAAAAGAAAAGAATAAGGAAAATAGGGGAGAAAAGAATAAGGAAAATAAAAAGAAAAATAAAATAAAATAAGGAAGCTAAACCGGCCAAAGGGATTTTCAAAAATTTCAAATGACGCATTTTCAGTCGATCGAAGAATTTCGATCAATCAAACCCTTAACTTCGATCGATCCAAAATGGATTTCGATCAATTGAACTTACCCTTGATCAATCGAAATGGAAACTGGAGAGTCCTCATCATAGGGGATTCGATCGATCGAAGTGAAACTTCGATCAATTGAACTTGAGTTCAATCGATCGAAATATCCCTAGCAGTACTCAAAATGCAGAAAATAGCTCTCAAGCCGGATTTTTCAAATCAATTCATATCTAGACGACATAGAAACATGTAAAAACATAAATGAGGGAGGAATAGGGTTGTCAAACCCTACAAAATGCACTAGTCTTTAACGTCTCTAGCAAGACGTTGGGCTCTTTTAGCCCGGATCAAAAATCTTGTTTGGCATCCCCTCCTTGATGGGGTGAATGGCATTTTGAATCCCATCCAACAAATGGCTCCCTAAAGAACTTATTGGATTTTAATCAAAAGAGATTGATTGTCCTTTGTCAATGCTACTTTTGGGCTTCCATGCCATTTCAAAATTTATTTTCAAAACAACATTTTTAGAAATCATTTTGGAAGATAGATTTTTTGAAATTCCATTTTCAAGCAAAGACTTAATTCTTTCAACTTCATTCTCAAGACACTTTTCCACAACACACACTTCTTCATGCTTCTCTATTGAACTCGAGGTTGGATTAAATATATTCAATTTCACCTTCATATGCCTAAATGAAATTTTCATTATCCCCATCCTACAATTGATGTTGGTATTTGCGGTTGCCAAAAAAGGACGGCCAAGGATAACTAGAATTCGGCTCTTGGGATTTGGGACCGGTTTCATGTCAATGATAACGAAATCAACCGGGAAGAAGAATTTATCAATTTTAATCAAAACATCTTCAATAATACCCCATGGCTTTTTGATGGATCGGTTGGCAAGTTGCAAAACTACCGACGTCGGTTTCAAGTCTCCTAAGCCCAATTTGACAAGCACCGAATATGGAAGAAGGTTAACACTTGCTCCTAAATCTAGAAGAGCCCGATTAATGACATGGTCACCAATGATGCAAGAAGTAGTAGGTTAAATTTTGGGAGAGTGTTATGTTGTAAAATGGAGCTTACTTGCTCGGTCAAGACCACTTTCTTTGGTGATTGGCTTTTGTTATTCCTCTTTTGGGTACAAAGATCTTTCAAGAATTTGGCATATGCCAGAATTTGTTTGATTACATCTAAAAGTGGAAGACTAATCTTCACTTTCCTAAACACTTCAATTATTTCATTCACTTTGGTCTTTTGCTTTTCAAAAGAAATGGACCCTTTTAAGGCGCCCGGAAATGGAGCCTTTGGCTCAAAAGCTTTTTCAAAATCTTTCTTTGAATCACTTTCAATACAAGAAGTTTTCAAATCATCTTTCAAAACTTTTTCAACAAATGGCTCATGTACATGCAATGAAGAAGGAATAAAATGGGAAACGGGACGAGTGTCAACTTTTGGTTGCACCGGTTCACTCACTTCATTTTGGATACCAACTTGGTTGTTAAATATTTTTCCACTTCTTAAGGTTGTCACCGCTTTGACATGTTCAATTGTATGACCTTCCGATGAGGGGTCAGTCTCCACAACAAATTGTTGCTTTGGTGGGGTATTTAAAGTTAGTCTCCACAACAAATTGTTGCTTTGGTGGGGTATTGAAAGGCATCTTCCCTTTCTCTCTAGCATTCAAAGTACTAGCTATTTGCCTAATCTGGGTTTCTAGCTTGGCAATGGATTGGGAATGGGAATGAAGTAATTGAGTGTTTGCCTCTAAAGTAACCAAAGCAGTCAACACTTTCTCCTCAAAAGTGAGACTCCTAGAATTTCCTTGAGAACAAGATGATTGATTAGGAAAATGAGAAATAGAAAATTGGTTTCCATGTGATTGGAAAGAAGATCTATAACCTTGGGAACCTTGGCTTTGCATTGGAGGTGGAACATACTTTCCTTGAAAACCACCTTGGGGAAGGTTTGAGCCTTCCCCTTGGCTTTCCAAGAGAAGTTTAGACAGTTCCTCCACCCGGGATTGTAATGTGAGCCATAAGAATTATTTTCTTGGTTGACAAAGACGGCATTTGCTTGTTCATGGTTCTCACTTTGCACATGTCCATGGGGACAATTGGAAGTAGAATGTAAGACACTAGAACAAGTCATGTATGATTCATTAGAATTATGATGATAAACATGATTAGGGGAGGAAGACACTTGATTCACCGAATTTTGGTTGATCAAAAATTGGTCAAACCTTTGAGATAAAGACTTGACTTCGACGACTATGTCATTGGAATTGTCAACTTAATACAAGCCGACATTCTTCTTTCCACCTAAATTTCTACCATTTTTAAAAGACAAGGATCAATGCATTGAATTTTCACTCATGCTTTCATAAAGACGTCATACATCATCCTCATGTCTATCAAGATAAGAACCACCCATAGATGCATCAATTATACCTTTGAAATTATCCGACAAACTTTCGAAGAAAAATTACACCAATTGCTATTTAGGAATGTCATGATGTGGACACTTCCTAAGCAAATCATTAAGGCGCTCCCATGCCTCATGAAACAATTCCCCTTCACCTTGAGAAAATTCTCGAATTGAAGTTCTCATGGCATTGGTCTTTGAAACTGGATAGTACTTCTTCAAGAACTCTTGTTGCATTTCTGCCCAAGAATTTATCGAAAAAGGCCTAAGATTGTTGAAATAATATTTTGCCTTATCTTTAAGGGTAAAAGGAAAAAAATTTAATCTCAAAACCTCTTCCAGCATGTCCATGTATTTCACGGTGGAACACACTTCAAGAAACTCATCCAAATGCTTGTAAAGTTCTTCACTTAGAAGTCCATGATAATTGGGAAGCATTTGAATGGTTTGCGGTTTAATTTCATAGTGATGTGCTCTAAAAGGGGGCAATTGAATGCAAATGGGTGCATTATATTCATTAGGCACATAATGGTCACGTAAAGCAAAAGGAGGATTCACAGCCGGTGGTGCTACATAAGCACCTTGATTGCCTTAAAGAATGGGAGGTTGTGGAGCAAAAATTGGCCAAGGCATTCCCAATGGAACTTGGCCTTATTGTTGTGGTGGAATGAATAGCCTTGGCATGCCTAATGGTATTTGAATATTATTATGATGCACATTAAGGTGAAAGATGCCTTGTTGATCTATGTGACCAAGGTCTTCCACATGGTCCTTATTGGTGTCTTCCATTGATGAAATGGAATGACTAGATTTACCCTTTCCTTTAGAATGACGAACAATGGATTCAAGATTCAAATTAAGTGGGACAAGAGTACGATTTAATGACCTACAACCATGCATGCACAAACAAAACAAAAACAAGTAACAAGCAAGTAGCTATCACTTCGCCTCTGCTACAAATCAATAATCAACAATCCTCCACATACGATGATCCCATAATCCCATGCTTTGAACAATATGTAAGAAAAATTAAAATGCCTCCACGCGGGTTCACAATTTATCTAAGAAAATAAAGACTTTCCTCCACGCGGGCTCATGATTTAACTAGAGATTGAGTTTAGAGAAGCTCACAAAGAGTCCTTAAGTAACTTCAAATGATTTTTCAATTTTTTTCTTTACCTTGCTTGCTTTGCAATTTTTATTTTATTTTTGAGCTTTTTATGCTCTTGCTTAGCTTTACTTGGCTTCTTTTGCTTCTCATGCTTTTCAATTTCCCTTTGCTTCACTCTCTTGGCTTAATTTACCTAGCCAATCAAGAACAAACACAATAAGTAATTAAAGATAAAATAAAATAAAAATAAAGACAAGATCAAAAGAGTACTAATTCCTAATTAATTTCCAAATACGACAGTGCCAAATCCCCAGCAACGGCGCCAAAACTTGGTGTGGATCTAGTCATATCAATGCAAGTTTAAATTTATGAAATGCCACTACCACTTCTAACTAAAAATATAGCTAGGGTAAGTAAGGATCGTCCCAAGGGATCAGAGGTGCATCTGTGATAGAAATTAATGTCGGATTAGTAGGTCGAATGATCAAAGATTGATTGGTGGTTGATTACTAAACTACAATGCAATTAAAGATTAATGCAAATAAAAATAGAGCAATCTAAAAATAGGGAAAAGATATAGGAGAGAGGTCTTGGGGCATAGAGTCACCACTAAGCTTCACTTCATCAAACACTAGCACTTGTATATTAATGGGGAAATTTAAATTGTAACTTTGTGTGTATGACATTAATTGAAACTAAGCATGGATGGCAAATAAGTATAAATTGTCTAGCTAATTTTAATGAATAGCACAACTTATCAAATGATACCAAGATTCCATTCAATTAAACCACAATTAATGCACACATAAATATCTAGAAACATACACTCTTTGCATTCACAAGTATGGAACATCAAGAAACAAGAATAGATTGTCTACCTGCCTAAGAAATTAAAGCATCTACACTACAACTAGGCTAGAGACATGAAATTAAACTAATTAAATTAGAGATGTGATACAATCCATCAAGAAACAAGTGTGAACCATCAAATAAATCACAAAAGTGTCCCATTAAGCACCATGCCTTAACCATCACTACATTAACATCATCAATACACATAGACATGCATCAAATTCATTAAATCTAGAGATAAAAACATGAACATCAATTCTAGCATACATAGACATATGACTAGAGCTAAATGATCAATTGAAAGCATTAATACATACAAATTAAGTAGAAATCACAAGATCTATATTTCTTCATGGTCAAAACATCTATTACAACTAAAATCCCCAAAAATACACAAAAGTTAGGTTTGAGAAGCAAGCCTAGGGGCTATCTCTAGACCCAAGAGAAGGATTTAGCCACTTATTGAAGTGGTCATGGAACCCTCAAGGGCTAGCTTGGAGGTTAGCATCATCATCTTCATCCTTGCTTTCTTCTTCGAAACCCTAATTCTAGAGAGAAAAACTATATATTCTATATTTGGTAATGGTAATTTCTAATACAATGATGTTCAATAAATCAATTACACACTCCTTTATATAAGGACCAAGTCAGAATAATAGCCTCTAATTGGAGGAAATTCGCAGCTATGCACAGTAGGTAGAAATCGGCGCGCTTGGGAATTAAATAGCTTACTGCCAGCAGGCATTTCGATCGATCGAAGATTTTCGATCGTTCAAACACTTAGCTTCGATCGATCGAAGCTGACGTGGCATAAAAAATATCTTCGGGCCTTATCTACTTTGCTGAGCTGGCACCACCTTCATTTCGATCAATTGAAGATCACTTCGATCCATCGGGACTTCTCTTCGATCGATCAAAGTGTGAGATATATTTTTGTAAATTGGCATATTTCGGTAACAAAACAAGTACGACTCAAACAAAGTTCCCCTGATGCAATTTTCTTGGCTTCTTTCCAACTTTGCTCCTTAGCTCCAAAAATGGTCTAAATAGCTCTTATTAACCTGTTTGAACATTAGTCACTTGAAATAAGCAATAACACAAATAAGTATATAAGACATGAAAGTAAGATAGATGAATAGACTAAAATACCCTAACTTATGTGCTAAAATGCGTCACATTTGAGCACTCATCAACCACTTGTACAATTGGCTAGAAGCCCATCAATTAAATCTGTATCTTGTAGAGTTTGGAATATACAAAAAAAATAGATTATCATGAGATTACATTATATAAACTACGTACTATCATTCTGCTAATGTAATTTTTATCTAACTACATGCATTAAGCTTTTAATCCTAAGAAATTTAATGAACTTAAATTTTATTTTTTCGTCCAGTATATACACATATTATTGATTATATATAATAAATATACCCAAAAAATAAAAAATCTTAAACCATGTTTGAATTTGCAAATAACTCTCTTGAAGTATATTCTCTATATAATACCTCCTGAATTATCACATTTTGTTACAAAATGCCCTAATGCCTAGATTATATTTCATTAAATGACTATAATGCAATTTCTTATTGAATTATACTTAATATATTTTTCTTATTGAAATAAATTATGAAAAAAAATTATACTAATTTGATGATATATTCTCCATTAAATTTGCATAAATTTACCTTTAATTTTGAAATTATTTGTTTAAATAAAAATCTTAAGTATAATTTTTTTTAAAAAAATTAATTAATTTTTTATTTTTTCATGAATATATTGCATGAAAAAGAAAGCATTTTTTTTATTTAAGTAATTTATTAATTTTTCATTAATATATTGTATGAAAAAAGGTTTTTTCTAAGATAAAGAAGTTTAAATCGAGTACAATAATATATATTATAAATAGTTAAGTTTTAATAATAAGTTAATCATTTTAGAAAATGGTAGTTACAAATCTATTTTTTATGATAAATTGGTATTAATAATTAAATTAAGGAAAATAACATGATTAATACTTAGGTAAAAGAAAAGATAATAAAAATAATTTAATAAGAAATGACAAAAAAAAAATAGTCTTTTGTGATTGGGTTATTCTTAATTGCAACAAATCAATAGTTTAGGGGGCAATTTGTAGTTTAAGGGAATTTTTTGCAACAGGGCAATACTTCAAAGTGGTTTTTTTGTACTTTACCTTGTATTATTCTACTATTTTTATATAATAAAAAAATTTAGAGTGAGTCTGGACATAACGGTAAGGTAGCTCTATAATAAAGGTAATAATTTGAAATAGGAAATATCTTTGGATGTGAAAGTAGGGCTGTGATTAGACCATTCTAGATGCCACAATAATGGTGGTCTCATGCAGGCCCTTTTATTTATATCACAAATTTATTTATTTGAAATTCTTTCGTAAATATATATATATATTTTAATTCAACACTAAAAGAATCTAAGATGCATGTAAGTTTACCTTTGGTAAGACAATATTTAATTTTTCAAAATCACTTATGTGCATGTATTGTTTACAATCATATGCTCCAACGCATAGCTTAAGCGAGAGGGTTTAATTTTAATATTTAAATCTCTTAATTCGGCCCCTTATGTGGGATCTTTATTTGGTCCAACACATGTTTTAATTTTATTATTATTATTATTATTTTTTCTTAGTTGGAATTCATACACACGTGTCTCTTTTGAGACTTGAACCCCTAACCTCCTTTTGAGAAGTAAGAGGCCGATACCGCTAGACCACTGGAGCGAGAGCGAATTCGAGAGCGGGAGTGTAAGAGCGGCATAATTAAGTCATAAGCAGTGAGAATTTGAGTAAAAGTGTGTGAGAAACGTGATAGCGAAAGTATGCTCAAAACGTGAAAGCGACACCTATTTAGAATGATTATGTGAGTTGCTCTGAAGCCCTGTCAGGATAGCTAAATTTAAAATTGATATAATAAGCTCAATTCACAACGAATTCAACCAATATGTGAATACCAAGTGTTTTTAAACTGCCTAACATCTTCATCATATACATCAAATCATAAGGAAATAGAAAAAAATCATAAACTTCTACTTAGACATCTTGCATATATCACTGTTCTCTTCGTGCAAACCGAAAATAGAATAAAAATTAACAACAATATTGTTATTCAATTTATTAAGCATTGGGTTTTGTCAGTGAAGCCAAAACTTGGTGTCATCATTATGCTCATAATCAAGCTAATAAATTGAATTGAAGAGAATGGAGAGCAATGGGCTATTTAAAACTATTAAAGAAATGATAGCTACCAAAAAAAAAAAAAAAAACTAGTGAATTGAAGTCGTATAGGATAATATGTCCAAGAAATGAATTGTGATAATAACCAAAAAAAAAAAAAAAAAATATGATGGAATTGGATTAAATTCATCATTATAAACAATATTAAGGAGATGCTCATATATAAAACTACATATTCTATAAATAGCATCTTGTTGTATAATACCAGGGTCTCATTAACCAAGAACAAATATAAGAGATTGTAATAAAACATCTCATAGTTTAGGTTACCGTGGTTTCTAAAACTCATAAACTCATATCATAATTCAGATGTTATAAAAGCATGCATAAAGAAAGAACAAATATATGAGAAAATTTGAAATTACGGCTCCGTTTGAAATTACGGCTCCGTTTATTTGGACGTAAAATATTTTATTTATTTTTTGCTGTTTGGTTGTTATTTTACGAAGAAAAAAAATATTAAAATTTAACAAAAATAATTTAACCATCAATTTTCGGCAAGTTATTTTACATGCCCGCCCGATGGACTCGACTATAATCTCGACGTAGACTTTTGCCAAACATCGACAAAGTAAAAATAAAATAATATTTTACTTGAAAAAGAAAAATATTTTCAAAAAAAAATAATTTACTTGGAAACAAACCAAGCCTAAATTCATATACAACTTCACGATTTGAATCTAACGAATCTAATTTGAGTTCCAAGAATGTTAAAAAAACAACAAATATCTGATGAAATTGGTAACTATCGTTACCATTGAATGTCTAACGAGCCAACAATTAAAATTTTAAAAAATAAAAATAAAATCTGATTGTAGCATCAGATCGAAGAAAAGTAGAGAATAAAAAACACTAAAATAAAATAAAATAAAATTCCAATATCAGAAGAGAATCAAATCAAAGATACAAAAAATCTGAGAAGAGGTGTATGTGGAGATTGCACCTTCAGAGTTAGGATCCCAGTTCAATAATCTGAGATCGCGAACTTCTTTCACGAACTTTGGTAAAAGGGTAAGATGAGTACTCTTCCACTGAAAGAAATGGTAGAGAGAGAGAAGAAAAGAAGCTTTCAGATGGTCACATGAGCTTCGCTTCTTGAGTGCCTAATTTTATTCATTTTTGCAAAAAAAAACTTTGCAGCAAAGACACCAAGTGAAGTATACTCTTTATTTAATTATCTATGAAAGCCCACAAAACACCTTTTCTTATTTATATTTAATAACATCTGTTCTTACTTTACCTTTCATCTATATTGTTTTGTATGTAGTATTCTTACATTATTAATATATATAAACTAATTAACATTAGAGGCTCACAACAAATTCAATAATCGCTATCCAATGCTTTCTACCTTCTTGTCTTAATATCTTACTCACCACTTGAAGGATGATAACCTGTAGGAATCACACACAAATCGCTTTTCCTGTTAACTGCTACACCAAAGACCTTAGTCATGTCTAGATCTTCTGGCTTCTCTCCCTCAGGAAGTTTCCAGTCAAAGTGATATAATAAATTTGCAAGTGGAAGCTCAACGTTAGCTATCCCGAACGACATGCCACTACATATTCTTCTCCCAGCACCAAATGGTAGATATTGAAAATGAGTCACCTTGTAATCAATTGAACTATCAAGGAATCTCTCTAGAACAAAACTCTCTGAATAAGTCCAATTTTCCGGATCTCTACCAATTGCCCACACATTGACAAAAACTTGGGTTTTCGCAGGTATCTTATATCCATTGATTTCACATCTCTCTCTGCTCTCTCTCGGAACCAATAGAGGGCGAGGAGGGTGTAATCTCAGAGTTTTTTTGATAACTAACTTTAAATAACTCAATTCATGAGATTGTCTTCATTAAGAATATTTCCTTTTTAACATAAAATATTTCTCACCTCAGCCTGTGCCTTCTCCATAACTCTTAGGATTTTCAACAATTCTGATATTGCCCAGATTACAGTTGTAGATGATGTATCAATTCCACCAGCGAATATGTCTTGCAAGAGCATTGAAATTGAGTTAAAAGAGTAGAGAATATAGTACAATATCATGACTTATTATGCTCTCTAGAGAGCTTGCCCTTAAAACTTTGGGCATTAGCCACTTAATTGTGTGTTGGACCAGCATTACATATTAAACACAATGTGGATGTTGGTGTTTGAGATCAAATGTTTAAAACTGAATTTTAGTATGTAAAAAGGGGTTTGGACTTTGGCTCAGCTGGAGGTAAAAGTAATTTGTGGAACTTAATTCATTGATGATAATACTAAAAGAAGCATAAAGTAAATGTACTAACCATGATAACTGACTTGGCGTGTGTCATGGTTAAGGGGATCTCAAGGTTACCCTCCTCCTGATATTTTAGAAGAACATCTACCAGGTTTTCATGATCGGCTTCACCATTACTGGTCCGTGTTACCACTTTTTTAGCTTATGTTCATCAATAATGTTAGTAAATATCCCCTCAACTTTTCGATGAATCTTCTCAACTCTAGGCCTTAGCCCACTTATCAGAGCAACCATTTTAACCGAAGGAAAGAGGTCAGCAACATTGAAACCTCCTGCTACCTCTGCGACTTCCTTGATAAGTGATATAAATTCTTCTTGCCCATGGAATTTCTTACCAACGGCTACCTTAGCAACGATGCTGTATATCATCGAGAAAATCTTTTCAGTGAGATTAATCAAAGATCCTGTATGCGTCAAATAGATTTGATCAAATTTGAGGTCTCTTCTTCCCTGTATGCGTCAAATAGATTTGATCAAAGCTTTCGAAGTTGTCTCCAGTGATCCCCATAAGGTGAGAAGGCAATGTCATTCCCAAATATGATATTTGGAGCAAGAATAAAAGGCCTACTAGCAAAGACGATGTCATGTGTTTTCATGACCTCTTTGGCATATTCTGCTGAAGAAATGACAATAATAGAAAGTTGTCCGAGTTGCAGTTGCATCAGAGGTCCATGTTTCATGGCTAAATCTCTTAGGCGGTGATGGGGTAGAGATCCAACAAATTGGTGAATATTCCCTATAAGAGGTAGCTTCCATGGCCCAGGAGGCAGTTTCTGAGATGAACTCATCATGGTTTTGAATAGCATGAACAGAAAGAGAAGGAATGTGAAAATCATTAGGAAGGAGAGGAATGGGAACTCCATCATCAATTGTAGTGCTGCCGTTGAGAATTCACTTGTATCAGTTGCTTTTCATCCAGATTTAAGCTTGCTGTGAAGCCTTGAAGTTCTGCAAGATCCTCTCAGCATTTTTCAGTTTCTTTTCTAGGTTAATTGTGTGCATGGTTTCTTTGTTTTATGATCGAATAAAGATGCTAAGTAGATGCCACATTTTTTAATATGTAAATGTGAGTTGCAGATGTTTTTGACATATCCACCTTCAAATAAGATAGATACACCTTATATTTATATTTATATTTCATATCCACTCGCTTCTACAATAAGATAGATGAACCTTCTTAACATACTGTGATATATATTAATGGGGCAAAAGCTGATTTAGTAGCTTGACAAATAATCATACAGTTTGGATAACATAAAATATAAAGCTTTGAATCTTATTTGAATTCGGATTTAATCTTTGTTGTCAATTTGAACTGAAACCTCATTTCATCAAATAAAAAGCTCCAAATCAGTCTAGAACATGACAAAAATGTATCTTATTAATACAATTGTCTGGCTTGGCCGGGACAGCTCAATCATATAATGTATTAATTAGGCTTTGTTTATTGTATTAATACAACAATTATATGCATTCTATAAAAATAATCTACTGTAAAAATAAAAAAAATAAAACCTTCTGTAAAAAATATTAAATTCTATCCCAACAACATACTGAAAGTATATTCAAGCATATCATTCATACAAACTGATTAATTTTATGTTTTATTTTCAGTTCCCAAAACCCTTTACAGAACGAATTAACACGTCTATTGTATAAAGTTCAAGGCCACTATAATTCATGAAGGTAACAATTTTTGCAGGCAAAATAAAACTAGGTATTTGTAAATATGAAGATGCAAGAAAATGTTGTTCTATATTAGGAAAAGATTTTCTTATACTCCAAACAACGTGATTTCCTTTCCTTTTCTCACTTCTATTTCTAGAAACTTACACTCCCCTAATCTCTCACATTTTGCCCCATGCTGAAGGTTGATGGGCCTTCCTCCGTTATGGGGTGGTCCGCTTGCACCAAACAGGCCCAAATGGAGGCCTGCTTTCACTATTTTTGACTAAGTACAATCTGGGCCTGAAAAATGGATCTTTCGGATGATGTATAGCCCAGTCGATCGGGTCTGTTGGGCTGCACCTGGCCCTGCCCAGACCTATTTGCATTTCTCAACTCTTCAAAATACAAATCTTTAAGCAATGAATTCTGGGAATTCAATTAAGACTGAAATTCATAATCTCAGACGCTCTCCTAATTCTTTTCCATTTATTAAATTTCTTCTCCATTTTGGCTTTAATTTTATAGAATGAATTTGATGAATTTTATTAAAATAACAACAAATAAATTATCTAACTCTGAGGAAGATTGAATCCTATGTGGCAGACAAGGTTTTTTAGGTTTCCAACATCACCTATCAGAAGAGCTAATTTGGCAAGACTTGCCTAACATTTTTTTTTTTTTTTTAATTAGGACAAGACTTTCCTAACTTTAATAAATTCAGTCACCCTCTCTAATTTCTTTATTTATCACTTTCCAGATTTTGTAATTATAGACTATTTGTGTATTTATGATTGAACCACATCAACGATCAGTAGGGATAACCTACTCACAGGTCAGTAGGCAAGTGTTATCATTTTAATTATCAAATCAAAGATGGTACCATCTCTGATTTGGTAAGTGATTCCATTGTCTCTGATTTAGTAAGTAAAAATGATGTGTTCATTTCTTATTGGCCGATTAGCTAGGGATGTTGTACATTGAACTTGTTAAGTTCTTCGTTTTTATTTATTTATTTAAATTTTTTTTTTATTTTGGCACGACCTGGGTAAGTCAATCCTGCCATAAACAATGAAGTTATGTATCTCTTCTCCTTTTAAAGTGAAAGGTATAGAGTTGAGATATCCAAAAAGAAAAAATTGTGAACTACTAATGTCATCATATTAATACAATTGTCTGGCTTGGCTACCTGATAATTAAGTATCCCCTATAAAATACATAACTATTTAATATCTTTGCGCCTAACTCTCTTGTCATGTTTTCATAGTGTTTCCGATTATGAATTAGAATTTCTTCTATTTTTATGAAGGACTGAGCATTCTATGAAGAATTTATTTATTTATTTATTTTTTTAAAAAAAAAAGGAACAAAAAAAAAAAAAAAAAAACATCAAGAAGCTAAACCCTAAGGATATGTGCACAAGGAGGCTATGAGGAGTGATGCTACTGGCATATAAGGACAACTCTTCCTTCGATTTGCTTCTTAACTCATCCTAATTCTCATTTATAAATTCAGGGAGCTTTTGGAATTTACAAAAGGTTTCATGGGGTATGTGATATTATGTGACTGTCCAAATGTGGTGGAAATGAAAAAATTATAAGGTTACGTTCGACATTATGGAATTAGAACTTTGGAATTGAGGTTGGTGGAACTGAAAAAAAGTTTGGTTCAAAGTCACAATAAATTGAACTAAAATTTTCTCCAATTACTCCATACAATTCAAAGGCTCCAATTCAATGCAACCGAATATAACTTATTATGTATATTTCGTTGGATGTTTATATTGATTATTATGACGTTGGAAAAAGTAGCCTGATAGGCAAATTGATCACAAAATTCACCTACTTCCTTTTTACCTATTAGTCTCTGTTGTTTTAACTGAGACTGTAACTTCAGATCATTATAGAGAGCTAAATGTTTCAAATGTGGACGGATAGGCCACTATGCCAAGAAGTGCAGAACTAAGGAGAAACTTAACAGTCTTCCAATCAGTGAAGAGTTAAAACTCTAATTAAGTAAATTACTGCTTAATACTAGTTATTCTGAAAATGGATCTTCTGATTCCGAAGAACTCACGGAATTGCAATCATCATCTTCCTCTGAAGAAAAAAAGAGCAATCCAGAATGTTCTTGTCATCAGAAGAATGACTATTACAAGGCTATTGTTGAAATGAATGGGCTCAGTTTAAATGTTCTAACTGCCCATCAACAATCCTTGTTGGATCTTATAGATCAAGTTCAAGATCCTCAGATTAAAATGAAGATCTTTGAAATAGATTATGCTATCGCACAACCTCAAGAAGATAATGACAACCCAGACTTTATAAGATCTGAGAATCATTATAGTATAAAAGAAGTTCTAAACAGATTAGAACATCAAAGCCAGAACTCTCATCCTGCTAATCTTCCCAATTTAAGGATGGAGGTTAATAATTTAAAAGCTGAAATCCGCCAATTAAAGATCCATCAAACCAATATGGATTTAGAAATTAAGCTTTTAAAAGACAAGGCAAATCATGATACAGAATCTTCTTCACAGATTGAAGTGCCTAAAGATAAAGATAAAGAATATCTTAATCTTTTGAACCAAGTCACTTACCAAAAATGGTATATATCCATTAATTTGGTAATCAATCAGGAATATACTATCAATAATACTGTTGCTTTTGTTGATAGTGGTGCAGACATGAACTGTATTCAAGAAGGATTGGTCCCTACTCAATATTTTGAGAAAACCACTCAAGGTCTTACCAGTGCTAGTGGTGGTAAGATGCAGATTAAGTATAAGCTTAATCACGTTTTTATCTGTAAACAAGGTATTTGTTTACCGTCTACCATTTTACTTATTAAAAACATAGCACAACGGGTTATTTTGGGCACTCCTTTTTCAGCCTTGATTATGCCAATTGAGAAAATTGATTCTTATGGAATATGGTCAACTTTACAGGGTCAGTCAATCACTTTTGAATTTTTGACCAAACCCGTGAATAAGCCTATCAATGCTCTTAAAGATAGCATTATCTTTGAGGAAAAACAACTGAATTTTTGCAAAAGGAAGTCTCTTCCTTAGCAATCAATCAAAGATTGGTACATCCCACTGAGCAGCAGAAAATTGAGTGAATACGACAAAGTTTTCTAAAGGATATTTGCAGTGATGTTCCTAATGCTTTTTGGGACAGAAAGAAGTATATCGTTTCTTTGCCTTATGAAAAAGGATTTACCGATCTAATGATCCCTTCCAAAGCTAGTCCCAGCCATATGAAGGCTGACTATTTGGAATTGTGCAAAACCGAAATTAGCTCTTTAATAGAAAAGAAGCTAGTTACAGCAAGTTACTCCCCATGGAGTTGTAGAGCTTTTTATGTCAATAAAAACTCTTAAAAAGAAAGAGGAGTTCCTCAATTGGTTATTGATTATCATCCCCTCAACCTTGCTTTGAGCTAGATTCGATATCCAATTCCAAACATTAAAGATCTGTTAGATAGATTACAATCTGCTGTAATATTTTCTAAATTTGATCTTAAATCAGGATATTACCAGGTACAGATTGCAGAAAAGGACAGATATAAAACTGTTTTTTATGTACCCTTTAGACAGTATGAATGGACAGTAATGCCCTTTGGGTTAAAAAATGCTCCTTCAGAATTTCAACATATTTTGAATGACATATTTAATCCTTATACTGAATTTTCTATTGTTTATATTGATGATATTTTAATATTTTCAAAATCAATAAAACAACATTATAAACATTTGAAAATCTTCAAAGATGTTATTTACAGAAGTGGTTTAGTAGTTTCTACTCCTAAACTAAGAATTTTCCTCACCCAAGTAAGATTTCTTGGTCATGAAATTTGTGATGGGAAAATCAAGCCAATTGATAGAAGTATTGAGTTTGCCTCTAAATTCCCTGATGAAATTAAAGACAAAACTCAATTGCAAAGATTTCTTGGTAGTTTGAAATATATTCGTAACCATTACAAGAATCTTGCACAGGATATAACAATTTTATATACACGGCTCAAGAAGTCACCTTCCCCTTGGACTGAAGAACATACGAGAGCCCTCCAGAAGATTAAACTTCGTGCTAAACAAATTCCTTGCTTAGCCCTAGCAAATTCTTCATAGTTTAAAATTGTTGAGACAGATGCATCCAATATTAGATATGGTGGTATTATTAAATAAAAGAATCCAGAAACAGGAACAGTGAAGCTTGTTCGCTTCACTTCAGGAGCTTAGAAAAATGCACAATTAAATTATTCCACTATTAAGAAAGAAATTCTTTCTTTAGTTAAATGCATTTATAAATTCCAAGATGATTTAATCAATCAGAAATTCTTGTTACGCATTGATTGTAATGCTGCTAAACAAGTACTAGAAAAAGATGTAAAAAATTTAGTTTCCAAACAGATATTTGTTGGTTGGCAAGCTGATTTATCTGTTTTTGATTTTTCAATTAAACATATTAAAGGCAGTTCTAATTCTTTACCTGATTTCTTAACCCGTGAATTTTTACAGGGTTCATGAATTAGCCCCATCATGGGCAAGGCCGTGGTAATACCATAAAAGGCCGTGGCAAAGGTAGGGCAAAAGCCAAAGTGGTTATACCACCCACTGATGATCAGTATCCAGCTTTGGAGCATCTCTCTAATTTGCTTTGGACTCCTACTCAAGGAGAAAACTCACAAAAGAAAACCATGAAAGAGGTTCTCATAATAGAAACCCCTTGGATACCTAATTCAAGGTATCTTCAAACAGTATTGGTTCTGAATCCTCAAGATGAACAGTGGATGCCAGATCCTTGGGAAATAAAAACCAGATATTTCCAAACACAGCAATATGCAGCACCAGATGGTCGTAATAGATATGTCTATGAAGCTATGCTTACTCAAACTTCCTCTGCGGAATTTACCCACACAAAGAAATTTTTGAATTCCAAAGATAGTCTTCTTACTTATAGTAAAGCTATCTTTAAAAACTTTTTAAGCCTTCTGACTGGGGATTAAATCCTAATTTATCCAGAAAACTTGTTTTCGGGCATAATTATAATTACTGGGATTATATCTCAGCATGGACATATTCGTTCTTTTATCAGAATCCAACACATAAACATACTTGGTTTTTCAAGATATGCCCTCAATCTTTTAAGGTTGATTTCCAAATTGGGCTATTCCTTGGTGCGCTATATTTGGTCCAGATCTGGATATTTTACCAGAACCGGTGAGGCACTTATTCCTCCCATGGCAGCAGTTCCATCCTCATCTCAGAGGATAAGATAATATTCCTGCGGGCAAATACACCCTCTTATTCTTTAAAGAATTTGGAATCCCTTGGATCTGGAGTTGGGATTTCCAATGCAGTTATAGTTCTGATAAGCTGCCCATCTTGTAAAGAATTTTTTATTACAGATAGTGGGCTAGCATGTCTCAAGAGCCATCTCTTACAGCTCTCTTGAACCTTATTAAACAGAAAACAGTGGAGTATCAGGATGCTATTCCTAAACTGACATTAAATCAGTTTCCAAATGCCACTGATATCTTTAATCCTTTTGAATTGATTAAAGATATGATCAGAAAACAGCAGCCATTAATTACGGAAACAGATTTAATGGTTAAATGCATGGATTTTATGAAAACCAAATTTGTCAATACATTTGGTTCTTCTACTTCCACAGTTCCGGATGACATATCCATGGTATCAGTATCCAGTCAAGATGGTAATCAGTATTCCTGTCTTGCTGGCGAAGCACAAGATCCAAATGAAGATCTTATCCAGGATGAGGACCCCTCTACGGAAGATTATTGGGATTCTTTAACCATCCACTTGAAAGAAAAGATGAAGGCTCCCAAGCAGTAGAGATTCTCTCTTATCCTGCCGATAGAAGCTGGCAAAACACTTTCCCCAAAGTCTTTGTGTCTACAGTATATTTCTTGTCCGAAGTTGATCATTACTATCCGACAAGAAGACAGAACGTAGTGGTGGACCATCCGACTGCATTATTCTAGCACACGTCATCCAACCACTGTGCGGACTTCAAATTTAAATTTTTAAGTCCATATTTATGTAAAAATAGTGGGCAATGTTTCCCCTCAGTGTATCTTTCAGTTTTCTTTTCTCTCTCTTTTGTAATATTTCCCAATGTACTTTATTTTAAAGTTCAATAAAGAAGAAAGTTTCTGTAAGTGTTTCAAAGTTATTTCAATTACTGTTTATATTGTATAAGTTATTGTTTATTATTGTTGTAATTATATCAGTTGTTATATATCTTTATTGGTTTTCATAAAATCCATGCATTTAACTATTAAACCTATTTCCGTAATTAATGGCAATATGATCGAGGATCGATGATATAATTAATGGCAATTACTAGTTTTTATTTCCCAATGATCTGGCATCCACTGTTCATCTTGAGGATCCAGAACCAATACTATTTGAAAATACCTTGAATTAGGTATCCAAGGGGTTTCTGTTATGAGAACCTCTTTCATGGGTTTCTTCTATGAGCTTTCTCCTTGAGTATGAGTCCGAAGCAAATCAGAGAGATGCTCCAAAGCTGGATACTGATCATCAGTGGGTGGTATAACCACTTTGGCTTTTGCCCTGCCTTTGCCACGGCCTTTTATGGTATTACCACGGCCTTGCCCATGATGGGGCTGATTCATGAACCCTGTAAAAATTCACGAGTTAAGAAATCAGGTAAAGAATTAGAACTGCCTTTAATATATTCAATTGAAAAATCAAAAGCAGATAAATCAACTTGCCAACCAGCAAATATCTATTTGGAAATTAAATTTTTTACATCTTTTTCCAGTACTTGTTTAGCAGCACTACAATCAATGCGTAACAAGAATTTCTAATTGATTAAATCATCTTGGAATTTATAAATGCATTTAACTAAAGAAATAATTTCTTTCTTAATAGTGGAATAATTTAATTGTGCATTTTTTCCAAACTCCTGAAGTGAAGCGAACAAGCTCCTCTGTTCCTGTTTCTGGATTCTTTTGTTTAAGAATACCACCATATCCAATATTGGATGCATCTGTCTCAACAATTTTAAACCATGAAGAATTTGCTAGGGCTAAGCAAGGAATTTGTTTAGCATGAAGTTTAATTTTCTGGATGGCTCTCGTATGTCCTTCAGTCCAAGGGGAAAGTGACTTCCTGAGCCGTGTATATAAAATTGATGTATCCTGTGCAAGGTTCTTGTAATGGTTACGAATATAATTCAAACTACCAAGAAATCTTTGCAATTGAGTTTTGTCTTTCATTTCATCAGGGAATTTAGAGGTAAACTCAATACTTCTGTCAAATGGTTTGATTTTCCCATCACAAATTTCATGACCAAGAAATCTTACTTGGGTGAGGAAAATTCTTAGTTTAGGAGTAGAAACTACTAAACCACTTCTGTAAATAACATCTTTGAAGATTTTCAAATGTTTATAATATTGTTCTATTGATTTTGAAAATATTAAAATATCATCAATATAAACAATAGAAAATTCAGTATAAGGATTAAATATGTCATTCAAAATATGTTGAAATTCTGAAGGAGCATTTTTTAACCTAAAGGGCATTACTGTCCATTCATACTGTCCAAAGGGTACACAAAAAGCAGTTTTATATCTGTCCTTTTCTGCAATCTGTACCTGGTAATATCCTGATTTAAGATCAAATTTAGAAAATATTACAGCAGATTGTAATCTATCTAACAGATCTTTAATGTTTAGAATTGGGTATCGAATCCAGCTCAAAGCAAGGTTGAGGGGACGATAATCAATAACCAATTGAGGAACTCCTCTTTCTTTTTAAGAGTTTTTATTGACATAAAAAGCTCTGCAACTCCATGGGGAGTAACTTGCTGTAACTAACTTCTTTTCCATTAAAGAGCTAATTTCGGTTTTGCACAATTCCAAATAGTCAGCCTTCATATGGCTGGGACTAGCTTTGGAAGGGATCATTAGATCGGTAAATCCTTTTTCATAAGGCAAAGAAACGATATGCTTCTTTCTGTCCCAAAAAGCATTAGGAACATCACTGCAGATATCCTTTAGAAAACTTTGTTATATTGACTCAATTTTCTGCTGCTTAGTGGGATGTACCAATCTTTGATTGATTGCTAAGGAAGAGACTTGCAAATAATTCAGTTGTTTTTCCTTAAAGATAATGCTATCTTTAAGAGCATTGATATGCTTATTCATGGGTTTGGTCAAAAATTCAAAAGTGATTAACTGACCCTGTAAAGTTGAGCATATTCCAGGAGAATCAATTTTCTCAATTGGCATAATCAAGGCTAAAAAGGGAGTGCCCAAAGTAACCTGTTGTGCCATATTTTTAATAAGTAAAAAGGTAAATGGTAAACAAATACCTTGTTTACAGATAAAAACGTGATTAAGCTTATACTTAATCTGCATCTTACCACCACTAGCACTGGTAAGACCTTGAGTGGTTTTCTCAAAATATTAAGTAGGGACCAATCCTTCTTGAATACAGTTTATGTCTGCACCACTATCAACAAAAGCAACAGCATTATTGATAGTATATTCCTGATTGATTACCAAATTAATGGATATATACCATTTTTGGTAAGTGACTTGGTTCAAAAGATTAAGATATTCTTTATCTTTATCTTTAGGCACTTCAATCTGTGAAGAAGATTCTGTAGCATGATTTGCCTTGTCTTTTAAAAGCTTAATTTCCAAATCCATATTGGTTTGATGGATCTTTAATTGGCAGATTTTAGCTTTTAAATTATTAACCTCCATCCTTAAATTGGGAAGATTAGCAAGACGAGAGTTCTGGCTTTGATGTTCTAATCAGTTTAGAACTTCTTTCATGCTATAATAATTCTCAGATCTTATAAAGTCTGGGTTGTTATTATCTTCTTGAGGTTGTGCGATAGCATAACCTATTTCAAAGATCTTCATTTTAATCTGAGGATCTTGAACTTGATCTATAAGATCCAACAAGGATTGTTGATGGGCAGTTAGAACATTTAAACTGAGCCCATTCATTTCAACAATAGCCTTGTAATAGTCATTATTCTGATGACAAGAACATTCTGGATTGCTCTTTTCTTCTTCAGAGGAAGATGATGATTGCAATTCCATGAGTTCTTCGAAATCAGAAGATCCATTTTCAGAAGAACTAGTATTAAGCAGTAATTTGCTTAGTTGGAGTTTTAACTCTTCACTGATTGGAAGACTGTTAAGTTTCTCCTTAGTTCTGCACTTATTGGCATAGTGGCCTATCCGTCCACATTTGAAACACTTAGCCTCTGTCTTGGGCTTTCCTTTACCCTTTGCTTTTGGATAGGTTTTCCTTTTTGGCTTAGTGTACTGTTTCGAATTATCAACCTTTTGTTGATATTTCTTTCTGGAATATTTCTTTTTATAAGGCTTGTCAACCTTATGTCTTTTCCTAACTTTAGGATAAAATAAAGGAGTCTGATAGGAAAATTGATCACAAAATTCACCTACTTCCTTTTTACCTGTTAGTCTATGTTGTTTTAACTGAGACTGTAACTTCAGATCATTACAGAGAGCTAAACCTTCTTGGATTACGATGTTGACTAATCCATCATAGGTATAGTTCTGATCGGTTGATCAACTATACATCAACCTTCGCAATAGCACGAATCATTGTAAAATAGGGCTATTGGTCGGGTAAGTCGAACCATTGGGACTGCGCTAGTCTATGGCAACCTAAGTGTCTAGAATTGTTCTTAGAATGATAAGGGGTAATAAGGGTTTGTTTGATGGTCACTAAACTAGGAATTCAAAGTGCATAAAACAATAGTGACTTGCAAGAATTAGATAAGATAGAACAATAGAGAAGAGACTAGGGAAGAGACTCCACAACCATCAATAAGCATGCTAGGATATGATTTACTTAGGGGAATAACATATATGTATAACCATGGGATGCAACAACACAAATTATTACATTCCCTTCAAGAAATTTATTAAATCAATAGGTAAGAATAACCTATCAAAGCATTGCATGTTTTGGTTACCTAAACTAGGTTGTAACCTTAGACATACTCACTAAGCATAGAGTTATCAAGCCCTTAATCACATAGTAGAAGCACATGACATAGAATCCAAGAATAATCTATCAAAGGAAGATCCTAAGCAATAGATTATCAAATCTCCTAAATATCATGCCATTAACAACACTTCCATAAACTCCATTCCATTGTCACTATGAAAATGTAGCAATATAATCATAGGAGAAAAACCATCTAAGACAAGATATTTAACTCAAGATGATTATGTATAGGTATTGAAATTCATTACATCAAATGAAGAGCTCTAGTTCATGGAAGGATTACATACATATATTAACCCCCAAATATAAATCAAAACAAAGCAAAGCTTACAAAATGGAGCTTCATCACCTCCCTAAAGGAGGTTTAGTTACCCAAGGTGGCCCTAGATGAAGGAAGAAGCTCCATCCAAGACTCCATTTTCGTGCTCCTACTGTAGCACTCAAGAACTCCTCCTCCTTGCTCTCTTTTCCCTCCTCTAATCTTGTAGAATGAAACTTATGAAATGTGTGGCTCTTATCCCTCTTTATCTAGATAAGAAATCCACCCAAAAAGCCCTCTCTCTCCTCCAAGAAACATCCCCAACCAACTCATAAAGGAGAGCTTCCAAAGTAGGTAAAATCTAAGCACAAGTGGGCTGAGTCGTGTAGAATTCTGCCCTAATTTCGAGTGCTCGAAATAGGGCCTCGAGCACTCGAAAATTGGGCAGAATGCCCTATGCTTGGTTTGCTCCGCCCGGACCTACTTTGGTAAAATGGCCATAACTTTGCGCTCCGAACTCCGAATGATAAAATGTTTGAAGATTTAGAAAGCTGATTCAGAGTTCTAAAAACTTCATGTTTTGGTGGAGATCCAAATCTCAAGGATGGTTGGTCAAAAATAAAGATCAAGGCAGAATTTCATTGCTGCCAGGCAGTTCTGCGCACCTCTGGTAACAAGGCCATAACTCTCTGCTCCGAGCTCTGAATGACAAACCGTTTGAAGATTTGGAAAGCTGATTCAGAGCTCTAAATCTTTTATGTTATGAGGGAAGTCCAGTTCTTGAGTTTACTAGGTCGAAATGGTGAGCAAAGTCCTGACTCCACTGCTGCCAGAAATTCAGCCTTGTGCCTTTTGATGGTCTAAAATCCACAAAGTCTTATTTGTACTCCTTTTTGGCAAAAGGACTTGAAAATATATACAAACACACAAATGGGGATAATCTACATAAAATAAGCAAACAATGGACTTAAATAATGCAATTAAGGGTGCTTGAATATGCAATATTCGGCGCTTATCAAGTTCCTATAAGGGATAGAGATTCCATTGTTCATATCCCTTAATTTCTTTCTGATTCTTTCAGCAAAAAAGGTATGAAGACCATCCACAAATTTTTGCCTTCCAGTGTTCATGATTCGCATCACGAAGCTGTAAAACCTTGGCTAAGAAGACATCTTTATACCACCGGAAATGAGTTAAAGATGGACATCTTAGGTTCTGTAACAACTCTCTAATTCTTTCACTGTTAGCTCCTTCTGGGCCAATGAAATGTTGAATAATAGTGGTGATGAGAGTGTAAACCGCATCAGCAGCTGGGCCTTCTTGCTGAGTATTTTCATTCTTGACAATCTTAACAGCTGAAAATATCTCGGCCTTCTGAATGTCAGTGAGAACATTATCCCACCATCCTTTAAGGATGCCTATAAAACCAGCAACAATGAATTTTGCAATTGTTAGATCAGTGTTATGGCTAAGTTTACAGACTTGACTGTACGTTAACATTTGATGTACAACCTCATAGATCTGATAGTCAGATTTACCATCAATGTTCCATTCATAAATGGTTTTCCCACGGAAAGATTTCTGAGTATGAAAATAATCTTCTTCAGACAAGATATCTTGAGAGGTTGGTCTAGGATAATAATATCAACTCGGAGCAGGGGCTGTATTTGAGTGAATATTTTTATCATAGACAATTCTATTGAAATCAGGCATATTTGAGTTGGAAAAAACAGCCTGAAAATCCTCAATATGAGGAGAAAATTCATTTTCAGAAACAGTTTCAGATTCAGTATGGGACAAAGTTTGGATTTTAAGTCCTTTAATTTTCTGAGTAAGGAGTTGAAGAAATTCTTCATTCTTTTTCTGATAGACAACTTGAAACCTAAAACCTCAATAGCAAGTTGAACAAGATCATTTGATAAGGGAGCTTCGAGGGAAGATTTGACAGAGATGGTTTTAGTATTAAGAATATTTAATACTGTATCAACACCTATCTTAATTCTTCCCAATTGGGACCCTATCATTTGCATACAGACATTAGTATAATTATTCTGTCGATATACTTTGTAAATATCTTCTTTAACAATAGCACTAGCTTTGTCAATAAAAGATGGTTGGCTATAAGCCTTGGTTTCTATTTTTGCACCGGTATCCTCATCTGATTTTTTTCAAAATTAGAGGTTCAGTTGGAGGATGGACTGAGTGTATAACTTTGTCAGTTTTGGTGGTCCATATTTTTAGAAAATCATCCAAAATATTTAACTTCATAATGGAATGATGTGTCAGACAAAACCAAGAAACAAAAGGTATAACCATTTGTTTTTCTTGAAGATAGGTATAAAATTGTGTTTTATAAAACTGCAATTTTTCTGTATCAAAAGTTTTAAAATACCAATTTCTAAACTCTTGATATTTATCCTATTGAAATTTAGCATTAATGGCTTTTCTATCAAGTGTAAAATCCATTAAAACTAATATTCTTCTCCTTCATCACTTTTGTCTTCAGTCTTGTCGTCAACACCCAATTCGGATGGTGTGGGAGTGAAGTTTATTCCAAATTCCTGACGTGATGGATTCTTCGGTGCTGGTTCATAAACAGCTTGTGGAATCTTATTCGGTGATTGCTGTATTCCCTTCAACTTGAGTCGATCAGCCTCCGTGAATTCATCTTTGTCCTTAGACATTCCTGAAACAGAGTTGCGAGAAGGGGGGTAGGAAACATTATAAGGGAATTTAATTCCTTCAGAAGATGTAGATCTGGGTAGATCTAAAGATCTTCTAAAATTAAGAAGAACATCACCATCATTGTCTTGGACAACACAGTCCAAATTCCTATTAAGAATAGGCTTTGCAGGAACTGCATTAGGAATTGTCCAATGGTCAGGGAATGTTAGGTCACTCCAAGGAATCATCCTTTTGGTGACAATATTTGAAGTGAACATATTTGTATCCCAAATTGTTGTTACTCCTTTAGAGTCTTTGCGAATGACTTTTGGACAGTAGGTATCAAGTACCTTAAAATGGATGCGATAAATTACACTTATCACTTCCGATCCAGGTAAAAAATCATACCCATGAGTCTGTACACGAAGACTAGCTATTTCGTATATGTTTCTATCAGTTAGAGATAGATTCAGACTAGGATAGACATCAAAGTAAACCAGTCCATGACATAGACTGGTTTCCAGTGCACCCATCAAAGAAGGGTGAAATTTTAAACACCAAGCATCCCTAAATGTTGCTTGAATACAAGCATCCATACCAAGTAAGGTTAAAGGTTTAAAAGCAATTTGAATTAAACCTATATGGATATACTTATATTTCTTCATATATCTCTGAAGATCATAGGGAGACAATAATTTAATTATTGTGTCCTTGTTACTCAATTGCATCGTCTGTTCCATATTTTTACTACCCATAGATCAGCGATATTGAGCATTCCGATTTTATAGATGCTTCTTGCATCTACTGGTGGAATAGTCCACTTGTTCAATTTATTTTGAACATTAGTAAATTCAATTAACTCTGAATTCTTGATAAATTCAAAATCCTGTGAATCCTGTTCTGTCATACTGGAAGATGGATCTAACATGTTTGTTAAAATATTGTTAATGCTTAAGATCTGTAAAGAATAATCATTATAAAATTATGTAATGAACAGTAAGTTACTATTCTGTCATCGTGCTGCTTAAAAGAGACCCTATTACTCGTCTATCAACGGTTTACTGGAAAAAACAACCTTGGGAGCAATTTAATGCAAAAGTGGTCTAAAATTCCAACACGACTTTTGGACGACCCAATAGAATCTACTAATAAGCAGGATTTAAACAAAGTAGTTTCATTATTCTTTACATAATTATTATAACAATCATCCTACCAGAAACTTAAAACATTAACAATAGAAATTTAAGCCAACATAATGGCTCCGATACCAAATATGATCGAGGATCGATGATATAATAAAGATATATAACAACTGATATAACTACAACAATAATAAAACATCACCATCATTGTCCTGGATAACACAGTCCAAATTCCTATTGAGAATAGGCTTTGCAGGAACTGCATTAGGAATTGTCCAATGGTCAGAGAATGTTATGTCACTCCAAGGAATCATCCTTTTGGTGGCAATATTCGAAGTGAACATATTTGTATCCCAAATCGCTATTACTCCTTTAGAGTCTTTACGAATAACTTTTGGACAATAGGTATCAAGTACCTTAAAATGGATGCGATAAATTACACTTATCACTTCCGATCCAGGTAAGAAATCAAACCCATGAGTCTGTACACGAAGACTAGCTGCTTCGTATATGTTTCTATCAGTTAAAGATAGATTCAGACTAGGATAGACATCAAAGTAAACCGGTCCATGACATAGACTGGTTTCCAGTGCACCCATCAAAGAAGGGTGAAATTTTAAACACCTAGCATCCCTAAGTGTTGCTTGAATACAAGCATCCATACCAAGTAAGGTTAAAGGTTAAAAAGCAATTTGATTAAACCTATATGGATATACTTATATTTCTCCATGTATCTCTGACGATCACAGGGAGACAATAATTTAATTATTATGTCCTTGTTACTCTATTGCATCATCTGCTCCATAGTTTTAACTGCCCACAGATCAGCGATATTGAGGATTCCAATTTTATAGATGCTTCTTGCATCTACTGGTGGAATAGTCCACTTGTTCAATTTATTTTGAACATTAGTAAATTCAATTAACTCTGAATTCTTGATAAATTCAAAATCCTGTGAATCCTGTTCTGTCATACTGGAAGATGGTTCTAACATATTTGTTAAAATATTGTTAATGCTTAAGATCTGTAAAGAATAATCATTATAAAATTATGTAATGAACAGTAAGTTACTATTCTGACGTCGTGCTGCTTAAGAGAGACCCTATTACTCGTCTGTCAACGGTTTACTGGAAATAACGACCTTAGGAGCAATTTAATGCAAAAGTGGTCTAAGATTCCAACGCGACTTTTGGACGACCCATAATAGAATCTACTAATAAGCAGGATTTAAACAAAGTAGTAGTCTCATTATATTGGCTTAAATTTCTATTGTTAATGTTTTAAGTTTCTGGTAGGATAACAGTGGAGTATCAGGATGCTATTCCTAAACTGACATTAACTCAGTTTCCAAATGCCACTAATATCTTTAATCCTTTTGAATTGATTAAAGATATGATCAGAAAACAACAACCATTAATTACAGAAATAGATTTAATGGTTAAATGCATAGATTTTACGAAAACTAAATTTGTCAATACATTTGGTTCTTCTACTTCCACAGTTCCGGATGACATATCCATGGTGTTAGTATCCAGCCAAGATGGTAATCAGTATTCCTGTCTCGCTGGCGAAGTACAAGATCCAAATGAAGATCTTATCCGGGATGAGGACCCCTCTGTGGAAGATTATTGGGATTCTTTAACCATCCACTTGAAAGAAAAGATGAAGGTTCCCAAGCAGTAGAGATTGTCTCTTATCCTGCCGACAGAAGCTGGCAAAGCACTTTTCCCAAAGTCTTTGTGTCTACAGCATATTTCTTGTCCGAAGTTGATCATTATTATCCGACAAGAAGACAGAACGTAGTGGTGGACCATCCGACTACAATATTCTAGCACACGTTATCCAACCACTGTACGGACTTCAAATTTAAAATTTCAAGTCCATATTTATGTATAAATAGCGGGCAATGTTTCCCCTCAATGTATCTTTCAGTTTTCTTTTCTCTCTCTTTTGTTATATTTCCCAGTGTACTTTATTTGAAAGTTCAATAAAGAAGAAAGTTTCTGTAAGTGTTTCAAAGTTATTTCAATTACTGTTTATATTATATAAGTTATTGTTTATTATTGTTGTAATTATATCAGTTGTTATATATCTTTATTATACCACCAGAAATGGTATGGGAGTGAAGTTTATTCCAAATTCCCGACGTGATGGATTCTTTGGTGCTAGTTCACAAACAGCTTGTGGTATCTTATTTGGTGGTTGCTGTATTCCCTTCAGCTTGAGACGATCAGCCTCAGTGAATTCATCTTTGTCCCTAGACATTCCTGAAACAGAGTTGTGAGAAGGGGGGTAGGAAACCTTATAAGGGAATTTAATTCCTTCAGATGATGTAGATCTGGGTAGATCTAAAGATCATCTAAAATTAAGAAGAACATCACCATCATTGTCCTAGATAACACAGGCTTTGCAGGAACTGCATTACGAATTGTCCAATGGTCAGGGAATGTTATGTCACCCCAAGGAATCATCCTTTTGGTGGCAATATTCGAAGTGAACATATTTGTATCCCAAATCGCTATTACTCCTTTAGAGTCTTTGCGAATGACTTTTGGATAGTAGGTATCAAGTACCTTAAAATGGATGCGATAAATTACACATATCACTTCCGATCTAGGTAAGAAATCAAACCCATGAGTCTGTACACGAAGACTAGCTGCTTCGTATATGTTTCTATCAGTTAGAGATAGATTCAGACTAGGATAGACATCAAAGTAAACCGGTCCTTGACATAGACTGGTTTTCAGTGCACCCATCAAAGAAGGGTGAAATTTTAAACACCTAGCATCCCTAAGTGTTGCTTGAATACAAGCATCCATACCAAGTAAGGTTAAAGGTTTAAAAGCAATTTGAATTAAACCTATATGGATATACTTATATTTCTTCATGTATCTCTGAAGATCACAGGGAGACAATAATTTAATTATTGTGTCCTTGTTACTCAATTGCATCGTCTGTTCCGTAGTTTTAACTGCCCATAGATCAGCGATATTGAGCATTCCGATTTTATAGATGCTTCTTGCATCTACTGGTGGAATAGTCCACCTGTTCAATTTATTTTGAACATTAGTAAATTCAATTAACTCTGAATTCTTGATAAATTCAGAATCCTGTGAATCATGTTCTGTCATTTTGGAAGATGGTTCTAACATGTTTGTTAAAATATTGTTAATGCTTAAGATCTGTAAAGAATAATCATTATAAAATTACGTAATGAATAGTAAGTTACTATTATGTCATCGTGCTACTTAAGAGAGACCTTATTTCTCGTCTGTCAACGGTTTACTGGAAACAACGACCTTAGGAGAAATTTAATGCAAAAGTGGTCTAAAATTCTAACGCGACTTTTGGACAACCCATAATAGAATCTACTAATAAGCAGGATTTAAACAAAGTAGTTTCATTATTCTTTACATAATTATTATAATAGTCATCCTACCAGAAACTTAAAACATTAACAATAGAAATTTAAGCCAACATAATGGCTCTGATACCAAATATGATCGAGGATCGATGATATAATAAAGATATATAACAACTGATATAATTACAACAATAATAAAATATCACCATCATTGTCCTGGATAACACAGTCCAAATTCCTGTTGAGAATAGGCTTTGCAGGAACTGCATTAGGAATTGTCCAATGGTCAAGGAATGTTATGTTACTCCAAGGAATCATCCTTTTGGTGGCAATATTTGAATTGAACATATTTGTATCCCAAATCGTTGTTACTCCTCTAGAGTCTTTGCGAATGACTTTTGGATAGTAGGTATCAAGTACCTTAAAATGGATGCAATAAATTACACTTATCACTTCCGATCCAGGTAAGAAATCATACCCATGAGTCTGTACACGAAGACTAGCTGCTTCGTATATGTTTCTATCAGTTAAAGATAGATTCAGACTAGGATAGACATCAAAGTAAACCGGTCCATGACATAGACTAGTTTCCAGTGCACCCATCAAAGAAGGTTGAAATTTTAAACACCTAGCATCCCTAAATGTTGCTTGAATACAAGCATCCATACCAAGTAAGGGTAAAGGTTTAAAAGCAATTTGAATTAAACCTATATGGATATACATATATCTCTTCATGTATCTCTGAAGATCACAGGGAGACAATAATTTAATTATTATGTCCTTGTTACTCAATTGCATCGTCTGTTCCATAGTTTTAACTGCCCATATATCAACGATATTGAGCATTCCGATTTTATAGATGCTTCTTGCATCTACTGGTGGAATAGTCAACTTGTTCAATTTATTTTGAACATTAGTAAATTCAATTAACTCTGAATTCTTGATAAATTCAGAATCCTATGAATCCTGTTCTGTCATACTGGAAGATAGTTCTAACATGTTTGTTAAAATATTGTTAATGCTTAAGATCTGTAAAGAATTATCATTATAAAACTATGTAATGAACAGTAAGTTACGATTCTGTCGTCGTGCTGCTTAAGAGAGACCCTATTACTCGTCTGTCGACGGTTTACTGGAAACAACGACCTTGGGAGCAATTTAATGCAAAAGTGGTCTAAAATTCTAACGCGACTTTTGGACGACCCATAATAGAATCTACTAATAAGCAAGATTTAAACAAAGTAGTAGTCTCATTATGTTTGCTTAAATTTCTATTATTAGTGTTTTAAGTTTCTGGTAGGATAACAGTGGAGTATCAGGATGTTATTCCTAAACTGACATTAACTCAGTTTCCAAATGCCACTGATATCTTTAATCCTTTTGAATTGATTAAAGATATGATCAGAAAACAACAGCCACTAATTTTGGAAACAAATTAAATAGTTAAATGCATGGATTTTATGAAAACCAAATTTGTCAATACATTTGGTTCTTCTCCTTCCATAGTTCCGGATGACATATCCTTGGTATTAGTATCCAGCCAAGATGGTAATCAGTATTCCTGTCTCGTTGGCGAAGCACAAGATCCAAATAAAGATCTTATCGAGGATGAGGACCCTTCTGCGGAAGATTATTGGGATTCTTTAACCATCTACTTGAAAGAAAAGATGAAGGCTCCCAAGCAGTAGAGATTTTCTCTTATCCTGCCGACAGAAGCTGGCAAAGCACTTTCCCCAAAGTCTTTGTGTCTACAGTATATTTCTTGTCCGAACTTCAACCACTGTGCGGACTTCAAACCACTGTGCGGACTTCAAATTTAAAATTTCAAGTCCATATTTATGTATAAATAGCGGGCAATGTTTCCCCTCAATGTATCTTTCAGTTTTCTTTTCTCTCTCTTTTGTAATATTTCCCAGTGTACTTTATTTTAAAGTTCAATAAAGAAGAAAGTTTCTGTAAGTGTTTCAAAGTTATTTCAATTACTGTTTATATTGTATAAGTTATTGTTTATTATTGTTGTAATTATATCAGTTGTTATATCTCTTTATTATACCACCGGAAATAATGTGGGAGTGAAGTTTATTCCAAATTCCCGATGTGATGGATTCTTCGGTGCTGGTTCATAAACAGCTTCTGGAATCTTATTCGGTGATTGCTGTATTCCCTTCAGCTTGAGTCAATCAGCCTCTATAAATTCATCTTTTTCCTTAGACATTCCTGAAACAGAGTTGCGAGAAAGGGGGTAGGAAACCTTATAAGGGAATTTAATTCCTTCAGATGATGTAGATCTAAAGATCTTCTAAAATTAAGAAGAATGTCACCATCATTGTCCTGGATAACACAGTCCAAATTCCTATCGAGAATAGGCTTTACAGGAACTGTATTAGGCATTGTCCAATGGTCAGGGAATGTTATGTCACTCCAAGGAATCATCCTTTTGGTGGCAATATTCAAAGTGAACATATTTGTATCCCAAATTGTTGTTACTCCTTTAGAGTCTTTGCGAATGACTTTTGGACAGTAGGTATCAAGTACCTTAAAATGGATGCGATAAATTACATTTGTTACTTCCGAACCAGGTAAGAAATCAAACCCATGAGTCTGTACACGAAGACTAGCTGCTTCGTATAAGTTTCTATCAGTTAGAGATAGATTCAGTCTAGGATAGACATCAAAGTAAACTGGTCCATGACATAGACTGGTTTCCAGTGCACCCATCAAAGAAGGGTGAAATTTTAAACACCTAGCTTCCCTAAGTGTTGCTTGAATACAAGCATCCATACCAAGTAAGCTTAAAGGTTTAAAAGCAATTTGAATTAAACCTATATGGATATACTTATATTTCTTCATGTATCTCTGAAGATCACAGGGAGACAATAATTTAATTATTGTGTCCTTGTTACTCAATTGCATCATCTGTTCTATAGTTTTAACTGCCCATAGATCAGCGATATTGAGCATTCCGATTTTATAGATGCTTCTTGCATCTACTGGTGGAATAGTCCACTTGTTCAATTTATTTTGAACATTAGTAAATTCAATTAACTCTGAATTCTTGATAAATTCAGAATCCTGTGAATCATGTTCTGTCATACTGGAAGATGGTTCTAACATGTTTGTTAAAATATTGTTAATGCTTAAGATCTGTAAAGAATAATCATTATAAAATTATGTAATGAATAGTAAGTTACTATTCTGTCGTCGTGCTGCTTAAGAGAGACCCTATTACTCGTCTGTCGACGGTTTACTGGAAACAACGACCTTGGGAGCAATTTAATGCAAAAGTGGTCTAAAATTCCAACGTGAGTTTTGGACGACCCGTAATCGAATCTACTAATAAGCAAGATTTAAACAAAGTAGTAGTCTCATTATGTTGGCTTAAATTTCTATTGTTAATGTTTTAAGTTTCTGGTAGGATGACAGTGGAGTATCAGGATGCTATTCTTAAACTGACATTAACTCAATTTCCAAATGCCACTGATATCTTTAATCCTTTTGAATTGATTAAAGATATGATCAGAAAACAGCAGCCATTAATTACGGAAACAGATTTAATGGTTAAATGGATGGATTTTATGAAAACCAAATTTGTCAATACATTTGGTTCTTCTACTTCCACAATTCCGGATGACATATCCATGGTATCAGTATCCAGCCAAGATGGTAATCAGTATTCCTGTCTCGCTGGCGAAGCACAAGATCCAAATGAAGATCTTATCCAAGATGAGGACCCCTTTGCGGAAGATTATTGGGATTCTTTAATCATCCACTTGAAAGAAAAGATGAAGGCTCCCAAGCAGTAGAAATTCTCTCTTATCCTGCCGACAGAAGCTGGCAAAGCACTTTCCCTAAAGTCTTTGTGTCTACAGTATATTTCTTGTCCGAAGTTGATCATTACTATCCGACAAGAAGAAATAACGTAGTGGTGGACCATCCGACTGCATTATTCTAGCACACGTCATCTAACCACTGTGCAAACTTCAAATTTAAAATTTCAAGTCCATATTTATGTATAAATGGCGGGCAATGTTTCCCCTCAATGTATCTTTCAGTTTTCTTTTCTCTCTCTTTTGTAATATTTCCCAGTGTACTTTATTTTAAAGTTCAATAAAGAAGAAAGTTTCTGTAAGTGTTTCAAAGTTATTTCAATTATTGTTTATATTGTATAAGTTATTGTTTATTATTGTTGTAATTATATCAGTTGTTATATATCTTTATTATACCACCGGAAATGGTGTGGGAGTGAAGTTTGTTCCAAATTCCCGACATGATGGATTCTTCGGTGCTGGTTAATAAACAGCTTGTGGAATCTTATTCAGTGATTGATGTATTCCCTTCAGCTTGTGTCGATCAGCCTCTGTGAATTCATCTTTGTCCTTAGACATTCCTGAAACAGAGTTGCGAGAAGGGGGGTAGGAAACCTTATAAGGGAATTTAATTCCTTCAAATGATGTAGATCTGGGTAGATCTAAAGATTTTCTAAAATTAAGAAGAACATCACCATCATTGTCCTGGATAACACAGTCCAAATTCCTATTGAGAATAGGCTTTGCAAGAACTGCATTAGGAATTGTCCAATGGTCAGGGAATGTTATGTCACTCCAAGGAATCATCCTTTTGGTGGCAATATTCGAAGTGAACATATTTGTATCCCAAATCGCTGTTACTCCTTTAGAGTCTTTGCGAATGAATTTTGGACAGTAGGTATCAAGTACCTTAAAATAGATGCGATAAATTACACTTATCACTTCCGATCCAGGTAAGAAATCATACCTATGAGTCTGTACACGAAGACTAACTGCTTCGTATATGTTTCTATCAGTTAGAGATAGATTCAGACTAGGATAGACATCAAAGTAAACCGGTCCATGACATAGACTGGTTTTCAGTGCACCCATCAAAGAAGGGTGAAATTTTAAACACCTAGCATCCCTAAGTGTTGCTTGAATACAAGCATCCATACCAAGTAAGGTTAAAGGTTTAAAAGCAATTTGAATTAAACCTATATGGATATACTTATATTTCTTCATGTATCTCTGAAGATCACAGGGAGACAATAATTTAATTATTGTGTCCTTGTTACTCAATTGCATCGTCTGTTCCATAGTTTTAACTGCCCATAGATCAGCGATATTGAGCATTCCGATTTTATAGATGCTTCTTGCATCTACTGGTGGAATAGTCCACTTGTTCAATTTATTTTGAACATTAGTAAATTCAATTAACTGTGAATTCTTGATAAATTCAGAATCCTGTGAATCTTGTTCTGTCATACTGGAAGATGGTTCTAACATGTTTGTTAAAATATTATTAATGCTTAAGATCTATAAAGAATAATCATTATAAAATTATGTAGTGAATAGTAAGTTACTATTCTGTCGTCGTGCTGCTTAAGAGAGACCCTATTACTCGTCTGTCAACGGTTTACTGGAAACAACGACCTTAGGGGCAATTTAATGCAAAAGTGGTCTAAAATTCCAACGCGACTTTTGGACGACCCATAATAGAATCTACTAATAAGCAGGATTTAAACAAAGTAGATGTCTCATTATTCTTTACATAATTATTATAATAATCATCCTACCAGAAACTTAAAACATTAACAATATTTTAACAAACATGTTAGAACCATCTTCCAGTATGACAGAACAGGATTCACAGGATTCTGAATTTATCAAGAATTTAGAGTTAATTGAATTTACTAATGTTCAAAATAAATTGAAAGGCATTCAATGCAACCGAACATAACTTATTATGTATATTTGGTTGGATGTTTATATTGATTATTATGAAGTTGTTAATACAGATTAGGGATATATAGCCCTCTCCCTAGCCCTAAACTTTCACATAACAAAATCAACCCTGAACCCTCATGGATATTCATGTAATTAGTTAGTATTTTTATGGTTTTTCGACATGTCAAGAACTATGTATATTTGGTTGGATGTTTATATTGATTATTATGAAGTTAATACAGATTAGGGATATATAGCCCTCTCCCTAATCCTAAACTTTCGTATAACAAAATCAACCCTGAACCCTCATGGATATTCATGCAATTAGTTAGTATTTTTATAGTTTTTCGACATGTCAAGAACTTAGGATAAATTCAAATTCAAATGTTTAATAACACAACTAATCTTCAAGCAAGTAGAAATCAAATGCGGCTAGAGAGAGACTTACAGAGTTGGGGATATAGCTGTAGTTACAGCCCGAGTTCCGATGTAAAAACAGTGTCAAGTGAAACATAGAACAAACCCTGTATAATTAGACTGAATTTGACCCTCTATTTATAAAGAAATTTTTACAAAGAAAAATTACTAATTAATCCAACTTCTAAATTCTAAACTAATAAAACCTAAAAAAAATTGTCCTCTACTTTGAAACATATTTTCGAATAAGTTTATATTGTATAAATAATTAACCTTTTTTCCAGCATTGTCCTTTATTTCTAAATTTTCATTAGTGCAAATGTTCTCTCAACTTGGACTATTTTAGTAACTAATATATCTATTTAAAAAATATTAATTGTTTCCAAAATTAATAATCTTAAAATATTTAACAAATTATTTTAAATTTAGTTATCGTAAATGCTCACATGTTAAAATACTATGAAATATTTTTCTAATAACAAAAAATTTATTATTTAAGAAATTTTCTATTTCACATAATTCTTAATAATAAAAAAATAAATAAATAAAAAAGAACTCAAGTACAAATTGTTATCTTCTTCTTACTCTTCTTTGTTTTTTTGACAATGCATACAAAGTAACGTGACCAAATTCTACATATCTTACGTTGAATTGTTGAAGATAAAATCATTGGCCAAGAAAATGGTGAAGCTTACAAATATTTTCCTCAACTACATACAAGTCGTTTGTGGGTTCCTTAATATGACAATAAGACAGCTATAAATCATGACCAACGTCACACGGTAAGAAATTCATTTTATTGTGAAGTTAGGGTGGATGTGTGTGACCAACGTCACACGGTAAGAAATTCATTTTATTGTGAAGTTAGGGTGGATGTGTGTGTGTGTGTGTGAGAGAGAGAGAGAGAGAGAGAGAGTTGAGAATTATGAAGAAAATATTAATGGGGTGGGGCAATTTTATAATTTTAAAAAATTATGAAAATAATAATAATAATAATAAAAATTGAGCGGAGGCACGTAAATAATATAAACGTGAATTGCAAATGAATTTTAAAAAAAAATAAATAAATAAAAATAAAATAAATAAAATAAAATTTGAATTGGGCATAGTTTATTATTCACATAGATTATTATGCATATTATTGAAATTATGCATCCAAAAGTAGGGATGCAAGTCGGTTGAATGGGGCAGATTATAGGGACAACTCAAACTCAATTTGATATATTAAAAGGTTAACTCTAGCCTGACCTTTCAACCCAAGCCAACGATTCTGAACCTAACATATCTATAAATTTTGAGATAAGATTAAATTCGGGTCTTGCAACTTAAGCCAATCCTTGAATTAAAATTCTGATTGCCACACTTTATTTTATATAAATATTAGGGGTGGGCAAAAAATCCGCCAATCCGCGAACCCGATCCGATCCGATCCAATCTGTACGGATCGGATCGAATTACCAGACCCACGGATCGGTGGCGGATTATAAAAAATTGAATCCGTAGTCCACGGATCAGATCACGGATTAGGTTGTCAAAAATTCAATCTGTCCGTGAATCCGATTTATGGCAATCTGTGGGTAACACGTAAAATATATATATATATAATATAATATTAATATATAGCAACTCTATCTGTCGCAATCCGTGTGCCACATACCTGACGTTTTTATTTTTTATTTTTTTTGGTAAGTATTTACTGATAGTCTACGGTTTGAGGAGATTCATGAAGATTGTTCTGCTACCCTTTTTTTTCACTGCACTACTAGTCTGCTACTTCCTTTCTTTTTTTTTTTTCACTTCACTGCTACTTTCGGACCTTTGATTATGTAATATTTGCGTATTTGGTTCACTGCTACTTTTGGACCTTTGGTTATGTAATATTTGGCATATGGATGTCCCTTCTTTTATTTCACTCCTTTGGTTATGTAATATTTGGCATATGGTTATCCCTTCTTTTATTTCACTTCACTGCTACTGTTATGTAATATTGGCATAGTCCTACTGTTTTTTCAGATAATTTGAATAACTACTATCCTCTTGGTTATGCAATATTTTACAGTTTGATTATTCTTGTTATTATACATTTAAATTGGGTTAATTTATGTTCTATTTTACACTTCTGTAATTGGATACGAAATTGATAAAAAATTAAAAATAGACTAATTTAGAAATTTTAGTCCGCGGATTGGATCCGATCTGATCCGTTATTTCACAGATTCGATCCAAGGACTAACGGATTGGTGGCGGATTCAACATTTTCCAATCCGTTGTGAGTAGATCGGATTAAGAATGATGCCTAATCCGATCCGATCCAATCCGTGGCCACCCCTAATAACTATCCTGTACAAACTGACTTTATGTAACTTGTAGATCACTTTTTTTTTTTTTTTTTTTTTTTTTCAATATGCTTACAATACACATAATCCACACCAGGCATAATTACTATAAAAATTAAAAGATAAACAACTTCAATTCTTTCATAATTGAAATAATTGAAGATATTGACTAATCTATTTATGACACAATAACAAATGGACCATTGACTAGGCCAAGTCGACCATAATTTGAAATATATACAAAAATTGTATATTTAGAATTAATTTTTGAGTTTTCGTTGAGCTTGAGTTGTTGACGCCTCAACCCAAGTCAAATCCTAATTAACTTCAATTTGAAAATTTTCAACACAAGTTCAACCATAATTATAAAAATAATTGTTCAAATAAAAAGTTGGACAGGACTCAAATTGGGTTTGGATAAGCCCATCCAAGTTGCACCTCAGGCAATTTCACATTCAAAAAATATTTATTCATGAATGTGATTCATTATTGGTTATATATATTCATGAATTGAGTTTTTGATAGATGTAGTCCAATTTTGCATGTACAGACACATCACCTTTAGTTATTAATTAAAATTTTAAAAAATAAAATAAAAAAAGGGAAGTCGGCCAATCATGGTTTATTTTTTTTATTTATCATTTTCTTAATTTTATAATTAATGGAGAACCACTTCAATGATTGGTATGGAATACCTATTTATTGGTGAATAGATTAATCCATGTATAAATGAGTCTTATCTCAGTGACAGTCAATCTAAAGTAAATTTAACTTAGAACAACTTATAGAATATTTAATTTAGAGGATCTAAATCCTTGTAATACACTTATCTCTATGAGATAAGAGGAGTATGTCTGAACTGTCACAATAGTTGACTTTAAATAGTGTCCAAGCCCTTCTCTTTGTCACATTTTTCATGGGCTAAATTCGAATCAATATTTAAACCCATGTTTACTTAATATAAGTGAAAAAAAACTATAATTATAAACTACCTTTTAAAGTCTAAAATATTCACAAAAATATTAAACTGATTCACAAATATATAATGAAACAATACAATCACAGTACTCTGTTTTCTATTAATGTTTTAACAAAAAAATTACCCCCTTTTCTCTTTCTTTCTTTTTCATGCATAAACATCAATGCATTCCTTTTAAAATAGTGAAATTCGGGCAGAACATATAGGATCAAGGCCCATCATACTAATTAAGGTCAACATGAACAAAAGGCAACACGTGTTGTTTAGGTTCTACATATAGACCTAGATTTCTTCTCTATCACCCAAATACGAATACTTTAATTTATGAATCAAACTTTGACACGGATTGCACACTGGTGGATACATTGACAACACTTTTAAGGTGATGAAATATTTCCAATCATGTATCTGTGACACTTCTTATATTTTGTTTAGTATATTAACAAATTTTAAACATTAAAATCTAACAATTTCAAAATATAATTTAAAATTACATATGCATGACCAATTATATCATTCCATCTTCCATCTATTTTATTTTTTTTACTTAAACATTATAATTCAATAAAGGGGTAATTTTACTAAACTCTTTTAAGTTTGATCAAATATAAATTTAAAATAACTTTAAAAAATAGCTAGTACCTCGGTTAAAAGTATAGAAAAAGACATATTTACTCTTAATTTTTTAATTACATTTATTTTAAAATATTTGATAATTTAAATGGCTTCTATTCCCTTTCACCCCCAAAACATCTCCATACGCTCCCTCTCCCATCTCTATTGCAAGAATGGACTTACCGGCGATGACGGAGTAAACGGCGTGAAGAGCAGCAGCAAGCAAGGAACACCGACTGGCAAGAATCTGACCGACGGCGAACACTGTTCTGTGGTGTGGCGAGCAAGTAGTATATCGAGGCTAGTGATGCAGTGGACTGAGAGGTGGAGCGGCAGCTCAGGCGGCGGCGGAGGGACATGGACATGGAGTTTCCGGCAACCCACCACCGCACCACTGCCCAAGCCATTCAACCGACCCCAATTTCTGCCCAAGCCATTCAACCGACCCCAATTTCTGCCCAAGCCATTCAACAGACCCCAATTTCTATTGTGAGGTCTGCAATTTCGAAACTCTAATTTGATTTGTTCAATTTAAAAACCCCAATTTTGATGGTTACAACTTCTAATTCTTCTACCAACAATCACTACCCTCGAATCTTTCATCCAAATCTCCTTTGAAGGAGAATATTTGGAAAGATGGGAGGCCCTCCCCCACCACCTATTCCGACTACCTCCAAACCCAGTTATATATAGACTTATATATATAACCCAGAACGATGATTACAGGAACCCAATTTCAACTATATATATATATATATATCTCCCAATTAACGAATATATTATTATCCCAATTCTTTGAGGACCACTGGGAAGCTTTGTTCTTCAACAACCCAACCCTTCCTAAGTCACTGGTGCTTTCAAGCTAACCAACCCCTTGATCCAGAATATATTATTAACCCAAATTGGACATATTAGATTGCAATAACAATGATTAAAGAATGATGAAAAAATATAACCCAACTCATTGATCATCAACCCATCAAAATCCTAAATTAAAACTAATGCTATAATAATGTAACTTCAGTTAAACTAGAAATTCAAGTGGGGATATGATATACACCAATTGTCAAGATACCAAGAAAGAAACAGTAATGTAAGTGATGCGCTATTTTTATTCACAAAGAGAGGAAGATTGGAGATGATATTGCCCATAAAACTAAAAGGGGACGGGTTAAATGAATTAATGCTTCTGTATTTTCCAGCAAAATTGTTAAGGGTGAGAAAGATCAGATGAGTGTCAGATTATAGAGAACAGCAGCGAAGATCCAGGTGGTCAACGGCGATGGTTATGGTTACGGCTGAAATACGTAGTGGTGGTTGTGGGTTTGGAGATGGAAGCGTGCTTTAGGGTGAGGATGAAAAAAATGAAAAATAAAAATCAAATATAAATATAAAATGACTTTATTTATTTGGGTAAACATTTTATTTAAATAGTCAAATGAGGGTAAATATGTAATTTTAATTATTAAAGAAACAATTTAGTGGGTCAGACCAAAGTCAAAGGGTAAAAATGTCTTTTTACATGTAGAAGTGGTCTAACACATATATCAGCTAATTTTTAGGGTGTGAGTGAAAAAGGAGCAAACGTTTATAATGTGAATGATAATTACTTTCGAAAGATATTTTAAATTGATATTTGGCCAAACTTCATAAGGTGTCAGTGAAATTATCCCTTCAATAAAATGTGACTATCAAAGAAAATTAAAACAGGTAAAATAAATATATCATGAATACATACAACCGATAAATCATCATTTATCATGCAATTGTGGTGCATCTGCATATAACACACAAAACATTCAAACCCACACACTGACTAGCAAGAGAAAAAGAGAACTTGTTGAAACTCATACGGAACACAAATCTCAGTTATTTTTACTCGAAAATGAATAATCAAGTATTCAATAGCCTATCCAAATAGAATTTTAGACAACGAACTTGTCTGAGAATGAGAACATCGGTTTAGAAAGAGATCGAATACATTAGATCAAATACATTGGGTATGCAAAGAGTCTCAAGACTATAAACACTTTTGGCAAAGTTAGCAAATTAATTATTTTATTTTATTTATTTATTTTTTCTGTGGTAAAGTTGGCGCCTTTTTCACCCGGGCTAAAGAAAACATGACTTCCTTCATGTGGATGGCTTTTTTGTAATATTTCTAAAAAATAGTGTCCACTTTGTATTGTAGCCACCAACACATTTTTAATGTAAAATAAGATATATAATACACCCTCCGCCTCATAAAACTTTGAAGAACCAATAATAGAGCACCGTCAAGCAAAGGACGCTCTTATATGTATATATATGTATAATTTATTTTTGTGGATAACAATACATACAAAGTTTCTAAGGAGATTATTGAAATAATGTACAAAGTTTGAACGTTGAAATAAATTAAAGCAGTAAACGGTCTCTTTCAGTCCAGTCACTGATTGCAGCCATCAATGATCCATGCCCATGCACCAAATTGTATGTCTTTACAAAGATTTTCATCATTGACCAAGAAAATGATGATAAGCATCATTGCCCAAATAATGTACAAAGTTTGAACGTTGAAATAAATTAAAGCAGTAAACGGTCTCTTTCAGTCCAGTCACTGATTGCAGCCATCAATGATCCATGCCCATGCACCAAATTGTATGTCTTTACAAAGATTTTCATCATTGACCAAGAAAATGATGATAAGCATCATTGCCCAAGAAAATGATGAAGCTTTACAAAGATTTTCATCAACCACCCAATTTAATAAAGAAAAAAACGAGTCGTTTGTGGGTTCCACTTACTATGACAATAAAACAAACTCCTATAGATTAGGCCAACATCACAGTTCGCACAGCAACAGAACGAAAAATTCATTCTAGAAGGGAACTACTGTTACTATGATTGATAATTTTCAATTTAATATTTTTACAATGGTGTTTAAAGTGTTTTCATATATATTAAGCAAGATATTTTCATACAAATTGCTGAAAAAAATTGTGGGTATATTTAAGTAATGTAATTATTCTTCCTTTTTGCGCCCGCTGCCCCCTTCCATGGGAGTAGGGAGTTGCTATTTGCTTCCTACCGTTACAATAAACTCGGCGTATTCGAATAAATGTGCTTTGTGCGTGTTTTTTTATACCGTTTTTGTTTTTATTCGGCTAAATGTGCTTATATTTGTTTTGTTTTCGGCTCACCTGGCTAGATCTGTCGTTTTTCTCTGGTTAGATCTCTAATCTCGGCCGGTTTTGATTTTTTTCCCGCCTAGATTTGATCATTTTCTCCTTGATTGGATCTTGTGCGAGGTTTTGTATGTCGGATCGCCTTGTAGTTGTAGTGTTGGAATGGTTGTCGTGCTGATGGCCAGATCTTTCGGTCTTTCCAGTTTGCTGCGTTCTTCTATGGTGGTTCTGTTTGTAGAGTATTGGGCTCTGTTTCCTTTCCAAATCTGGAGCCTATTCTTCATTTATTTGTTTTGCTTCAAGATTTGTATGCCTTTTCTGGCTTGGCTTTATGCCTCTACACTGCCATCTTGGCTTTTGGCCTTTAAGCCTATGAATGACCAAAAAAAAAAAAAAAAAAAAATTATACAAAACAAAACAAATTTATATTGATGTACATATATATTTTAGAAGGGCAACTACTATTACTATGATTGATAATTTCAATTTAAAATATTTACAATGGTGTGTAACTAGTTTTCATATATATTAAGCAAGATATTTTCATACAAATTGTTAAAAAAAAAAAAATTGTGGGTATATTTAAGTACACAATTATACAAAACAAAACAAATTTATATTGATGTACATATATATTCTAGAAGGGCAACTACTATTACTTTGATTGATAATTCTCAATTTAATATATTTAGAATGGTGTGCAAGGAGTTTTCATATATATTAAGCAAGATATTTTCATACAAATTGTTGAAAAAAATTGTGGGTATATTTAAGTAACACAATTATACAAAACAAAACAAATTTATATTGATGTACATATATATTCTAGAAGAGCAACTACCATTACTATTATTGGTAATTTTCAATTTAATATAGGGTTAAGTACAAAAAAACCCCTGATATATAGGGTTTGTGCAAAAGTAGTCTCTACTTTTTGAAAATGTGCATTTTAGTCCATAAAATTCAAAAAATGTGCAAATAAGTCCATCTGACCACTTTTTGATCAAAATTGACATAAAATAAATTCAAAAACCTATTTTGCCCTTTAATTAAATGCAAAAAAAAACCCATCAACTATCGATATAGTGTAAAACAGTCCCTGTATGGTATAAAACCTCCATATACTATCAATTTGGTGTAATTACCCTATGTTCGCATAAAAAAGACATTAATACCCTCTCCAATATAAATGAAATAATATTAAAAAAATAAGGCAATGTAAAAAACTCATGCTAAACAAATATAGAATATAACCATTACTAATTTTCATCTAACCAGACCGAGCCTAAAAATTTCAAAAATCCAATTAATTTAAGACTATTAACTTTTATTTTTGAATTTTTTTTTTTCACATAAATTTTATACTAATAGTTACAAAATTCAGTATTATCCAATTAAGCTCATTAACTTTAAAATAAATATATTTAAGATAATCAATAAGTAATGACAAAACTATAAAAAATTAATTACTAATGAATTTTGAACTAAATTAAAGATATATTAAAAAAAATAGAACTTTATTCCTCTTGATTATTATAGTAAAGTGGATTTTTTTCTTCTTTTTTTTTTTTACCCACTGTAAAGTTAAACTAACTGATAAAATTTCAACAAATAATGCATTTGGTTTATACAGTAATTATGATAAATTTTAAGGATGATCATTGTTCTTTATTTTTGGAAATTACAATCACTGTAATTTCAAAATTGCATGCATTTTGCTCACTTTACGTTTTCAGGGTACCAAAAGTGTGTTGTGGGTCCTACTCTCTTCAACTCGAGGGCGGTGAAACTACTTTTTTCATACAGGCACTCATTGATCTGGTCTAATATGAATTCTTTTAAGAGGGAATTATGGTATTGTGTGTGTGTGCGTGTGTGTGTATATATAGTATATGTTTTTTTAAATGAGGAAAAAATGTCATGTCTTTTTTTAAAAATTTATTTTATGTCAATTTTGGCCAAAAAGTTCTACGAGTGGCTTATTTGTACATTTTTTGAATTTTATAGACTAAAATGCACATTTTAAAAAAATAGGGACTATTTCTACACAAACCCTATATATCGGGGGGTTTTTGCACGTAACCTAGAAATTTATATTCGAAAGGGTATTAATGTCTTTTTATGCGAACAGGGGGTAATTACACCAAATTGATAATATATGGGGTTTTATATCACACAAGGACTGTTTTGCGCTATATTGATAGTATTGGGGGGGCGGGGGGTTATGCACTTAACCCTTTAATATATTTACAATGGTGCATGTGTAACGAGTTTTCATATATATTAAGCAAGATATTTTCATACAAATTGTTGAAAAAAAATTGTGGGTACATTTAAGTAACACAATTGTACAAAACAAAATAAATTTATATTGATGTACATATTTATTCTAGAAGGGCAACTACTATTACTTTGATTGATAATTTTCAATTTAATATATTTAAAATGGTGTTTAAAGAGTTTTCATATTAAGCAAGATATTTTCATACAAATTGTTGAAAAAATTTGTGGGTATATTTAAGTAACACAATTATACAAAACAAAACAAATTTATATTAATGTACATATATATTCTAGCGTATCTTCCATTCTCTCCTTGAATATTATTAAAAATTCTTTAATAAGTCAAAGAATGTAGAGCTTATTTACTTACAAAGTCTTTACTCATGAATGAAACTTATCTTTGTATTAAAAACTTTCAGTTAAATACTTTAAATAATAATAATAAAAAGTCATAATTAGATTAAACCAAATATATAAGATTTTTTTACAACATTCATCTTTACTATTTCCTTGTGTATTTATGTATCAATAAAAGAAAAGTATAAAAAAGAACGGATCCCTATTCTTTGTCATAAAGAGAGAATTGGATATGATTCATTATTGGATAGTATATTTGCAAAAAGTGCAGATAGGCTCTTGGATTATTTCAAGTTGCAAATCAAATCCTTAACCATACAAAATGTTGCAAATAATATCATCCCAAATACCCGAACACATTTACCGGCGTCTGTTGATTCAAGCGACTGCGTATATTCAAGAAATGTCCAAATTACCCCTTTTCAAAATAGTCCAACGAGTTCTTTTTCACTTTCTTGATAGTTTAGGGGGTTATTTTTCACTTTTTTTTTTGGGTGGGGGGCGGGGGGTAAAGTGCAAAAAAACCCACCTAAACAATGTCCAAATTTGCAAATATCCCTCTAAAGTATTTTTTTTTACATAAAATCCCCTAAACAATCATATTTAACTGCAAAATGCTCTATTGCCTTGACTATTTTTCTTTAAATGACCATAGTACCCTTTCTTATTGAATTACACTTAATCTATTTTTCTTTTCGAAATAAATTATGAAAAAAAATCATACTAATTTGATGGAATATTCTCTATTAAATTTGCATAAGTTTACCTTTAATTTTTTAAATTAATTATTTAAATAAAAATCTTAAGTAGAAAATTTTGAATCAAATTAAATAATTTCTTAATTTTTAATTAATATATTCCATAAAAATAAATAGCTTTTATTTACGTAATTTATTAATTTTACATGAATATTCTATGAAAACTAAGTTATTTTTTTGCACTAAATGTTTATAAAGTGAGTATAATAAGTATTATTATTATAAGTTATTAGAAAATGGTAGCTACAAATATATTTATTTTTTTATTTTTATGATAAATTGATACTAATTATAAAATTAAGGTAAATGGTATAATTAATATTAAAATAAAAAAATAAAAAATTTAATAAGAAAGGGTAAAATAATCTTTTGTGATGACTTTGTCCTTAATTGCAACAAATTAATAGTTTAGGGGACAATATTTAGTTCAGGGGATTATTTGCAAAAGGGAAATAGTTCAGAAGGATTTTTTGCACTTTAACCTTTTTTTAATCCGTTATACCACATTTATGGCAACTTTTTTTTTTTAAAAAAAATCTATTATAACACATTCATGGGAAATTATTATTATTATTTTTATCTGTTATACTACATTCATCGGATTTTTTTTAAAAAAAAATCTGTTATACCACATTCATGGGAATTATTATTATTTTTTTTTTTTGTTAATTTGTTTAATCTGTTATACCACATGCATGAGAATTTTTTATTTATTTTTAATCCGTTATACCACATTCATGGGAAATTTGTTTTTTGTTAATTTTTTTTTAATCCGTTATACCACATTCATGGGAAATTATTTTTTTGTTAGTTTCATTTTAATCCATTATACCACTTTCTATGGGTTTTTTTTTGTTAAATATTTTTTTTAGATGCATAGTAGTATTTAGGGTAACTTAAGACTTTGGGGGTAAATATGATATTTGACATTTACGATTTTTTTAAATCTTTTTTATGTAATGTAATAAGTGGGGTTATTTCAGTAATTTCAACTCAACAGACTCCAGTAAATGTGCTCCGGCGATCGGGAGGGTCTTATTTGTAACATTTTGTATAGTTGAGGGTTTAATTTGCAACCCAAGATAGTTCAGAAACTTATTTTTTACTTTCTTGATAGTTGGGGGCATTTTTTGTATTTTTGCCTTGAATATAATATTAAGGTGGTATGTCTCAACTTCTGGAATGGTTCCTTAAAAGAGTATATATATATTTTCTAGTATGACATTAACACATACTTTTTTCATGCACAAGCTCAAACTCCTGCCCTCTTCTTTGAAGATGGAAAGATTATACCACTGAGTTAGAAACTCTTTGGTTGAATCAGTATCGCGTAGAGCTTGGAATATACAAAAAAGAGATTAGCATAAGATCACATTATTCAAACTACTAATATTGTGTGAATGTTGTTTTTATCTAACTAATTACATTAAGCTTTGAAATCTAAGAAGTTTAATGAACTCAATTTTTTTGTTTTAGTTTAGAAAATGTAGTTTTTATCTAACTAATTACATTAAGCTTTTAAATCTAAGAAGTTTAATGAACTCAATTTTTTTGTGTTAGTTAAAAAAATGTACTAACATATTATTCTACTATTTATAAATAAATAAATAAAAATAAAAATTAGGTCTATGTGTAACGGTAAGTTTGTTCTATTGTGAACTAAAGGTCACTAATTTGAAGTAGGAAACAATCACTCTGTATGTGAAGGTAAGGCTAATCGCATACATTTGACCATCCCAAATGCCACAATGGTGGTGGCCTCAATGCATCTGAAGGTTTTGCAATAGGAGATTTTTTATTTTATTTTATATATATATATATATATATATATATATATATATATATATATATTTTGGAAAAATATCACTTACCTCCCTTGAGTTTAGGTCACATTTACTCACATGTACATTAAATTTATACTTATTTCATTTATGTTCTTGAAGTTTACATGTGTACATTATAAAATAAAATTTTGTCTTAAAGGTAAATTTTGTTTTGACTTCTGTTATGAAATCATTCTTACAGTACATATAAATTAATTACGACAAAACATATGAAATTATTTTGATGTTATTCCCAGTAATTTAATTGGAAAATAACTATTACAATAAAGGTACAACTCCAGAAATAATATTTCTTACATCCACTTATTTTATTTCTTTCTACCATTATTTGGAGGTGGAATTACAAAGTCATCATCTGCTGGGTCTAAAAACTCGGACATGTCTGAATTTGATTTTAGGTCTGGGTCATTGAAGATGGTAGCCAACTGTTCTGCCGGATCTTCATATGTTTCTTTAGCATGTTTCACTTTCTGGAACTTACGCCATCTCACATATAGCTGCCGGATCTCGCGTTTGATTTGACCAATCGCGGAATCCATATTTGATGTACCTGAGAGCTTCATTTCAAGTGAACGGGGTCTTGGAATTGAGAGACCTTGTCTTTTGCACTCTGCCACAATTACACCCCTAGCATTTGTTAACTCATTATATCTAATACGATGTTGTCGCTCACTTTCTGGATCAGGCGGATGTGGAGACAGACCGCTTTCCACAACTTCAATATCGTCTTCTACCGCACCATCCATATTTAATAGTTCACTATGGAAGTGGGCATTCCATCTACCCAGGGCTCCAATAGCTTCTGCATGAGTTTTATATGGATAATACCTTGCATCAGCATACCCTCATGTTTGTGCCTTTGCTTCCGCCAACTTTGTGTATATACCAACATTCCGGCCCTTCACTACAAGGTAAAACTGACGGCCAACCACTGCTTATACTTTGAAGGAATGTTGTCAATTTAAAAATGGGATGGGACAACTGGTATGGAACTACAGATGCCCTAAATATAGATCTGAGGCATCATGTAGGTTGAAAATAATAAGTATGGTCTTTAATGTTCTAAACAAACCATTCAATTGCAATGAAGGTAAGGAATAAATGGTCAAATATAAAGTGTTCAATATAAAAAGGGAAGTGCAGTTCTGACTTAAATACAATATTTTTAACATAACAAATTTACTGGAGTAGAAAATATCATGTACAGTGATACCTCTATAATATATTGAGCACTCAGTAAAATAAAGGAAATGCTACCATGGCAATAACGATGAAATGGCGATGACATACACTTTTTACATCCTTTTACCATATCATGGTAATTCCTAGAACCTTTGTTGCTCAAATGTAGAATCCATGTTTGGCATTTGGATCATTGGCGAGAAATTTGTGTCACGTACAACATCTACATCAACTCCCTTTTTATATCACATGTATGCAAAAATAGCTTGTTAAATTTTTTAATTAATTTTATAACTTTAATTAATTTAGATGACATCACATACCTGGTTATTTAATGGAGTCATGGGCTGACCAAAATAAATAGCCGAACTGTTATCCCAATCGTGGCCCTGTGTTGAACATGTTGGCATATAACATTCACCGGAGCAGAAAAACTCTACTGGTATTTCAGCACCCTTCACCAAAAATCATCAATTCATCAGTATGTTAGACTATAAATCGGGTAGGGGATATATAAAACATAAAACAAGCCTCACATTGTTTAAAATATACGTAGGGGTTATCGTAGTACGACTGCGACCTGGCACAACGGCCTTTCTCTTCTTCATAGTGGCTCTCTCCAAAGCAGGTATTAGCCTACACCTTATTCCTTTTAATGTATCTTTCGTGGCAATCCCTTTTAGAGTCAATCCTTCTATGGTTTGCGCATGACTATTCAGCTTATAATGCTGTGTCCCATGCCATTGGCTCATGCGGTTTGTTTATATGCATGCCTGAGATTAGATTTTACTCCTTGAGCAATTTTTTTCAAACTTTTCACCTGCACCAAAACATTATTGAATCCCTCCTCGCTCACTGATGCAATGGCAGAAATTTTAGTTAGATAACGACAAAGGATCCTGTGTCGTCACCTAATTTCTAATCTAGGATCTGTAATAACATCGCTGCCAAGTATGTCTTCCACCCTGTCGTCCTTGCCATTTCTGGTCCACCTTTTTAAAATATAGCGGCTGGGTATTTCATTGGCATACATCACATCTTTAAGGACTTTCAGAGTGTGGCTGCACATGATACCCTCCATTTCAAATTTTCCACATGAACATGATAATAAGTTGTCATGTGTCTTTGTGACGAGTCGATGGAAGTTATCATTATAAACCACAACTTCATATGAAAAAAACCCGTTACCATGGTCGTTGCACTTATGGACATTTTCACTCATACCAGTTACTATTAACTGTTCCTAAAAAAGGTCAAAAATGTTAGTAGTGTACAGACGTTTGAGTTGATCTAAAATAGGAGACCTTGCTTTCAGCTTGGGTATCTTATAGAGAAATTCATAATCAGCTACATACTCTTTGTATCGCTTGTCGAACAAAAGCGTTTCAAAATGCTTGACAAACTTTGGAAGTGAATATTGTCTCGCTAAGTACTGTTTTAAGCGAGCATTGAAGCTCTTACTAAGCTGTGTAGTACGCATACTAGCCGACCACACATGTTTGACGTATGCCCTGGCTCATACATATTTCAAATCAAATAAGTTGGCCAACCAGTTGTTATTCTCTACAGTAAATTCCTTTTCCATCAATGCCCATTCCACCAAGAATTCTTCCTTACCCTCAATCTTGTACATTAATTTTGATATCACACTTTTTATGCCTTTTCCACCAACAGACAAATTCCCAAGATGCTTTTTGGCATTTTACATTAGGTGCCATGTACATAGAAGGTGTTTTGTATCGGGTATGACGTGGACTAATGCCTTTACCATTGTAGCGTCTTGGTCGGTCAAGATCGTGTTTGGTGTTTTATGGGACATGGCTTTCAAGAATGTATTGAATAACCAACCGAAAGAATTGGTTGTTTCATCATACATGAAAGTTGCTCCAAACACAACTATCTCCTGGTGATGGTTCAAACCGAGAAAAACTGCAAAAGGCTGATTCCTATGAACAAGTTTGTACGTGGTTCAAATGTCACCATATCTCCAAAATGCCAATAATCTGATATCATTTTTGAATCAGCCCAAACTATATTTGTTATCATTGCACCGCTGTCCAATTGCATGGCATAGAAGAATGATAGATCTTCCAAACACTGTGTCTGAAAATAATTCATCAGCCAATTCGCATCACCAAGTTTAAGGTCGTTCTGTCTTCTCGTCCTAATATAATTTTGTATATCAACCTTAGTTAAGCCAATATTTTCTCTACCACCAGCTTGCCTTGAACTTAACTCAAAGGCTTTACGAACGGGCATTCCATAATCTGCAGCCAACTCTACATCAATAGCTTGCACTGACTTGATTTTTCGTTGCGACGGCATCATGTGGGCACACTCCTTACTGATAAGGGGATAGTTATGAGTTTCTTTAAAATTTTTGACAATGTACTTACCAAATTCCACATTAAAGGCAATAAGCATGCGTGCACGACAATCGGTGCATTTTGCAGCCCTTCGATTCTTTGTTTTCCTGTCCCTTTTGTCCTTACCTCTTTTTCCCTCTTTACTACACACAAAATTTCTAGATATTAGTTTTCCATCCTTCAGACTATTGTTTTTGTACTTTCTCCGAATACTAAAACCGACTCTGCCACTATATTCATTGTAAAAAACATAAGCGGCTTCTTCGAAATCAAACTGCTTGCCAACGCAGGGTATCTATTCTACTTCAGGAATTTTGTAGACTGAATCGCTATCTGTCTCTTCAATATTAATAATTGCCTCTTCAATAGCGTTAACTATTATAGCTTACCTATAAAAATATGACAAAAAATAATTATATCTTAACAACACAACATTTATATGACATATGTCAAGACTTTCATAAATACAACATCACATCTTTCACCTAACATATCCACATAAAATTTACTTCTACACTACTATCATGCATTACCATTCATGGAAATATATGGTACATGTTTCCATCACAAATATATCTAACATGTTTCAACTATACAGTAGATATGCAAACAATTGGTGGCAAACATACTTTTACATTCATAGCACAACTTTTTTATAATATATTTCAACACTTCCATAAATAAAACATTACATATATTACCTAACATATCTACATAAAATTTACTTCTACACTACTACAATGCAATACCATTTATGCATCCATTTCCTAACATGTGGCATATGTTGGCAGATTAAAATATATGTAACATACTTCAATTGCACACTAGATATGCAACCAATTGGTGACAAACATAAATTTACTTTGACAGCATAACTTTTATATAACGTATGTCAGTAGTTTCATAAATACAGCATCACATATTTCACTTAACGTATCCACATCAAATTTACTTCTACACTACTATAATATATTACCATTTATGCATCCATTTTCTAACATATGCTGTAACAAATACATCTAACATACTACAATTGTCCATTACATATGCAAACAATTGTTGGAAAAAATAATTTTACAATCACAGCACAAGATTTATATAACATATATCAACAATTTTATAAATACATCATCATATCTTTCACCTAACATATTTACATAAAATTTAATTCTACACTATTATAATGCATTACCATTCATGCAAGCACCTTCTAACATGTACCATATGTTGTCAGATCAAATATATCTAACATATTTCAAGTGTACACTAGATATGCAAATAATTGGTGGCAAACATAATTTTACATTCAAAGCACAAGTTTTTTATAACATATGTCAACATTCAGAAATAGAACATCACATCTTTCACCTAAAATATCCACAAAAAATTTAATTCTACACTACTATAATGTATTAACATTCACACAAGAACTTTGTAACTTGTGGCATATGTTGTCATAACAAATAAATATAACATAATTCAAGTGTATGCTAAATATACAAATAATTGGTGGCAAATATAATTTTACATTCACAGCACAACCTTTCTATAACATATGTCACTAGTTTAATAAATACAACATCACATATTTAACCTAACATATCCACAAAAAATTTAATTCTACACAACTATAATACATTAACATTCACACAAGAACTTTGTAATATGTGGCATATGTTGCCATAACAAATAAATCTAGCACAATTTAAGTGTATACTAGATATGCAAACAATTGGTGGCAACTATAATTTTACATTCATAGCACAACCTTTCTATAGCATATGTCACCAGTGTCATATATACATCATCACATATTTAACCTAACATATCCACATAAAATTTAGTTGTACACTACTATAATGTATTAACATTCAGGTAAGAATTTGTAACATGTGGCATATGTTGCCATAACAAATAAATCTACTATAATTTAAGTGTACACTAGATATGCAAACAATTGGTGACAAATATAATTTTACATTTACAGCACAGCCTTTCTATAATATATGTCACCGGTTTCATAAATACAACATCACATATTTCACCTAACATATCCACAACAAATTTAGTTGTACACTACTATAATGCATTAACATTCACGCAAGAACTTTGTAATATGTGGCAGAGGTTGCCATAACAAATAAATCTAACATAATTCAAGTGTACACTAGATATGCAAACAATTGGTGGCAAATATAATTTTACATTCACAACATAGCCTTTCTATAACATATGTCACTAGTTTCATAAATATAGCATCACATATTTAACCTGACATATCCACATAAAATTTAGTTGTACACTACTATAATGCATTAACATTCAGACAAGAACTTTATAATATGTGGCATAGGTTGGCATAATAAATAAATCTAACATAATTCAAGTATACACTAGATATGCAAACAATTGGTGGCAAATATAATTTTACATTCATAGCACAGCCTTACTATAACATATGTCACCAGATTCATAAATATAACATCACATATTTCACCTAACATTTCCACATACAATCTACTACGACACTAATATAATGTATTACCATTCATGCATCTAATTTCTAATAGGTGGCATATGTTGCTAGATCAAATATATATAACAAACTTCAATTGTACATTAGATATAAAAATAATTGGTGTCAAATATAATTTGCATTTCTCACCACAACTTTTCTATAACATATGTCAACAAGTTCATAAATACAATATCACATATTTCACCTAACATATCTATTAAAAATTAACTTCTACACTACTATAATGAATTACCATTCATGTAACTTTTTTCTAACATGTGGCATATGTTGTCATAACAAATACATCTAACGTAATTCAAGTGTACATTAGATATGCAAACAATTGGTGTCAAACATAATTTGACCTTCACAACATAACTTTTTTATAACATATGTCAACATTTTCATAAATACAATATCACATCTTTCACCTAACAAATCCACATAAAATTTACTTTTACATTACTATAATGTTTTACCGTTCATGCAACCATTTCCTAACATGTGCTATATGTTAACAGATCAAATTCATATAACAAATTTCAACTGTACATTAGATATCAAAACAATTGGTGTCAAACATAATTTAACTATCACACAACTTTTATATAACATATGTCAACAAGTTCATAAATACAACATCACATATTTTACCTAACATATCTATTAAAAATTGACTTCTACATTATTATAATGAATTACCATTAATGCAACTATTTTCTAACATGTGGCATATGTTACCATAACAAATACATCTAACATAAATTCAAGTTTACATTATATATGCAAACAATTAGTGGCAAACATAATTTGACCTTCACAGTACAACTTTTTTTATAACATATGCTAATAGTTTTATAAATATAATATCACATCTTTCACCTAACATATCCACATAAAATTTACTTCTACACTACTATAATGCTTTACCATTCATACAACCATTTCCTAACATGTGCCATATGTTAACAGATCAAATACATCTTAAATACAGTAACTATACACTAGATATGAATTCAATTAGTGGCAAACATAAATTCAACTTGCACCTAACATATGCACATATAATTGACTTCTACACTACTATAATGCATTACCATTAATACAACCATTTTATAACATGTGACATTTGTTGCCAGATCAAATACATCTAACGTACTTCAACTGTATACTTCATTTGAAAACAATTAGTACAATATATATTTTGACCTTCATAGCACAACTTTTTTATAACATATGTCAACACTTTCATAAATACAACATTACATCTTTCAATATTCGGGATATACAAAAACTATTCTACAATTTTATTCAAAATGAAAAGTAATAAAGTTATTTGAACAAGGCTAAAACAGATAAATATAAACATAACATTGGCACAAGAAAAAGCTTCAAAATGGTATATGCATATACAATCCTAAACTTTTATTATAACTGATGACTAATAGAGTTCATTCACAAATAAATTCATTTTACAAGGTTAAAACAGATAAATATGGACATATCATAGGCACAAGAACAAGCTTTAAAATCTGGTATATGCATATATAATCCTATTTTTTTTTTTTTTTTCACTGATGACTAATAGGGTTCATTCAGAAATAGAGAACAAGGGTAAAACAAATAAATAGGAACATAAAATAGGCACAAGAACAAGCTTCCCAATTCTCGGGTTGCTTGAAAATAAGATGAATTAATACTCATCAGGACTAATAACCTAGCCTTCAGATTTTTGGATTACCAATAATCACCACCGGATTTGATATATCATTATGAATAAAGTTACAAGAAATTCAAAATAACAACAACCTTAATTTTGGTTTTGGGGGGAATTTCAAATTGAAAATCAAATACAGGTACATAGTATTAACAAATATGTATATAGTATAAACAATTATGTACAGAAAGGGTATAAGAGAAACTACAATACCCTACCTATTTTGCCACTTTTACCACATTAGCCGAGTTACCCCTCACTAGACAGTTTCTAGTGAGAGGCGAATGGAGAGGATTTCCTTCCATTAAAGCATAGGATAAGATGGTGACTGCCGCATTGACATTCTCTACGTGGCGCTATGTTATTGGTTGAAATAATTGTACTGCAGATGTCATTTTTAACTAAAAAATTTGTTTTTTCCCAAATACAAAATAAATATCAATTTTTAGACAAATCACAAAAATGCCACTCCCAAAGTCCATTCGTTTCTGTTTTTTTTTTTTAATCTCTCTCTGCTCTCTCTAAAAAAACCCAAGTATATTTCCATTCTGGGTCTTATGTGACACATGATCAATGAAGTGTTAAATTTATGTGGTGAGATGTACTGTAAAAAGGCAAGACAATATAGAAGGGCATTCATATTTACTCTGAATTTAAAAAATTCTTGTAAATACACTTTACACATTCTGATTTTTAACAAATAGAATTTTAATTAAAAAATCAACAAAGCCTAGCTAGGTGAATAGAGAACAACTAAAAAAGGAATAAAAACATCCTAAACAAGCCTTAGAACAACATATACAATTCTTAAAATTAACAAAAACACACACTGTTAATAAGCTTTAAAATATCATAAAGTAAAAGTGATACAATTCTTCAAATCAACAAAAACACATACAACAAATGAGCTTTAGAACATCATAGAGCAAAAGTTAAATATACAATTCTTCGGCAACAAAGAAAGCAGTGTCTCCAAGTAAGTAGATGAAGCTAAATCAACAACATATTCTTTCGTCTTCATTAAATTTCCTCATTGGATGAACTGATTGAAATTTAACAAACCAACCAATAAGGCATGCAAGTAATAATATGGTATACAAGAACAAAGGGAATTAATAATTTACCTCAAAATCTTGTGTAACGGATGGGTGGTGATGTGAACTCAAAATTCCAATCTTGTGTAAGTTGGCTAGAAACTAACATATGGCAATTATTCTCTTTCTATTTTTGAGCCTGAAATAAAGCAAGCATTAATAATTCATAAGTACAAAATATATCATAATATGTTGAGTACATATGCAAGGCAACTAAAATTCTAACCTCTTTTGATTTGTTGCATCTTTTTTTACTCTTGTTCTCAACTCCATTTTTGATCCTTTTAGAAGCTCCTTTAGTATTTGCTAATATTCTCTTTATCAAGATTAGGAGAACAATAAGGCTCTTTAAAACCCTTAAGAGAATTATTTACCATTGCACATTTTTTCAAAGCTTCCTTTAGTGCATGATATACAATGTTAAAACTTCCAGGGCATATTGACCCCTCCTTACTCAACTTGGTGGCTTCTTGAAGTAGCTCATTAAAATGTTGCTTCTTTGGATGAGCATCTTTTAGAATGTACGTGTCCCACAGTGTTGACAATTTTTGCATCTTTAGTCCATCTTTTTAAGATGTATTGAGATAGGATGCTAAAATCTCCAAACGATTGGAGTACCTCCAGCACATGTCTACAAAAATACCTATTGTATTCAAACAGACAACATAAACAAAATATTTCTTCCTTGCTTGCATCCCATACTATGAAATCTTCATTTTTTTCAAAATCTTGAACTTTTAAACTCTTAACCATACCAACATCCAATTCCTTTTTAGGATAACATCCAAATATTCCTAAAACGTCAACTAATTTCTTGAAGACTTCATATGTGTAAATCGTTGACATTTGCTTCTCGAAAGGTGAAGGAAACTTTAAAGCAGGCGCTTTGTACAATGTACAAAAATTAGCATACGCCTCATTCTTTACTCTATCTTGTAAAGCCACCATGTATTAATTGTTCAACAAACTTCTTCAATGAAATTTTCTTGCTCACATATTTATCAAAGAAAAAGTTTATACTTTCAAATCTTTAAGTTGTAGACATTCTGGCAAAAAATATTTCTTTCATGTAAATAGGAGCCCAATGCTTACAATCTTGAAATAAAGCTTCAATCTATTCATTTTTTGTAAGTTCAAATCTTTCAACAATATTCATCCATTTTTTTCTCAAAGTCATCTTTAGTCTATGAATTATATATACATCTATTAAATATTCGAATAAATTTTTTATACTTTCTTATTACATAACCAAGCTTTTCAAGAATCTTTTTCAATATATGCCATTGATTGGTTGATCAACTAAACATCAACCTTCGCAATAGCACGAATCATTGTAAAATAGGGCTATTGGTCGGGTAAGTCGAACCACTGGGACTGCGCTAGTCTAAGGCAACCTAAATGTCTAGAATCGTTCTTAGAATGATGAAGGGGAAATAAGGAGTTGTTTGTTTGTCACTAAATTGAATATGTGAAGTGCATGAAATAGAAACTTGCAATAATTGAAGCGAGATAAGATACGAGTAAGAAAAACTAAGGAAGTGAATCCGTCTCCATCCCTATACACATGCTAGGCTAAATTTAAATTTGGGAAATCAACATAAACGATGGTCATGATACATAACAACCCTTGGTTGCTATAATATCCTCAAGAGGTTCATTGAATCAAAAACAAGAATAATCCATCAAAGAAATACATGCTTAAACTACCTAAACTAGGGTGTAGTCTTCAACATGCTCCCTAAGCCAAAGATTATCAAGCCCTTAATTGAATGATAAAAGCACATAATGTTAGGAATCAAGAATAGACCATCAAAGGGGGAACCTAAGCAATGGACTATCAAAGTTCTCCAACTTCATGCCATTAAAACTATTCCATGATCTCACTACCATTGTCACCATGAGAGTGCAAGCACTATGATTAAAAGAATAAACCATCTAAGATAGATAATTAATTCAACAATAATCATTAAAATACATGAAGATCCATTACAAGAAGCAAAATGCTCTAGACCATGAAAAGACCATAGGTTATACATTGAAATCCCAAAATAAAATCTACACTAGAACATGCTTACAAGGGAGGGACTTCATCACCTCCCTAGAAGAAGAGTTAGTTACCCATTGGAGCCTTAGAATGAAGAAGAAGCTTGAACTCCATCTCCAATTTTCGAGCTCCCTCCTTTAAGCTTCAAGAACACCTTCTTTTCTTGCTCTCTTCTCTCTCCTCTATCTTGTAGAATGAAGGATAGCAAATGTGTGGCCTTTGGTAGCTTTTTATTCTCCAACAACACCCCCTCTCTCTCCTCCAAGGAACACCTCCAACCACTTCATAAAGAAGGAAGATGGCATTGAGGAAACCAATGTGCAAGTGGCTGGAATTGAGCCATTTCCGAGTGCAATCTGCCTGATTTTCGAGCACTCGAAAAGTGATCTCGAGCACTCTAACTTAGTGCAATGTGCAACATGCTCCTTTTGCTCAGCGCTGACCTATTTTGGTAAAACTGCTATAACTTTGTGCCCTGAACTCTGAATGATGATCTGTTTGAAGATTTGGAGAGCTGATTTAGTGCTTTAAAAACTTCATGTTTTGATGAAGACCCAATTCTCAAGTCTGGTTGGTCGAAAATGAAGATCAAGGCAGAATTGCATTGCTGCCAGGCAGTTCTGTGCACCTCTGGTAACAAGGCCATAACTCTCTACTCCGAGCTCCGAATGATAAACCGTTTGAAGATTTGGAAATATGATTCAGAGCTCTAAATCTTTCATGTTATGAGGGCAGTCCAGTTCCTGAGTTTGCTAGGTCGAAAATGGCGACAAAAGTTAGGATCACTGCTGCCAGAAATTCAGAAATGGCATCCTTTTTGTTCAAAATTCCACAAGGCATCATTTTTGCTTCCTTTTTGCAGTTTAAGCTGAAAATGCATAAAAATATGCAAATGGAGTTAATCTACATAAAATAATCAATTAATGGACTTTGTTAATGTACTTTAGGGCGCTTGAATATACAGTATTCAGCGCTTATCACACCCCCAAACTTACATTTTGCTTGTCCCTTAGCAAAACCAAAATGCAAAACTCAATGGAATGAAAACATGGGAATGCTATTTCAAAAATATTCACCATGGCAAAGATAAACATAAACATAGCTCAAATACAACTTGAAACAGATAAAGAGCTGGAGACGGGATCATTGGGAAGACTACCTTGCATATATGAAGCATTAATACAAAAAAAATGAGAAAGACCATTTCAACATGCATGCATCAACATCATAGTCCATATAAATAATTGAATTGTCATCTCTTAAATGGAAATAACTCAAACTCCAGTGAAAGTGAATTGAATCCTCAAGATGCGGCTTTTACTTTCTTTTCCAATTCCAAGGCACAAGTTTTCAAATCAATGAATTCCCCTTTACATGAAGTCCCTAAGGCATGATTTTATTTTCTAGACAACTTTCATAAGCGAAACATAGAATGGTTGTGCAATGCTAAAGTCCCTTAAGCTTTCTAACCAACCTATGTAGCAAGCATTAGGCCAACAACTCCCAAACCAGACGGCTTTAGGGTGTTAAGTGTAGAGACACTCCAAAGGGCTTAATAGCTCAAGTTGGAAAGGCTACGAACTCTAGCTAACCATGTTTATTACAATTTTTTTGAATGACCGTGCAATGTTTAAGTCCGTTAAGCTTTCTAACCAACCCTTGTAGCAAGCGTTAGGCCAACAACTCCCAAACCAGACGGCTTTAGGGTGTTAAGTGTAGAGACACTCCAAAAGGCTTAATAGCTCGAGTTGGAAAGGCTACGAACGTCAACTGGTCATTTTTTATTTTATATATATATATATATATATATATATATATTTTTTTTTTACTTAAATCATGCCAAAGATATTCATCTATCAGGTTCATCAAATCAGATTAACTAGGCCAAGGTCAAGGTTGATCAAGTTGCATGCCTCACAGTTAAGTTTCCAATGTGCATCTGTGCATTGTGAAGCTTATAAGAGTGTAAATCCAGCAAGAATCTAATTGAAACATTTATACAGACTAATTTGAATCTACATGATCATTTCAACTCAAATTTTTCTTTATTTTCAAAAATTTCAATTGCTTCTATACACAAGGTATTAAACATATGTTTCATCTCCGACAAGTGTCAAGTTATACTATCATCGCTTAGCAAAAATTATAAAACCAAAAATATGCCAAGAATGCTTTGATGCACCCCCAAACTTAAACTACACAGTGTCTTCAATGTGGACATGGATGTAAGTTAGAGACAAAAATGACAAAGAGTAAAAAAAAGGAACAACAATACCCAGGGGGAGGAAACGGCATTTTGATACAAAAACCCCCAAACTTGAATTGGGCTGCGCAACCTGGAGAGCATCATGAAGAACAAAAAGAAACAACCACAAACAGTATTAATAGCACAAGCATAAATACAGAAAAAGAATGTACCGAAAGTTAACAGAACAGAAAGAATTTGCATTGCAAAAAGAGTTTACATGATTACAAAAAGAGCTGTACAGGGATCATGCGACTAGAGCAACCTATACATAGCAAATTCTTACAGTTCAAAAGGAAAACAAAAGATACAAGAGAAATAGTTACATATGAAACAAAAAGATAAGGTCCACACTCGCAACAAGTTATAGTCCAGAGGGTAAACGGGCGAGGATGGAATGGAGGAGAGATTGAGTTTTACGCCGTTCAGCGGAAGCCAAACGACGTTCCTCAGCTGCGACACGACGGTCTTCAGCAGTAAGACGACGATCTTCTTCGGCACGTGAAGAAGTCTCACACAGTGTCTGAGTGCACGCGGACAAAGAATTCTCAAAACGATCCAGTCGTTCATGAATACCGGCAATACTAGCCCGGATGAAAGCCTGGTCCTGGTGAGAGTCGACCGGAGGCTCTACCCTTACAGCGGCTGCTGCAGTGGAAGCATCCTCAGAAGGAGGAGGAGGAGGAGCGTGGATGAACAGGGGAGCAGGAGGCTGAGGGGTACTAGAATGGCTAAGAACATTGATCCACCGGCGCTGGGTAAAAATTTTAATCTTTTCGCCTTTTGGTTCATGGGGAGGAACAATGAAACCCTTGTGCTGAAGAAGCCGAGTGATGAAAAATGGCAAAGGCAATTTCCGATTTTCAACTCGCGGAACCCGTGCATTATGAGCATCATGCCAAAACTTCATAAATGTGGTCCAAATGAGCTCTGGGATGGAGAACCATTGGCCTTGGTCCATGGCATATAAGGCTTGCAAAAGGAGGTCCTGATGCTCGGTGCTATGCACCAAAGGGCAGACATTGTGCTTGAAGATAGTGTCAATGAACCACAGGCGTTCCGGAAGATTGGTTTTTCGGATAAAAGACCGGGGCCTAGTAGGATCGTCAACAGTGCAAATGGCAGCGGCAATCTGCTCCACAGTTAATGTATCCGGCTCCTCATATAAAGGGAGATTCTCACGATTGACAATGTCATCGGGGCACTCAATGGGGCAACCAGAAACCTGAATGATGTCAGTCATAGTGAAAGCATAGGTGGTGCCATCAATGGATGTAGTGAGAGAAATGGGTGGCTCTTCAGGGCATTGGAGATTCTGATAGAAGAGGCGCACTACACGGGGGTAGGCAACCCTGGCAAGGGGTGCGCAAATGTGCTGCAGACGTCGGTTAGTCAATTCGGCGACAGCCCACGAAGTAGTGGGTAGAATGGCAAAGGCATCCGTGAGCGGAAATGAGAGTTCGTAGTTGAGGTGTTTGCGATCCCAAGGATCATGTGGTCACTCACGATTGACAGCACGGGCACCCGAAGAGGGTCGAGGAGGGCGAGAGGAACCGGCACGAGACATTTAGAGAGGTGGACTTGGTTGAGGACTTTCAGCGAGCACCTGGCGTGCACCACAAAAAGGAGAAGGTGAAAGTGAGTGGGATGGAGGAGCAAACCCAAAAATTTTTACAAGCAACGAAGCTCTAGCATAGAGCTAGTATCAACAAACCATCAACACAACAAAACACTAACATTGCAAGCCCATCCTCCTTGTAAAATCATAATGAATGAACAAAGGCATGAAAAACAAAGGAAGAAGAGACTGACCTGAATTACACTCTATCCTAGAGTAAGAAGAATGGTAGGAAGAGGGAGGGGAGATGATGGGTTGGTGGTTGTGGATGAGGGATAGGTGGGTGAGTAGGGTGAATTGCATGGGGGAGAGAAAGGTGGTGGTTGTGGGGGGGAGGTGAGGAGAGGTGGGGGTGAGGGGGTTTGGAGAGAGTATGGATGAGAGAGGAAATGTGGTGATGGTTGATGGAGGTGGTGAGGGTTTAGAGAGAGAGAGAGGTGAGGTTTGGGTGAGTTGGTGTGGGTGAAATAGAGGAGGGCTGGGGGTTAAAAGGAGAGGAGGGAGCTTGGGTCGAGAGAGAGAGGTTGTGTGGTTTTAAAAGAGAGATGGAAGCTTGGTTCGAGCACTCGAAGGGTGTTTTCGAGTGCTCGAAATTGGGGCAGTGGCCTCGACTGAGGATGGGGCATGGTGCTCTACACTTCGAGCACTCGAAATGGGACTTCGAGTGCTTGAAGTCTTGGCAGTGAGGTTTGCTGTGGCATGAGATGTGGTGGAGTGTGAAGTGGGGGTTGGTTGGTTGTTGGGGCAAGCATGGAGTGTGGATGCATGAGGGTTGCAGGGTTTGATGATGGTGGTGAGGTAGCTGGGCAAGGAGGCATGCATGAGGTGGTGGGTTGTGGAAGTTGGTCTGCAGAGATGCCGAGAGGGGGTTGTTGTGTGCATGGTGGTGATACTGTTGGAGAGAGAGGATTTTGGTGGTGAGGTTGGGTTTGGTTGTGAGAGAGATGGTTGATGGAGCTCGAAGTTGCCGAGAGAGAGAGGTTTGTTGGTGGCTGGTTTCATGGTGGGGTGTGATGAGAGAGAGAGGTGGGTTGCAATGCATGGGTGGAGGTGAGGTTGAAGTTGAGAGTGAGAGAGTGGAGAGTGGTTAGGTTGAGGTGTGGAGAGGTTTGGAGGTGGTTTGCATGCATGCATGCATGGAGCTTGCATGCATGCAAGGATGTCTTGGGTGGTGAAGGAGAGGTGGTTGGGATGGTTGGATGATGGTGTGAGGTGATGGAGCATGCATGGTTTGCATGCGTGGGTGGGGAGGTGTGGGTTGTTTGGTGGAGAGTGGAGAGGTGGGGATGCAGGGTGGTGAGGGTTGGGTTGGGGAATGCCGAGAGGGTGGCATGAGAGAGTGAGGTTGGGTTGTATGAAGTGGGTTGTTTGGTTGGAGATGAGGCTGGGTTGGTGAGGGAGAAGTGGTTGGGATGGTTCAGGCAAGATGCCGAGAAGGTGATGTTTGGTGCATGGTGTGTGAGGTTTGCTTGGGTGAGGGGTTGCCGAGAGGAGATGTTTGCATGGGTTGGGAGATGTGTGTGATGGTAGGTGGTTGCATGGTTAGATGCTGAGAGGAAGGGGGTGTGAGGTTGGTTGGTGTGTAAGGGGCATGGTGTTGAGGTTGGTTTGGGATTTCGAGCACTCGAATGGTGGCTTCGAGTGCTCCAAAAACAAGCAGAAGTCTCAGAATTGTGTTGTGGAAGTTTCGAGCATGCTGAAATTTTTGGTTGGAGGCTCGAGCACTCGAAATGGGAATTCGAGTGCTCGAGATGAGGACAGTAGCTTGGGATGAGGTTGAGAGGGGGGTTCAAGCACTCGGAATGGGTTTGAGAGAGCTTGAAAATTGCAGCCAAATTAAAGTGAAGCTTGAAAACTAAAGCACTCGGCATGGAGCTTGAATGTTGTTGCATGGCCATGCATGAGCTTGCATGGATGGTTCAAGGAATGAGATTATTAATACATGGAAGCATAAAGACTTGGAGCAGTGGGCTCGGATAGGAAAGAATGGATGCATCAGAGAAATGCATGCAACCATGCATGAAATATAGAAATGCATGAAATGCATGCAAGCAAGGAACTTTGCGGATCATGATAAAATTTTTGAGGAGCATGAAATTCCTATGCATGCAATGTTGATGGATTCAAGCCAATGTATGGGAAAAATTTAAACGTTGCAACATCCTCTCATTCAAATGGATGGAAAATTTGAAAAGAACTCTCTTTTTTTTTTTTTTTTTTTTTTTTTTTTTTTTTTTTTTTACTTTGCAATTTCTAAGGCATGGAAAAATTGCCAACTTTCAGAACATCACACAAAGCATGGGTGGATGTAAGAAAATTTTCAAACCTTTGCAACATCACACAATGCATGAATGAAATTTAGGGAGAAAATTTTAAACTTGCAAATTCATTCCATTCCAATGCATGGGAAATTTTAAAAGTTTTGTTTTGAAACCTTGCAATTTTTCAACCTTTTAATTATCTCAAATGCATGAACAATTTTGAGAAAATTTTCAGACTTTTCATTAAAAATGATAAAAGATGCACATGAGTCGCATTTGAAAAATCTAATGAAATTGCTAGAAAGCGATGGAGACTTCCGGGAATGAAAATTAGAGTTGAGAAGGTCTAAGAAGCCAGTCTAAAAAAATGTGGAACACAAGTTAAGATAATTCCAGAGAAAGTTAAATTTTGGCATTTCTACACCGTTTCCCAGGAAATTTGCAAGGCACGAGCAATTTCAAAGAAAAGGAAGCTTGGGAATTGAAAGAATTTCTTCCCTTGAGTTGCTAAATTTAATGTCGATAGCTAGACAAAGCTAGAGCAGGCACTAATCCTCATAAATTGGATCCGTCAAGAGGACTTCCTCAACTTTTCGGGTTAGAATTGTGCCCTCAATGCAAGGCTTAAGCCTTTGGCCATTTACCTTGAAGAGTGATCCACTTGCAGGATCATGAAGTTCGATTGCTCCATGAGGAAAGACGGTAGTGACAATGTATGGACCATCCCATGTTGACCGGAGTTTACCGGGAAAGAGTTTCAAGCGGGAATTGAAAAGCCAGACCTTTTGTCCCGGGGCAAAAGACTTTTTGACGATATGTTTGTCATGAAAAGCTTTAGTCTTTGCCTTGTAAATTTTTGCGCTTTCATACGCGTCATTACGCAATTCCTCAAGTTCATTTAATTGCAACGCACGATTAGAGCCGGCTTGTTTGAGATCAAAATTGAACCTTTTTATGGCCCAATAAGCACGGTGCTCTAATTCAACCGGGAGATGACATGCTTTGCCAAAGACAAGTCGATATGGTGACATGCCAATGGGTGTCTTATAAGCTGTCCGGTAAGCCCAAAGCGCATCGTTTAGCCTTACTGACCAATCTTTGCGGTCCGGTCTAACCGTTTTTTCCAAAATGTGCTTAATCTCCCGATTAGAAATCTCTACTTGACCACTCGTTTGAGGGTGGTAAGGTGTAGCAACCTTATGAATGACGGAATACTTAGCAAGGACGGATTTTAGATAATGATTTCGGAAATGAGATCCGCCATCACTAATGATTGCTCGGGGCGTACCAAAACGACTAAAGATGTGAGACTGAATGAAATGGATCACGACTTTATGATCATCGGTTTTGGTAGCCTCGGCTTCAACTCATTTAGACACATAATCCACCGCTACAAGGATGTACTCATAGCCATAAGAAGATGGAAATGGTCCCATGAAGTCAATCCCCCACACATCAAAAATTTCAACAATTAAAATGTTGGTGAGGGGCATCATGTCTCTTCGGGACATGGATCCAAGTTTTTGACATCGTTCACACGATTTGCAAAAATTGTATGCATCCCAGAACAAGGTAGGCCAAAAGAATCCGCTTTGAAGGACTTTGTTAGCGGTCTTTTTGGCACTGAAATGGCCTCCACAAGCAAGAGTATGGCAAAAATTTAAAATACTTGTGGCCTCGGTTTTAGGAATACATCGCCGGATGATTTGGTCCGGGCAATACTTGAATAGTTCCGGATCTTCCCAAAAGAAATGCTTGACTTGGGAGAAAAACCGGTCCCTCTCTTGTTTGGACCAATGAGCTGGAATTTTGCCAACCGCAAGATAATTGACAATATCCGCAAACCATGGAAGAGTAGAATGTGAAACTTGAAGAAGTTGCTCATCCGGAAAGGAATCACGGATGGCTGCGAATTCTGAAGATTTCTCAATAAGTAAGCGAGAGAGATGATCGGCGACAACATTGTCGGTCCCGTTTTTGTCCCGGATGTCAATGTCAAACTCTTGAAGTAAGAGGATCCATCGAATTAAACGGGGTTTTGTCTCTTTTTTCGCTAACAAATGCCTAAGAGCGGTATGATCTGAAAAGACGATGACCTTAGAGCCAAGAAGATAAGAGCGAAATTTATCCAAGGCGTACACCACAGCTAGCAATTCTTTTTTAGTGGTGGTGTAGTTCAATTGGGCATCGCAGAGAGTTTTGCTAGCATAATAAATGACATGTGGAAGTTTATCCACACGTTGGCCCAAAACCGCCCCTAATGCATAGTCGGATGCATCACACATGATCTCAAAAGGAAGAGACCAATTAGGGGGTTTCATGATTGGGGCGGAGGAGAGGAGAATGCGAAGTTTGATGAAAGCTTCCATGCAAGCGTCATCAAAATTGAACGGAACATCCTTGGCTAAGAGATTACACAAGGGCCGTGAGATTTTGCTAAAATCTTTGATGAAGCGACTATAGAATCCGGCATGGCCAAGAAAAGAACGGATTTGACGGACGGAATGCGGAGGAGGAAGATTAGAGATTAACTCAACTTTTGCCTTGTCTACCTCGATTCCCCGCTTAGAAATGACATGTCCTAAAACAATGCCTTCTTGGACCATGAAGTGGCTTTTCTCCCAACTTAGAATGAGATTCGTCTCTTTGCATCTTTGGAGCACAAGAGATAAATTTTTGAGACACGAGTCAAAGGAGGAGCCAAATACGGAAAAATCGTCCATGAAAACTTCCAAGAACCTTTCAACCATATCGGAGAATATGGACATCATGCACCTTTGGAACGTTGCCGGTGCATTGCATAGACCAAAAGGCATGCGTCGATAGGCAAAAGTACCAAAGGGACATGTGAATGTTGTTTTCTCTTGATCTTGGGGGGCGATTGCCACTTGGTTATTGCCGGAATAACCATCAAGAAAACAATAGAAGCTTTGGCCGGCTAACCTTTCTAGGATTTGATCAATAAATAGGAGTGGGAAATGATCCTTCCTAGTTGATGAATTGAGTTTACGATAGTCAATGCACACACGCCACCCGGTGGTGGTTCGTTGTGGCACGAGCTCACCCGCTGAATTTTCAACAACGGTGAGCCCGGATTTCTTGGGGACAACTTGTGTGGGGCTCACCCACTTGCTATCAGAGATAGGATAGATGATTCCCGCATCTAGCAATTTGATCACCTCTTTCATGACCACTTCCTTCATATTTAGATTTAACCGGCGCTGGACCTCTCTAGTAGGCTTTGGGTCATCCTCCATATGAATGCGGTGCATACAAATGGAGGGGTCAATTCCTTTCAATTCTGCCACCGTCCAACCAATAGCTTCTTTATGCTCTTGGAGCACCACTAAAAGGTTGGTCTCTTGGTCTTTTTGAAGGTCCGAGGCGATAATGACCGGAAGGGTTTGCTTTGGACCAAGGAACACATACTTGAGATGGGCCGGGAGCGGCTTAAGCTCAAGTTGTGGCGGAGATAACAATGATGGGACCGGAGGAGTGGTGGAAAGTTGGGGAAGTGGTTCTTTTGGAATTTTCCAAGGAGGTACATCCATGATAGCACTAATATCAAGCAAGGAATTGACTTCTTGAATGGCTTGATCAACATCAAAGTTTGAGAAGTCAAAATGGGACATGCAAGTTTCAAGAGGATCTTTGCTTAGGATGAAGGGGAGAGATTCTTCGACCACTTCATCGATGACATCCACAAGAAAATAATCATCCTCATTGGAGGGATGTTGAGTTGCATATAAGATGTGGAGTTTGACTTGCATGTTTCCAAAAGCAATGTCCATCACCCCGGTTCGGCAATTAATTGATGCATTAGCCGTGGCTAAAAATGGCCTACCAAGGATCACGAGAATGTGCTTTTTTGGGTCATGGACCGGTTCCGTATCAAGAACCACAAAATCTACCGGGAAGTAGAATTTGTCCACTTTGATGATAACGTCCTCGAGAATACCTCGTGGATGCTTGACCGATCTATCAGCAAGTTGCAAAACCACGGAAGTCGGCTTAAGATCTCCCAAACCAAGTTGTAGGTAGACTGAGTATGGAATTAAATTCACACTAGCTCCTAAGTCAAGGAGGGCCCTCTCGATTTTGCTGTCACCAATGACGCAAGAGATTGTGGGGGCACCCGGATCCTTATACTTCGGGGGAGTGCTGTGCTGAATGATAGCACTAACATTTTCAGTCAACCTCACTTTTTTTGGCAAATGATTTTTAGAAGTGCGCTTTTGAGTGCACAAATCTTTGAGAAATTTTGCATAGGGAGGGATTTGCTTGATAGCATCTAAGAGGGGCAAGTTAATCTTCACTTGCTTGAAAACTTCCCACATGTCTTGAATTTTACAATTCTTGTTCCCAAAATGTGTCGACTCTTGAAGACGTTGAGGAAACGGAGCTTTTGGCCCATAAGTCGTGTCCACATTTGGGGTGACATGTGTGGGATTTCTGTGAATGGTATTTGGACAAGAATTTGGATTAGAAGAGCTTGAATTTAGATTTTTGAAAGGAGAAACTTCCTCACTTTTGTCTCCATCGACCTTGTTGTCAACCACTCTACCACTCCGAAGGGTGGTGATAGCTTGAACTTGTTCATGAGTCGGCCCACTCGGAGGAGGGGTTTCGTCAATCACATGCATTCCTCTAAGATTTTCAAAAGGTTGAGAGGGAAGCTTGCCCTTGTCCTTTTGAAGCAATTGATTCACCGAGTTAGCTATTTGGCCCATTTGATTTTCAAGATTAGCTATGGATTGAGTATGAGAGTGAACCATTTGGAGAGTAGGCTGCAAGGATGTCAAGAGTTGCTTGTTGGTATCCATTATTTGCTTATTTAATGATTCCATCATTTGCTTGTTTGCAGCTACTATCTCGTCAGTTGGACACACAGGAGGTTGATTGGAGACATTTGGATTGTAAGGAGGACGGTAGCTTGAAGAGGCTTGGAAGGGTCTACCTTGATATTGAGAAGAGGGCTGATTTTGCCGCCCTTGGTTTTGGAATTGGGAATTTTGTGGGGCTTGTTGCCGCCACGAGAAATTCGGATGATCTCGCCAACCCGAATTGTAGGTGTTGGAATATGGATTGTTCCCGGGCCGCGAGAACATGGCATTAGCTTGCTCTTGGTTGGGATTGGGAAATTGCTCCGGTGTGGGGCAATCTTCTGAGAGATGGAATGGACTAGTGCATGAAGCACAAACTGAACTTGCCGAATTTTGAGACAATGAAGGAGGAAGATGTGGTGCCATCAATTGGTAGAATTTATGAGCGATGGCATCCACTTGAGATGATTCCTCCCTTATTGACTTTGGTTGACAAGGGTTGGTGTTGTTTGGAGTGGTTGCGGTCGGAGCCCTACGAGAATTGTGTTGAAGTGAATTTTCACTCAAATTCTCAAGTAAGGTCCAAGCCTCATCCGCATTCTTGGACATGAACATCCCACCACAAGAAGAATCAACCATGAATCTATGGGTTTCGGTCAAGCCAGCATAGAAAGCTTGCACTAATTGCCATATTGGGATCAAATGATGAGGGCATTTTCGAAGAAGATCTTGTAGCCTTTCCCAAGTCTCGTGGAGTTGTTCTCCATCAACTTGAGAAAAACTTAGATTGGAACGCCTCATTTGGTTGGTTTTACTCACCGGATAATACTTCTTAAGAAATTCTTGTTGCAATTGAGCCCAAGAAGTAATAGAGTTGGGAGTGAGGGAGTTCAACGAATATTTTGCCCTATCCTTTAGGGAGAATGGGAAAAGATGGAGATGAAGTGCATTGTCCAGAAAACCTCTCAACCGGATGGTTGAGCAGATTTCAAGGAACTCATCAAGATGCTTATATGGATCTTCATTATCAAAGCCATGAAATGATGGAAGCATTTGAATGGTACTAGACTTGATCTCATATTGAGCTGCATCGATATTTGGCATCACTATACAAGAAGGAGAAGCATAGGTGGTAGGAATGAAATGATCTCTAAGAGTCATTGGTTCTACATTAGGAATTTCAGCCTTTTCATTCCCCGGATTTCCTACGTTATCCCCCATTGTATTGAATTCAGTTTCAAGATCCCTTGTAAGAGTGGGTTCCCTAAGGTTCCGTCTAAGAGTTCTTTCAAGTGAATTTATATCAATAGGCGAGTCAAGTGTGGGTAGAGAGAGTGACCTACGGCCAAACATCAACAACAAATCATAAATTCAACAACACAATTCATCATCAATACTCCACATACGATGTTCCCTTTCTCCTCAATTATCAAAACAGAAAATAAATGGCCACGACAAGGACCGATGCTTGTACACAAAATTAAACAAGATAATAGCCTCTACAAGGGCTTCACAACTAAATTAACTACTTCTAAAATTAACACATGTACGATATTCACAATTCGAAACTAGAAGTCACGAGACTTACCTGGGGTCCTCTAGACTTAAAATTTGCTAGCAATCCCACGGCGAGCTTCGAGTCCCTAGAATCTTACAACACGAAGATGATCAAAACATACAAGGAATATTCACAAGACACAATATGCACAATCAAACTAAATTTAACCCTAAACTTTGGTTGCTAAACCGTTTGCAAGTCCCCGGCAACGGCTCCAAAAATTGATCGGTTGATCAACTAAACATCAACCTTCGCAATAGCACGAATCATTGTAAAATAGGGCTATTGGTCGGGTAAGTCGAACAACTGGGACTGCGCTAGTCTAAGGCAACCTAAATGTCTAGAATCGTTCTTAGAATGATGAAGGGGAAATAAGGAGTTGTTTGTTTGTCACTAAATTGAATATGTGAAGTGCATGAAATAGAAACTTGCAATAATTGAAGCGAGATAAGATACGAGTAAGAAAAACTAAGGAAGTGAATCCGTCTCCATCCCTATACACATGCTAGGCTAAATTTAAATTTGGGAAATCAACATAAACGATGGTCATGATACATAACAACCCTTGGTTGCTATAATATCCTCAAGAGGTTCATTGAATCAAAAACAAGAATAATCCATCAAAGAAATACATGCTTAAACTACCTAAACTAGGGTGTAGTCTTCAACATGCTCCCTAAGCCAAAGATTATCAAGCCCTTAATTGAATGATAAAAGCACATAATGTTAGGAATCAAGAATAGACCATCAAAGGGGGAACCTAAGCAATGGACTATCAAAGTTCTCCAACTTCATGCCATTAAAACTATTCCATGATCTCACTACCATTGTCACCATGAGAGTGCAAGCACTATGATTAAAAGAATAAACCATCTAAGATAGATAATTAATTCAACAATAATCATTAAAATACATGAAGATCCATTACAAGAAGCAAAATGCTCTAGACCATGAAAAGACTATAGGTTATACATTGAAATCCCAAAATAAAATCTACACTAGAACATGCTTACAAGGGAGGGACTTCATCACCTCCCTAGAAGAAGAGTTAGTTACCCATTGGAGCCTTAGAATGAAGAAGAAGCTTGAACTCCATCTCCAATTTTCGAGCTCCCTCCTTTAAGCTTCAAGAACACCTTCTTTTCTTGCTCTTTTCTCTCTCCTCTATCTTGTAGAATGAAGGATAGCAAATGTGTGGCCTTTGGTAGCTTTTTATTCTCCAACAACACCCTCTCTCTCTCCTCCAAGGAACACCTCCAACCACTTCATAAAGAAGGAAGATGGCATTGAGGAAACCAATGTGCAAGTGGCTGGAATTGAGCCATTTCCGAGTGCAATCTGCCTGATTTTCGAGCACTCGAAAAGTGATCTCGAGCACTCTAACTTAGTGCAATGTGCAACATGCTCCTCTTGCTCAGCGCTGACCTATTTTGGTCAAACTGCTATAACTTTGTGCCCCGAACTCCGAATGATGATCTGTTTGAAGATTTGGAGAGCTGATTCAGTACTTTAAAAACTTCATGTTTTGATGAAGACCCAATTCTCAAGTCTGGTTAGTCGAAAATGAAGATCAAGGCAGAATTGCATTGCTGCCAGGCAGTTCTGCGCACCTCTAGTAACAAGGCCATAACTCTCTGCTCCGAGCTACGAATGATAAACCGTTTGAAGATTTGGAAAGCTGATTCAGAGCTCTAAATCTTTCATGTTATGAGGGAAGTCCAGTTCCTGAGTTTCCTAGGTCGAAAATGGCGACAAAAGTCAGGATCACTGCTGCCAGAAATTCAGAAATGGCATCCTTTTTGTTCAAAATTCCACAAGGCATCATTTTTGCTTCCTTTTTGCACTTTAACCTGAAAATGCATAAAAACATGCAAATGGAGTTAATCTACATAAAATAATCAATTAATGGACTTTGTTAATGTACTTTAGGGCGCTTGAATATACAGTATTCAGCGCTTATCAGCCATAAACAAAATTGATGTTGTGCATTTGGGAATACCTTTGAAATGGCTACTTTTATAGCCTTGTCTTGGTCAGTTAGTATAGTAGTTGGAGATTTTCTACCCATTGCTCTGATCCATGTTTGCATTAGCCAAATAAATATTGATGCAGTCTTATCTTCAAACAATGCATATCCAAGAAGTGTAGTTTGGAAGTGATTATTCACTCCAACAAATGGAGCAAATGGCATCTTGTATTTGTTTGTGATATATGTAGTATCAAAAGAAACAACATCTCCAAAAATCTTATAATCTTCTCATCATTTTTCATTAACCCAGAAAACATTTCCTAAATGTTGTTTTTCATCTAAATCCAATGCATAAAAAAATTTAGCATTTTCTTCTTACATCTGTATAAAATACTCCAACATTGCTTGAGCATCCCCTGATGCTAAATCCAAACGTTTTTCCTTGTCAATATGGTTTCAAACGTCTTTATCCAAAAATTCAATATTTTCATACCCACCATTTTGTTTAGCCATTGCAGCAAAAATCTTACTTGTCTTCATGCCAACTGTATGCAAAGTATCTGATAAGGATAAAAATAATAGGCAACTCAAAGTTTAAAGAGAAATAAGATAAGGGTAAGGGATATATCTTACCCAAAATCTCCATGGAATCATAATACCATATGTAACTAGAGTTACCATTCCTGTAAGAAGGGAACGATATCATCTTGGATCAGGGAGAATCTCGCTTGAAAAACTACTACCATTAATGCTTCTATAAAAAAAGGATCAGTCAACCTAAAAAGGTACGTCATAAATTTCATATTGAATCCTTATCGGATATTTAATCGTCGAGTACTAACTTGACTGTCGGAGTGCACCCGACCGGCACCACGCCGGTCATCACTTCTCTTGTCTTGCAGGAATTGTCACAAACTCCGGAGTGTGTAAATTTTTGGCATCAACAGTTGGCGCCGTCTGTGGGAACGTATATTAGTCCCAACAAATTATGGTTCGTACAAGGAAAATCTACCGTCTGTGGGAACGTATATTAGTCCCAACAAATTATGGTTCGTACAAGGAAAATCTACGACAAAACTTAAAAGCAATTCAGTCCCTTTACAATCTGGCTTTCTCTAAAAGAAAGAGAACAGTTCATGGATTGCATGGCCAAAAGTAAGGGTACAGTTGCTCAATCCGGTAAAATTGTTAGAAAGTCCCGCCCGACCACTAGCAGTTGTTTCATCATCGCTGTTAACCGGGTAAGTTTCATGCATTACGCGTATATCAAAATATATGTGTACACTTCCTCACATGATTTAAAGAGAAACAATTTTTTATGTGCTTCCAATTGTCTACAAAATATTGTTCACCTACATAATGATGTAGTTCACCTGGGGACCCTCCGATAAAATACTACGCTTTGAGGGTATTGTTCACAAAAAAAAAAAAAAAAAGAACAGATGTCCAGTTTGAACGGATAATATATATACATATTTATATATATCAGAATAGGTACAATTAAGACAAAAACTTATCATTGAGCATCATAGGACCAAAATCATCAATGGAGCTAACGGTTGTTCTCTAGAATAAGAATATTTTTTTTTTTTTTTTTTAAACCCTGTGAACAGTACCCGCGGGTAGTATTCATGTGAATAGTACTTACAAAATAATTTTTTTTTTCCACACCCTGTGAACAGTACCCACAATAACTGATAAGGATAAAAATAATAGGCAACTCAAAGTTAAAAGAGAAATAAGATAAGGGTAAGGGATATATCTTACCCAAAATCTCCATGGAATCATAATACCATATGTAACCAGAGTTACCATTCCTGTAAGAAGGGAACGATATCATCTTGGATCAGGGAGAATCTCGCTTGAAAAACTACTACCATTAATGCTTCTATAAAAAAAAGGATCAGTCAACCTAAAAAGGTACGTCATAAATTTCATATTGAATCCTTATCGGATATTTAATCATCGAGTACTAACTTGACCGTCGGAGTGCACCCGACCGGCACCACGCCGGTCATCACTTCTCTTGTCTTGCAGGAATTGTCACAAACTCTGGAGTGTGTAAATTTTTGGCATCAACAGTTGGCGCCGTCTGTGGGAACGTATATTAGTCCCAACAAATTATGGTTCGTACAAGGAAAATCTACCGTCTGTGGGAACGTATATTAGTCCCAACAAATTATGGTTCGTACAAGGAAAATCTACGACAAAACTTAAAAGCAATTCAGTCCCTTTACAATCTGGCTTTCTCTAAAAGAAAGAGAACAGTTCATGGATTGCATGGCCAAAAGTAAGGGTACAGTTGCTCAATTCGGTAAAATTGTTAGAAAGTCCCGCCCGACCGCTAGCAGTTGTTTCATCATCGCTATTAACCGGGTAAGTTTCATGCATTACGCGTATATCAAAATATATGTGTACACTTCCTCACATGATTTAAAGAGAAACAATTTTTTATGTGCTTCCAATTGTCTACAAAATATTGTTCACCTACATAATGATGTAGTTCACCTGGGGACCCTCCGATAAAATACTACGCTTTGAGGGTATTGTTCACAAAAAAAAAAAAAAAAAATTGTGGGTACTGTTCACAGGGTGTGGAAAAAAAAAATTATTTTGTAAGTACTATTCACATGAATACTACCCGCGGGTACTGTTCACAGGGTTTAAAAAAAAAAAAATTCTTATTCTAGAGAACAACCGTTAGCTCCATTGATGATTTTGGTCCTATGATGCTCAATGATAAGTTTTTGTCTTAATTGTACCTATTCTGATATATATAAATATGTATATATATTATCCGTTCAAACTGGACATCTGTTCTTTTTTTTTTGCTTTGCTAACTTTGCAAATAGAAAGAGAACATTAGTGTTCCTTGTACGCGAGAGGCAAGCTTGGGAATGGGGGCAGAAAGTTAACCTCTCTTATTAAAGATACGAGCTCACGAAACTCTGAAAAATCAGTTACTCACGAGGATGAACCTCCCATATTAAAGGATAAGTTCATGAAGCTCGTAATTGCCATTCCCCGTATTATAAGGGATTCATATAAAAGCGCCCCGTACTGTAAGGGCTCGAACTGAATGAAGCTCGTAATTGTTGTCTTTCGTATTAAAAGGGGTCGAAATCAACTTGTAAAATATATTTCTCTTTTTAAAGGGTGAGCTGAGTGAAGCTCGTAAAATATACTTTCCTTTTTAAAGGGCGAGTTGAATGAAACTCGTAATTACCATCCCCGTATTATAAGGGATTGATATAAAAGTGCCCCGTACTATAAGGGCCCGAGCTGAATAAAGCTCGTAATTGTTGTCCTCCATGTTAAAAGGGGTTGAAATCAACTTGTAAAATATACTTCCCTTTTTAAAGGGCGAGCTGAGTGAAGTTCGTAAAATATATTTTCCTTTTTAAAGGACGAGCTCAGCTCGTAAATATACTTCTTTTTTTTAAAAGGTAAGCTCATTCAGCTTAAAGAAAGCCTACTCCCTCAACTCATGAAGTTCGAACAAATCTTAAGAGATCAACCAAAAAAGGTCGCCCAACAAGGGTTAACCTAAAAAAGAAATTGATTTATGCCAAAGAGACGTCACTCAAAAAAACACTTTTGACATTCTCGATACTTGACAAGCACGAGAATGGGGGGCAACTGATAAGGATAAAAATAATAGGCAACTCAAAGTTAAAAGAGAAATAAGATAAGGGTAAGGGATATATCTTACCTAAAATCTCCATGGAATCATAATACCATATGTAACCAGAGTTACCATTCCTGTAAGAAGGGAACGATATCATCTTGGATCAGGGAGAATCTCGCTTGAAAAACTACTACCATTAATGCTTCTATAAAAAAAAGGATCAGTCAACCTAAAAAGGTACGTCATAAATTTCATATTGAATCCTTATCGGATATTTAATCGTCGAGTACTAACTTGACCGTTGGAGTGCACCCGACCGGCACCACGCCGGTCATCACTTCTCTTGTCTTGCAGGAATTGTCACAAACTCCGGAGTGTGTAAATTTTTGGCATCAACAGTATCAATGTTATGCTTGATAGTAGGACTGATACTCTTATGACATGGAAAATAGTGTGCATGGATAGGAAAAAGTTCATGGTTATGTTCCTTGATGAAATCATGAACAAACCTTTTTCCATCTTGTTTTCTCTTTACATGAAAAATTCCTTTACAATCAATCTTCAAACAAGGTCATAAATTGAAAGCATTAGACCCTCATTTAAACCCATGCCTTGTACAAGCGAACTTTACATCAATAACTTCCTCAATTGCTCTTGACTTATGACTAACTTTGGTTAAGGCACCAAAACCTACGGACTTTGCATATTTTAAATGAAAATTTTCATGTGAATCAAATTCCATACCACTATAAGGTTTCTTTTTCCATTTCCTTATTATTCTCACCATCTGTGACGGCCTAAGTTTTGTAAACCCGGTGCGTCAGTGATGACCAAAAGATGACCCGATAACGGATCCGAAATGCGGAAGTGAAAGGTGAAACAACGGTCTCTAGAGATATAATGCATCTCTAAGACACCAATGTGACCCTCAATGAGGTCATGGAACCCAAAGGAAAACAAATGCGGAAGTGTCGTTTCAAAAACAGACAAAAAGGAACCTAGGGGCAAAATGGTTATTTCGTAAAAAAGTGGATTCAAGTGCTATCGAGCACACCACTAGGAAGACAATGAAAAACTTATCATGATGGACTCAAGAATTTCATTATTTGGATTCCGGACGAAGGAGAAACGACAAAACAAAGAAAAACGAGCAATAAAGCTAAAAGGGTAAACTGGTAATTATCCAGAAATATCTGGGTGCAACTGAGCACACCGTTGGATAGATAATGAAAAATTAATCAATTTTTTAAAAAAATTCACTTGATTTGGAGTCCGGATGAAGGAGAAAGGTCAAAAACAAAATCGACGTCGCGGCGGCCCGACGAAGGCCGTGACAGCTACAGTCCCATCAACCTACTACTGCTGCAACTGAGAGTAAAAACGGACTTTTCTAGAAAAACTTCAAGAAAAAACCCCCCTAAAATCAAGTTTTCTACCCCGATCATGGACGAAAACAAAAAAAAATGCATTGTAAAATGCTCAGAATGCCCACAAAAAAATCTGGTCAAGGGGGTAAAAATTTCTCCGAGCTACTGCATAAAGAAAGGAAATAGGGCTTCGGGAGGTTTTTAAATTGCCTAAATTGAAAATGTAATCTTAAAATACACCCACAAAACCCCCGGAAGTTTCGGATCGGTCGTCACACTTTTAAAAAAAAAGTCGATGAATAGTACCAAGTACATTTTGTGATGCCCCTCGGATCCGAGACACGGGTTGATCAGGCCCAGGCCCAAACCCGAGGAAAAATCTAACAATTAATATTTTATAATGAACACGGAATACAAAATGAATTTAATAAATAAAGTTTAAGCTGGAAGAAACTAAAAGTAAAATCCTTTATAATTAAATACTTAGAATCTGATAACCCAAACTCCAAAACTCCATTAGTTTACAACTCGGGAATCCATCTCTAGTGGACCCCTATTAAACATCCAACTGGAAGATAAAACAACTGTAATAAACATCCAGAAATAAAACTATGGAGAGAATCCTACATCGTCGGAAGAGTGAATAGAGACCTCTGCTCAGCACGAACACGTCTAAGCCTGGAACTGTCGTGTACCTGAAAAAATAGAAGTGGGTCAGGCCCACGCGCAAGTTCTATCCTACTACAATCCAAGTAGAGACTCGATACGCATGTACATTCTAACCAACTCAACAATAGCTAATAGTCCGTATGTATATATATATATATATATAATCACACTAAAGGACTCTCACTGGACTACAGGCCGGTCTCAACCTGAATAGAGGTAACATGCAAAACGCACACAAAGTGGGCATGTGTACCTAAGCCTAACAGGGTACACCTCCAACCATCATAGCCAGCTATGCATCCCAATGCATATACGCTCCCTAACCGTCGATCCTGAGACTCAAGCTCATATCGAGGTACCATAAAAATATATTTAAAATCCATCCAGAATCCATAGTAGTGCCGCTCAACTATATGTTGCCTTGACACTACAAATCCATAGGATTTAACCTTTAGTCAATCCATTTCCTTAATCCCAGAATAGGTAGGACTTAGCGGTTTTTGAGCTAATCCCTCTTATATGCCACTGTCCCATACCGGTGCATACATTTCATCCATCCAGTAGTTGATAACACAGACCATTCATGTAAATATCAACTGATCCATAAATCCAACAATTTAAAATAAAAATATTAAACTAGACATTCAATTGTTCCATAAAGAGCATACAAAAATTATGTAATTTAATATGCTGCTTTTAAACTACGTAACCATAATCCAGCAATTGGTAATACAACAGTATATGTAATTATCAATTTATTCCAGAATCCATATAATTGAGAGAACATGAATAAATGTCTACCTCAATTAATTCCATAGCAAGTATAATAAACATTGACAAATTATCATGCTTATATCACCAGTCCAACAATTGATACGATAAATGCTAAAATTTAAACATCAATTACTCCTTAACAAGCATAATAAAAATACATAGATTTTAACAATGCTTATTTTATACCATTAATACATGATTAGAATTTGATAATCATTTACAGAAAGTTCCTACAACAAATTAAGCAACTTAAACCACTTGCTTCCCCTAACAGTTTACAACTTTGTTTAGAACTGATTATTGTTCAGCCTATAAACCCTAAGTGGTTTATTAACCATTCCCACACCCTCTAGAGCTTTAATATAACCTTAAAACTCATTAAGGTTCCCATGTACAGTCCCTGAATGTCCCAAACAGATCAAAAACTCAGCCTAGAAGCAAAATTCGTCAAAAATTGCATCAAAAGGGGAAAGAACTGCCTCCCCCACATGGGGAGCCACCTCCCCCTTGTGTGGAGCCGGCTCCACTCCATGTGGAGCCACCTCCACACACCCTAGAGCCGGCTACACCTTGTGTGGAGCCGCCTCTTCCTCCTGTTCCCCTCTTTGCTTATGTTCCTTCTTCAGTTTCATCTCCGGCGACCCCCAGTTTGATTTGTCCTTAACTCTAAAGGTTTCCCTTGACTAAAACTAGGTTTCCAATGCTCCAGATAATTTAAAACTCCTTAATCTTCAATCCACTTGAATCAGAACAGGAAATAAGGAAAGATGAGTTATAACAAGAAATTTTAAAGCATGTAAACACATGCAGTTCCAAACGAACCTACCATACAAACCAGATCTTTGTTATTACTTCCCAGTGTGTTACAGACTAATTCAACTCTGTTCACATTAATTTACATGAATTAATTCAGGAGTTACGTAAGAAAGAATCCGAAACAACCAATACGTAACATGTAACCACAACCAGTTTTGTTTTTCATTCAGACAAGCCATCTGGTTTAATATTAATCTTTATTAGTCCTGGAGTTGCATTAAACATGTAAAGAACACAAGTCCAAGAGAGAGAGTTAGGAATAGAACTTGCCTTTTGCCTTTAGCCTTGCACAGTCGTCTTCTTACGTTCTCCGGCAACGTCCTACTGAAATCCTCCTCTGTTCTTTCTCTGCCTCCACTGTCGTGAATAGTTTTTTTCTAAAACCCTAAGCAGACTTAATACTTATATTTATAGGTTTATGCAGATCCTAAAATCAAGCCAAACCCTACAATGAATCCTAACTGTCTCATAGAGAATCCTAATTAAAATCTACGTCGGCTACCAAGACTTAACTTCTAAAACAAAACCCTAAATTAATCCAATTAAGCATTTAAAAGAATTAAAATACCAAAAATACAATTAACTAAATAATTAAATAAACTAACATACAATTAACTAAATAACAAGCAAATAAATCAATAATTTCAAATAAATTCAAACATTCAAATACACAAGCAAAATAAACAATTCTATCAGGTAATTAAATCAAATAATACAATTTAAAGAAAATTAAAGCCAAATAAATAATTAAAACAATTAACTCAAATAATCACAATTAATGTAAATAAACCAAATAATTAATTCAAATAATACAAATAAGTCAAGTAAGTCAAATAATTAAAAAAAAAAGTCAATTAAAACATAAATTAAATACCAGGACTATCCTTTTGAAATTAGGGGTATTACACATTTATACTAAAAATCTGCAAAACCTGGCAGCAAAGATTTTTCGGACAAATATAGATTTTTGAGGGCCAAGATGGCATTTTCTGGAAAAACACAAAAAAGAAACCCCCCCTTCAAAATTGAGTTTTCTACGTGACTCGCTAGGAAAATGAAAAAAATGCAATTTAAAATACTCAAAATGCCCTTGGAACAGAATAGGATAAAACTCCCTAAAAATGCTACTTAGAGTTTTTGTTTCATCAAGAATGGTATTGTTTGCCAAAGTGAGTATGCAAGTGCATGCAATATGATAAAATAGATGTACCAACATGGCCTAAAGCCTCTTTACATTCCATTAACAAGTTTTAGCATACAAAGCCTCCATTTCTCACAAATAAGCTACAATGGCAATACTTGAGTTTTAGAGGAAACCTACTTGTAACCTTTCAAGTTAATGGCCCTTGGCCTTATGTCATACATGTAAAATGAACACTTCCAAATGTACTTAGATACTTATTACAAAAAGGAAGCCATCTTAGCTTCTAAAATACCATACATCCATGGCATACAAAATATAACATCTAAAAGATAAAACATGCTAAACAAGTGCATGTCCATATACAAAAATGCTTCAAGTACTCATGAGCCCCTATGGATGATGAGCTTCCACAAATATTGTCTCCTTACCTGTAAAATAACCCACATAACTAGGGTGAGTAATCAAGTTACTCGTAGGATGTGGTGCATGCGCATACCCTATAGTTTCAAGTATAATGTGAACCAAACATAGATCATCACAAGGGTGCATTCCACCTAATGTCTATATTTTCAAGGTACTTTAAGGGATCATCTCAAGCTATATAAATATTTGAAATGAAATCAAATAATGCAAATCAAATAATGGAAAGACTAGGATATGTGGCCACGAGACCATACAAGTTATTTTGGGTAATTACGACCCACAAGGTGCTACCTAGTGCGCACTATGACTTAGGAGAATTCCTATCCTCCGTACTAGAGCCAAACCCTAGCCATCAATACTCATGTCCTTATAAGCTTCCAAAAATCAACAAGTTCATGACATTTATGCAATCTCAATGCATGAAACTACCTACCAAGCACAAGTAGGGTAAAACCACACAACCCATGTCTTAAGGTTACATGTCTAAAGTGGCAAGTTAATGATATTACACATCATGTTATATCAATTTACTATCAATATAGGCCATAATTGCAAATCATGAAATATAGTAATCTACCTACAAGTAATTATAAGTGCCACACACAAGATTTTCATACTAGGCTTTCAATGAAATCTATATTGCTTAACATCACAAATGTAATCTTAAGATATCCATAATAAAATCTTAATGGAATCATAAGTATTATGCAATTTATTAGACAATAGCCTATCTATACAATTTAATAGTCACATACATGCTTTAATCTACAAATCCTAAGTCAAGCATAAAAAATCTTTATTTACATGCTAGTACAAGAATTTAAAAAGGCATGTAATCAATATATATTAAGTTCCAATATATATAAAACCCAAAGAAGATAAACATATAACCACCCCTACCTCAATAGAGAATTGAATCTCTATAATCCAAGCAACCAAGCTCAAAATGGAAAACAAGTTTAGGGTTAATGAAGAGGGGAGTGAGGGGAAGCTTTTTTCTTCCAAGGTTTTATGTCTAAGGTGAGTGGAAGGAGGCCAAAATGAAGAAAAAAGCTATTATCAAAGCTTTTCTCCAATGGTGGCTAGGTTATGGTTCCTGAAGACAAGTGAAAATGAAAATGATAAAGTGTAAAATGGTGAGTGGAAGGGCTAGAAATCCTCCACTCATTGTGTGCTCTTACATTACCTCACACACACACATAATGCAAGACTAAATGGTGAACCTACACTTGTCATGAATCTATGGTTCATTCCTAGGCTTAATCTCAAGCCTACACTTGTCACCATCCTATGTAAACTTCCAAGACTTAATATTGAACCTATATTTGTCAACCATCCATGCCAACAAGTGTACCAATCCAAGGCCAACAAGTGGGTGAATCTCCACCCTTCACATGTCATCATCCAAGGCATCAAACTGTTTCCACACAAATGTCAACAACTGGACCAATGAGAGTGTGACACTTGTCACACTTTTCAGAAATTACAAACAAGTCCTTTTTGAAAATATCTTTTAAATTAAATTGTAAAATGGTCCCTAAGACAAAAAATAATTACTTTTCATAATTACACTAAAACCCCTCAAGTTATGAATAATTACCAAAAGTCATGCACCTATGCCCTTTACAAGAAAATTAAACAATTAATATGTTTTTTCTACAAAAGTAAAAATGTAGATATCTTAGAAATTAAATACCATGGATGCATGCAAATCCGAAATCAAATCTGAGCACAAAAAGTGAGGTTATGCAAGGAAAAATGGAAACCGAGAAAAGAGAAAAGTGAATAGTGACGAAAAATGAAAAACGTGAAAATGACTCGGTCCTTAAAGGAAGTTATCAATCCCAAGAAAAAAGTCTCAGAAATCATTTTCGAGCACTTGAGACGACACTAAGTGACAAGAAGTCGAACATAGAAAAGAAATTTCAACGAAAAAAATTCATCCGTAAAATTTGAGGAAGAAGGAAAGGAATGAGAATGACCGGGTGATTACAACCTTCCCACCTTAAAGGGATTTCGTCCCCAAATTCCAGCCCCAACAAACAAAAGGCGAAACCAGGATAAGTACGAAGTACATCTTCGAGTATCCCACACAACATGCTACGAAAGTAATCCCAAAACTAGAAGACAACGTACAAACCAATGCTATTCGCACCCATGTGCCCACGATAGGAAAACCTCTCAAAAGAAAAGTGACCTCACGGCCACACGACAAGTCAAAGTCACACACAGAACCTAAGGTCAGACAAAGGAATGGAAGACAACAACCGTAAACATTCCTCTTGGTGAACCATCATACCGATCCAAAATAACCACCAAAAGAACTCCAAGATAATCACATATTAAATCAAGGTATTGAACAAGGATGACGTGGTAGTACGAATAGCGACCAGAACCCGCCCACGATGTACTCAAATGTGTGGTAACAATGACAGCACCTAGTGCCCGCCCACACTTACTCGTCAGTAAGGTAGTATCGACGGCAACTAGCACTCGTCCACAACACACAACTTTGTACGGTAGCATGACAGTATAAGGCACTTGTTCATAACCTGCCCCCACTAGGCCTACCTATAAAACCTCTCGATACAAATGACATCAATGTCGTGAATCATCATTACCAAAAGCACTACGGGAACCAAGCATCTTATGAGAGTTGGGGTAGCAAATCCCAAAACTCTGACAACAATGTCATAGGCACTGCTACGCTTAAGGTCTTAAATCCTCAATACAACCAAACCAACAACTCCAATGCCTCAAAACACTCCTATTAACAACATTAATCAAGAACCCAAAGCCCGACAAGTAAAACAACATCTCCAAAATCCCAGACATCATCCTGAAACAGATCAACTACAAGACTACTCATCGTAATCAAATATTGGATCAAAATCCCTATCACAGATAACTAAATCTTTTAAAAAAATAAGTCCACCACATGGCACACACATCAAAATCCCGACTATCAAGGTTACATAATGAATCTCTCAAAACCGTGCTTGGCATTGTCAAGTTAAATCAAAATTCCTCAATTTCAATCCACAACTAATCACTGGAACTACAATTTCCCCATAACTACGCCTAGCCATAACTAGGACGAGAAAACTTCACAAACAAGCCAAATCCAACAACAATTTCCTAAAACCTTTCTTAAGAGTCAATCACATCCAAGTCTCCTAAACTGAAACAAGTCTCCAAAAGACATTCTCAAAAGAGTATTGAGCTCACCTCACGAATCAAACAAATCCTCAATGATATGGATATAAATCCCAAAAAAAAGATGTCACACCAATCCACTCACTCTGAGCACCACAACTCCGTCAACAACCACGGTAAAAACTCCTCAATGGAAGACACGAAAGAAAGAGAACCACCAGTCCTAAGAAGGACAACACTACGACTCCACCTCTAAAATGAAAAACAACAAGGTCAAAGACTTCGCCCCCTACATGGGAGTAAGTCGGCCAAAATCCACCAAATCCTTACCAAGGACTCAAGACAATAACGGCGATCCTCACGGACCAACCAACCCCAAAACAGTGCACAAGGCAACGAAGAGAAGAGACTCACTCCTTGTAAAGTCCCTAACACAAACCAAGAAAAGGAGGAGAAAACCTATTCTCCCACAAGTGTCAACACGACAAACACAAAAATGGAGCATTCTTCCCACCTTAGGGAAATTAACAGCTCAAGACAAAACAAATATGATAACTCCTCTACAAGGAATCTCACAACGAAACTATACACACTATGTGCGACTGAAGGAAACAGAAAGGAAAACCAAACATGGAAGTCATGCATATGACAAGGAATATAACTACCAAATAAGTAAATCTACTTACATAGATAAAGTCAAGAGTATATGCAGCACGTCTCCACGTAACACAAAAGCATGTCATTAAAGCATAATAACAACATGGCATCTCTAAACCTATATGTAAGGCATGCTAATGTCACACAACAAGAAGATAAATGTGGATAGACCTCCACCTACTCATGCATCACAATAACATAAATCATATTACTAACATGATAGTAAACGAAATTGTAGAAGATAAAATGATGCAATAATTAACCCTATAGACATCATGTCCTAGAGTGTCTAGGTAAAAGGAAAACAAGTCTTAGCCACAATCTGACTCCAAAAACCAATGTGACAACAATCTGTCTCAAAACAAACATGAGCCCTCACCACAGTGGTAAGACTCTAACAATCCATCTCCAAATCTAAAGGTGACACTATGAGTGGCACTAACAATGCAATGATCTCACCAACCCAAAACATTGATCAATCAACTTGACCACAAAAGCGTCATCATGCAAGGAGAACTCAAAGAAAATGGCAACTATAGCCATACCATCAACAACCAAATCAATCTCAAGAATCGTCCCTAAAATGACCATCAATCGCTGACCAAAAGGACTATGCCTATTAGAATAAAAACCAACGCCGATTCCATTTAAACTGCACTCGTAGCTAGCCAGTACGGTAGCATGACAGTGCCATTCCCCCGCCCACAATGTACCCGCCCACGAAAATTGCAATCTCAGAGGAACCTTCTAAAATAACTAAGGATCCTAAGAGGTTCATAACCTCATCATAGCCCAAAACCAACAAATCCAGCCCTATAGCTATGCTCAATAACTTAACTTACGAGAGCTTAAAAAAAGGTGTCTCTCCACCTACCTCAAAACTGATGCTAGATTAACAACGACCTAAACTACAATGAAACTATGACTACAATCACCATCAATCTTAACTCGTGCATCAATGACCAATCCTGTGTTATGCCAAATATGCAAAACAGTTATGCGTATACAAATTTAACCTAGCATACATCATATGTCATTCTCTTTACAATGGAATACAATCATACTAAACAAACGGCATACCACATGTAGCACGTAAGCACATAAACATGTTATCAAACCAAAACATGTTATCATGAAACATATAAACACGTAAAACAAAGCAACAGAATGTGATATGCATCCAAACCCGTCGTCCCGAGGTATTCAAACCTAGAAGCTTTGATACCACTTGTGACGGCCTAAGTTTTGTAAACCCGATGCATCAGTGATGACCAAAAGATGATCCGATAACGGATCTGAAATGCAAAAGCGAAAGGTAAAACAATGGTCTCTAGAGATACAATGCGTCTCTAAGACACCAATATGACCCTCAATGAGGTCATGGAACCCAAAGGAAAACAAATGCAGAAGTGTCGTTTCAAAAACGGACAAAAAGGAACCTAGGGCAAAATGGTCATTTTTGCAAAAAAGTGGATTCAAGTGCTATCGAGCACACCACTGGGAAGACAATGAAAAACTAATCATGATGGACTCAAGAATTTCATTACTCGGATTTCGGACGAAGGAGAAACGACAAAACAAAGAAAAACGAGCAATAAAGCTAAAAGGGTAAATTGGTAATTATACAAAAATATCTGGGTATAACTGAGCACACCGTTGGATAGATAATGAAAAATTAATCAATTTAAAAAAAAAATTCACTTGATTTGGAGTCCGGATGAGGGAGAAAGGTTAAAAACAAAATCAACGTTGCGGCGGCCAGACGAAGGCCGTGACAGCTACAGTGCCGTCAACCCACTACTGCTACAACTGAGAGTAAAAACGGGCATCTAAACGGACTTTTCTGGAAAAACTCAAACAAGAAACCCCCCTAAAATCAAGTTTCATACCCCGATCGCGGATGGAAACAAAAAAAATGCATTGTAAAATGCCCAGAATGCCCCCAAGAAAATCTGGTCAAGGGGGTAAAAATTTCTCCAAGCTACTGCCCAAAGAAAGGAAATAGGGCTTCGGGAGGTTTTTAAATTGCCTAAATTGAAAATTTAATCTTAAAATACACCCACGAGACCCCTGGAAGTTTCGAATCGGTCGTCACACTTTTAAATATGGCAGTAAAGATCTGCAAAACCTAGCAGCAAGGATTTTTCGGACAAATATGGATTTTTGAGGGCCAAGATGGCATTTTATGGAAAAACACAAAGAAAAAACCCCCCTCAAAATTGAGTTTTCTATGTGACTCTCAAGGAAAAATGAAAAAAATGCATTGTGAAATACCCGAAAAGCCCCTGGAATAGAATAGGGTAAAACTCCCTAAAAATGCTACTTAAATTTTTGTTTCATCAAGGATGGTATTGTTTGCCAAAGTGAGTATGCAAGTGCATGCAATATGATAAAATAGATGTACCAACATGGCCTAAAGCCTTTTTACATTCCATTAACAAGTTTTAGCATACAAAGCCTCCATTTCTCACAAATAAGCTACAGTGGCAATACTTAAGTTTTAGAGGAAACATACTTGTAACCTTTCAAGTTAATGGCCCTTGGCCTCATGTCATACATGTAAAATGAACACTTCCAAATGTACTTAGATACTTATTACAAAAAGGAAGCCATTTTAGCCTCTAAAATACCATACATCCATGGCATACAAAATATAACATCTAAAAGATAAAACATGCTAAACAAGTGCATGTCCATATACAAAAATGCTTTAAGTACTCATGAGCCCCTATGGATGATGAGCTTCCACAAATATTGTCTCCTTACCTATAAAATAACCCACACAACTAGGGTGAGTAATCAAGTTACTCGTAGGATGTAGTGCATGCGCATACCCTATAGTTTCAAGTATAATGTGAACCAAACATAGATCATCACAAGGGTGCATTCCACCTAATGTCTATGTTTTCAAGGTACTCTAAGGGATCATTTCAAGCTATACAAATATTTGAAATGACAACCACATAGCATTCAAGTATACATGAACAAGTACACTAACCGCATTGAAACTAAAATCACCAAATCACAAGCTACAAGAAATCCATGCTTTACAACTTGGAATATAATGCAAATCAAATAATGGAAAGACTAGGATATGTGTCCACGAGACCATACAAGTTATTTTGGGTAATTACGACCCACAAGGTGCTACCTAGTGCGCACTATGACTTAGGAAAATTCCTATCCTCCGTACTAGAGCCAAACCCTAGCCATCAACACTCATGTCCTTACAAGTTTCTAAAAATCAACAAGTTCATGACATTTATGCAATCTCAATGCATGAAACTACCTACCAAGCACAAGTAGGGTAAAACCACACATCCCATGTCTTAAGGTTACATGTCTAAAGTGGCAAGTTAATGATATTACACATCATGTTATATCAATTTACTATCAATATAGGCCATAATTCCAAATCATGAAATATAGTAATCTACCTACAAGTAATTATAAGTGCCACACATAAGATTTTCATACTAAGCTTTCAATGAAATCTATATTGCTTAACATCATAAATGTAATCTCAAGATATTCATAATAAAACCTCAATGGAATCATAAGTATTAGGCAATTTATTAGACAATAGCTTACCTATACAATTTAATAGTCACATATATGCTTTAATCCACAAATCCTAAGTCAAGCATAAAAAATCTTTATTTACATGCTAGTACAAGAATTTAAAAAGGCATGTAATCAATATATATTAAGCTCCAATATATATAAAACCCAAAGAAGATAAACATATAACCACCCCTACCTCAATAGAGAATTGAATCTCTATAATCCAAACAACCAAGCTCAAAATGGAAAACAAGTTTAGGGTTAATGAAGAGGGGAGTGAGAGGAAACTTTTGTCTTCCAAGGCTTTATGTCTAAGGTGAGTGGAAGGAGGCCAAAATGAAGAAGAAAGCTATTAACCAAGCTTTTCTCCAATGGTGGCTAGGTTATGGTTCTTGAAGACACGTGAAAATGAAAATGATAAAGTGTAAAATGGTGAGTGGAAGGGCTAGAAATCCTCCACTCATTGTGTGCTCTTACACTACCTCTCTCACACACACAATGCAAGACTAAATGGTGAACCTACACTTGTCATGAATCTATGGTTCATTCCTAGGCTTAATCTCAAGCCTACACTTATCACCATCCTATGTAAACTTCCAAGACTTAATATTGAACCTACATTTGTCAACCATCCATGCCAATAAGTGTACCAATCCAAGGCTAACAAGTGAGTGAATCTCCACCCTTCACATGTCATCATCCAAGGCATCAAAGTGTTTCCACACAAATGTCGACAAGTGGACCAATGAGAGTGTGGCACTTGTCACACTTTTCAAAAATTGCAAACAAGTCATTTTTAAAAATATCTTCCAAATTAAATTACAAAATGGTCCTTAAGACAAAAAATAATTACTTTGCATAATTACACTAAAACCCCTCAAGTTATGAATAATTACCAAAAGTCATGCACCTATGCCCTTTACAAGAAAATTAAACAATTAATATGTTTTTCTACAAAAGTAAAAATGTAGATATCTTAGAAATTAAATACCATGGATGCATGCAAAGCCGGAATCAAATCCTAGCACAAAAAGTGAGGTTATGCAAGGAAAAATGGAAACCGAGAAAAGAGAAAAGTGAAAAGTGACGAAAAATGAAAAATGTGAAAATGACTCGGTCCTTAAAGGAAGTTGTCAATTCCAAGAAAAAAGTCTCAGAAACCATTTCCGAGCACTCGAGATGACACTAAGTGACAAGAAATCGAACCTAGAAAAGAAATTTCGACGAAAAAAATTCATCCGTAAAATTTGAGGAAGGAGGAAAGGAATGAGAATGACCGGGTCATTACACCATCTATCATATTTTTATTTTCAAATGGAACCTTCTCTTTGTCACATTTTTCATGGGCTAAATTCAAATCAATATTTAAACCCATGTTTACCTAATATAAGAAAAAAATTAAAAAAAAAAAAAAAACTATAATTATAAACTACCTTTCAAAGTCCAAAATATTCATAAAAATATTAAACTTATTCACAAATGCATAATGAAACAATACAATTGTAGTACTCTGTTTTCTATTAATGTTTTAACAGAAAAATTACCCCTTTTTTCTTTCTTTATTTTTCATGCATAGGCATCCATGCATGGTTCACCTTCATGTTGAAATAGCGAAATTTGGGCAGGACATAGAGAAGATCATGAACCCAATACTAATTAAGGTCAACATGAACAAAAGTCATCCCGTGTTGTTTAGGTTCTATATATAGACCTAGATTTCTTCTCTATCACCCAAGTATGAGTACTTTAATTTATGAATCAAACTTTGACACGGATTGAATACTCATGGATACATTTACAACACTTTTATTGTGATGAAATATTTCCAAAATCATGTATGTGTGACACTTCTTATATTTTGTTTATTATATTAACAAATTTTAAACATCAAAATTTAACAATTTCAAAACATAATCTTATATTACACATGCATAACCAAATCCCCAAATATATCACAATATGTTGTAGTAGTTTTATCATTCCATGTTCCATCTATTTCACTTTTTTCACTCATGTTTAATGAAAAAAATAAAACCTAATAATTCAATAAAATGTGACTGTCAATGAGAAATTAAAACAGGTAAAATAAATATATCATGTATACGTAATTGTAGTGCATCTGCATATAACACACAAAACATTTAAACCCACACATTGATTAGCAAGAGAAAAATAGTACTTGTTGAAACCCATACCAGACACAAATCTCAGTTGTTTTTACCCAAAAATGAAGAATCAAGTATCCACCAGCCTTTCCAAATAAAATTTTAGACAGAGAACTTGACTGCTCAGTTTAGAAAGAGATCGAATACATTGGGTATGCAAAGAGTCTCAAGACTTTCAACACTTTTGGTAAAGTTAGCATTTTTATTTTTATTATTATTATTTTTTTTATCGGTGGTAAAGTTGGCGTCTTTTTCCCTGGGCTAAAAAAAACATGACTTCCTAGTGGCTTTCTTGTAATATTTGTAGAAAGTAGTGTCTACTTTGTATTTTAGCCACCAACACCTTTTTAATGTAAAATGGGATATATAATAAAACTTTGAAGAACCAATAAAAGAGCACTTTCAAGCGACCGCGGCTTATAGCAAAATTAAATGTTACAAATGTGGCCGATTAGGTCACTTTACAAAGGATTGTTATGCAAAAAAGAAGATCAATCGATCACAAATTTTTGAAGAAATTAAAGACTCTATTTATCACATACTCCGGTTAAGAGATACTGAGGATAGTAGTAGTGACCCTGAAGTTAGTTCTTCCTCACAGTCATCTGATGCTTCCCCCAGCTCTCCTAATATTACATTAGGATGTAAAGATAGTTGCTGTAATCCTACTAAGTCACTTAATGTTCTCACCAAAAATGATGAACTAGAACATTCATTTATTGATTTAATTAGTAAAGTAAATGACCCTGAGTTAAAAACTAGATCTTTTCCAAGTTCAGATCCTTTCCAAGTCCAACCCCAAGTTTAAACCCAGTCCTAGATCCACCAATTCACTACTAAAAAACCACCAAGTCCATATATTAAAAAACCCCCTATTTCCTTGTTTTTCATTGAGCCACACCTTAGTCACATTAAAGACCCACTTGAATTGGCCCGCTCCTATTTTCCAAATAACCTTCATTATGCCCCAAGCCATCCTTCCAAAACCCTTAGGTTTTATAGAGATATCCTGTACTATACTGAATCTATCACAGTCAAGACAACTTATGATAAGAATGATTCTTCCAAAGTTATTTACCATTCCCTGTACATCCAGCGGATAATCTCCATGAATGAATGCGGCAGTCACCCTTACTTACCCCAACCATTACCTGATCATAATATACAGTTTACTTATTATGATTATATGACCGCCTAGTCATCCGTTCTCTTATACCAAAATGAGTTATTTACTCATTCATGGTTTATCAACTTTGATAGTCATTTCAAAAGTCAAATCCCTACTTGGTTTCTGAGATGGTGAACTCTTCATGGTGCTATTACAGAAATCCTCCCTCTCTCCCTTGCAGATCAAGTCAAATACTTTCATACTATTCACAAAGTTAACAAACATAGTTCCCAATTTCCAGTACTCTTACTATTTTGCTGTAAATACAAAGTCCCATGGATATTTAAATGGCAATATGATATCCAAGACAACATAGTCATCCGTCACCACTATGTTAAATGGTGGGATACTTTTAAATTTGACAGGATTATTGGATATGTCAATGATGATTATCCCAAACAATCCTCCACAAAAGTTACTTCCCAAACACAAGTCACTCCTCCAACAAAGCAAGTCATTCAACAGAAACAGCCTTCCCTTACTGGTTCTACTGTTTCCACCAAGTCTCGGAAACATGCTCCAAAGTCAGAAATAGAAGAACTCAAGAAAATGGCAGCCTCACTGACTGATCGCATCCAAGAGCTGTCTAAAGATGAAGAAGAAGTAGATGATGCTTCCTCTGCTGCTGAAGCAAGTCACCCAGTAGTCAACTTGTATGACGACTCTGTATTCCAAGATAGTCAGGATCCATACCAAGATCTATACAATTGAAAATTGATATGGAAGAAAAGTCACTATTTGGTCAAAATTACTATTTACTACAGTAAAAATCAAGAATGCTACGTAACCAGTCAAATTTACTATTTCTACAGTAACTGTCGGCAGAATCACTGTTTTTACAGTACCCCGACAAGATATTATTCATCCATAGTGAAAGTTACTATTCATCTATAGTAAAAGCTGTCAAAAGCAAAAGTCACTTTTCAAAAAGCCAAGATTCGCGCTGAAGCATCCTCCAACAGTGCAGAAGCCCGATTATAAATGCAGTGCTCAGTCCCATTGCATTTCAAGCTTCATACGAGAGATTTCAGGCTTCACTACATTTTCTCAATTTCAAATTGTATTCTTCATTTCAATTTTATTTATCTTTTCTGAGTGTAATTCTATACCAGTATGATGTATTTGTCAGACTACTATCAGTAATTTATAAGTTACTTTCAGTCATTCTCTGTTTTATTACTATAAGTTTGATTTTAGTTACATTTACTTTCGTTTATTATATATATATATATATATATATATATATATATATATATATATATATATATATATATCTTGGTCGGTTATACACTGCCTTATTTATTTTAATTGCTTTATCTGTTTTAAGTTAATATGCGCTTCCCCTTTGGTATCAAAGCCATTTGGTGGTTGATTGAGTAATCTATTCTGCTTCTTTTCTCTAGCTTACCTTGATTCTGTTAACTGTTCTAACATTCTACTCATTGTTTCTCACTTTGTACTTCTATTTCCTTTCTTGTGAGTCCAGATCCAAACAGTAAGTCCTAGATCCAAACAGTAAGTCCTAGAGAGAGGGCCTGAGCGGTGCGGCATGAGCGGATGAGTGCGTGGATAGGATATAGATACCACTTAGAGGAAACCAAGTTAATAATTTATTTTAACCATTCAACCCATCAAGAATAGTGAAAGTTAAGCAACCATGAATAGGTTATTTAGATCTTCCTCTTTTGTAAGCTCTAGATCCAGAGCTAGTACTAGTCTTCCTCCAGTTCCAAACATAGTTAATGAAGAAGAATACCTAGTTGAAGATGTTAATTTAGATTTTAGTGATTAGAATATCCCTAGGATCCCAACCCGTGAAATCTACAAAACTAGTTTCCTTAAGTCAACTTTCCTTAGTAATTACGCAGCCAAAACTGTAGAGCAAATTTACTCTCTATCCAAAAAACATGAAAAATGTCAGTTATTCATAGCCCAAGCAATGAAAAGTCACAAAGATCGTGGTTATAACTTCATTCACATAGGTCTTGTTCAAGTAGCAGTCAACCCATTCACTAATACTGGTCTTAATGCCTCAGTCCTCTTAGCCCTTCGTGATGCTAGATTCCTGGATTATAAGGATAGTCTTCTAGGAATAGTTGAAACGAGTCTTTGCAATGGTCCAGTTCATTTCAACTGTTACCCTGATCTCACTCTTAGTCTTACTGACCCTTGATCGGTTGATCAACTATACATCAACTTTTGCAATAGCACGAATCATTGTAAAATAGGGCTATTGGTCGGGTAAGTCGAACCACTGGGACTGCGCTAGTCTATGGCAACCTAAGAGTCTAGATTACTTTTAGAATGATGAGGGGGTATATAGAGTTTTGTTGGTTTGTCACTTAGTCACTAGAATTGAAATGTGCTTAAAGAAATAAATGCAAGGAATTTAAGAGGAAGAAGTCTAGAAAAGGAGGTCTGGGGAAGTGAATTCACCACCAATCCTATAAACATACTAAATTTCTATTAACTTGGGAAACAATTTCACTACATGGCAATGATATGTAGCAATACTAGATTGCTACATTATCCTCAAGAAAATCATAGGATCAAGATTTAAGTATAATCCCTCAAAGAGCCACATGCTAGAACTACCTAGATTAGGGTGTAGCCATAACATGCTCACTAAGCTAGGGACCATCAAACCCCTCAATCACTATGGTAATAGCACATGAAGTCAAGATACAAGATTAATCCATCAAAAGGAAGTCTTAAGCTATGGATTAACAAATTTCTCATACAACATGCCTTTAAACCCATTTCACAATTTCATTTCCATTCTCACTATGAAGATGCAAGTTATATAATCATGAGAGGATAAAATCTAAGACAAGATAATGAACTCAACATGATCATTTATAGGCATTGAAATCCATTACAACAAGTGTAAGTGCTCTAAATCATGAAACTACCATGTACATGAATCATTCCCCAAATTAGATGAAATTAAAGCATGCTTACAAGAGAGAGCTTCATCACCTCCCTAGATGGAGGTTTAGTTATCCATGGATACAAAAATGGAAGAAGGAAGCTTGGAAGAATAAGCCATTTTCGAGCTCCCTTCCTTTGGCTTCAAGAACACACCCTCTTTGCTCTCTTCTCTCTCTCTATCTTCTCAAAAAAATGAAGCTTTATGTCAATGTGTGGCCTCCTTCCCTTTATTAGATATCTTATCCACTCCAAGAGGCCACCAACCAACATCTCCAACCACTTCATTAAAGAGGAAAACAAAATGAAGAAACCAAGGTGCAAGTGGGCTGAAATGAGCCATTTCCGAAGGGCATTCTGCCCAAAATTCGAGCACTCGAAGCAAGGCCTCGAGCACTCGAATTTAGTGTAAAAAGCTCCATGCTTCACTTGCTCTGCCCAGACCTACTTTGATAAAATGGCCATAACTTTACGCTCCGAACTCTGAATAGTGAACCGTTTGAATATTTGGAGAGCTAATTCAGAGTTTTAAATACTTCATGTTTTGGTGGAGATCCAATTCTTAAGGATGGTTGGTCTAAAATGAAGATCAAGGCAGAATTTCATTGCTGCCAGGCAGTTCTGCGCACCTCTGGTAATAAGGCCATAACTCTCTGCTCCGAGCTCCGAACGACAAACCGTTTGAAGATTTCGAAAACTGATTCAGAGCTATAAATATGTCATGTTATGATGGAAGTCCATTTCTCAAGTTTTCAAGGTCAAAATGGCGAGCAAATTTCAGGATCTACTGCTGCCAAAAATTCAGCCTTGTTCCTTTTGATGGCCAAAACTCCACAAAGCATCCTTCTTGCTTCTTTTTGGCCAATGGACCTGAAAATATACAAAAACATGCAAATGAAAGTAATCTACATAATATAAGCAAACAATGAACTTAAATAATGCAATTAAGGGCGCTTGAATATGCAATATTCGGCGCTCATCACACCCCCAAACTTACATTTTGCTAGTCCCTTAGCAAAACCAAAATGCAAAACTCAATGGAATGACAAACATGGGACTGCTACTACAAAAATATCTACCATGGTAAAATAAAATAGATACATAGCTCAAATACAACTTGAAACAGAAAAAAACTGGAGATAGAGTCATTGGGAAAACTACCTTGCATATATGAAGCGTTGATACAAAAATTGGCAAAAACCATTTCAACATGCATGCATCAACATCATAGTTCACATAAATAATTCAATTGTCATCTCTTAAATGGAAATAACTCAAACTCCAGTGAATGTGAATTGAATTCTCAACATGCGGCTTTTACTTTCTTTTCCAATTCCAAGGCACAAGTTTTCAAATCAATGAATTCCCCTTTACATGAAGTCCCTAAGGCATGATTTTATTTTCAAGACAACTTTTGTTGCTTGTTGACAATTTATTGTAACTCATAAGCGAAACATAGAATGGTTGTGCAATGCTAAAGTCCCTTAAGCTTTCTAACCAACCTATGTAGCAAGCGTTAGGCCAACAACTCCCAAACCAGATGGCTTTAGGGTGTTAAGTGTAGAGACACTCCTAAGGCTTAATAGCTCAAGTTGGAAAGGCTACGAACTCCAACGAACCATGTTTATTACAATTTTTTTGAATGACCGTGCAATGTTAAAGTCCTTTAAGCTTTCTAACCAACCCTTGTAGCAAGCGTTAGGCCAACAACTCCCAAACTAGACGGCTTTAGGGTGCTAAGTGTAGAGACACTCCTAGGGCTTAATAGCTCGAGTTGGAAAGGCTACGAACGTCAAGTGGTCATTTTTTTTTTCTTTCTTTCTCATTTTTTTTTTTTAGACAACTTAAATTATGCCAAAGATATTCATCTATCAGGTTCATCAAATCAGATTAACTAGGCCAAGGTCAAGGTTGATCAAGTTGCATGCCTCACAGTTAAGTTTCCAATGTGCATCTGTGCATTGTGAAGCTTAAAAGAGTGTCAAATCCAGTGAGAATCTAATTGAGACATTTATACAGACTAATTTGAATCCACATGATCATTTCAACTCAAATTTTTCTTCATTTTCAAAAATGTCAATTGCTTCTATACACAAGGTACTAAACATATGCTTCGTCTCTGACACGTGTCAAGTTATACTATCATTGCTTAGCAAAAATACAGAACCAAAAATGTCCTAATGCACCCCCAAACTTGAATTTCACATTGTCCTCAATGTGTGAAGACAAGTGAAACAAAATAAGAGCAAAGAAGGTAAAAGAACAATAATACCAAGTGGAGTGACGAAGACAAAAGATATCCATCGATGTGAATGCGCAGAAGCGTCCCCCAAACTTGGACATGAAGACCTATCCAAACACAACTAATGTACACAGGCAAAAACACAGGTCTTTTAAGAAAAACCAAAACATAAATAAAAACACTAAGATGAATGTTATGGCAAGGTAAAAGTCCAAACAAAACACAAAGGCACACAGTAGCCACAAGTTTAAAATGGAAAACAAAATAATGCCAACAAATTTATTTATTTATTTATTTATTTATTATTATTATTATTATTATTTGTTTTGTTTTGTTTTTTTGTTTTTTATTTTTTTTTTTTTTGAATAAGGCTGCTGGGATTGCATGGTGGCTGAGATAGAGAGATTGGTGATTGGGTGTGTTGAATGTATGAGTGGGTTGAGAGAGAGAGAGGAAGGAAGGTTGGTTCATGCATGCATGCATGGATGTGTATGCATGGTTGGTGGTGTGTGAGGTTAGTTGTGAGGTGGAGAGATGCCGAGAGGAATGAGGGATGAGGTTGGTGGTTCGAGCAAGATGGTGGGTGGAGAGAGATGGGTGAGGTGGTTGGAGTTGAGAGTGAGATGGAGTGGTGAGGTTGGTTGGTTTGGGTAGAGAGAGAAAGTTGCCGGGAGTTGGGAAGGGTGGTGGAGGAGTGCCGAGAGGTGGTTGGGTTGGGGTGAGGGTTGGATGGTGGGGTGGTGTTTCGAGCACTCGGTAGGGGAGTGAGAGAGCTCGAATGGAGGGCAGTGAGCTCAGGATATTTGGTGTGGGAAGTTCGAGTAAGCTCGAGCACTCGAAATGCTTCTTCGAGTGCTCGAGAAACTGGCAGAGAGTGGAAATGGAGGGTTGGTGTGTGGCGTGGCTTGGGTTGATTGGTGAATGAGAGAGGTGATGGTGTGCATGAGGGGGTGAGGTTGGGATGGTGAGGATGATGGTGTGGAGTTGGTTGAGTGTGAAGGGTGGTGGGATGTTGGGAAGCCGAGAGGTGAAGTGATGGGGGTGATTTGTGAGAGATAAGGGAAGGTTGGGTGCCGAGAATGGGAGAGGTGGTGAGGTGAAGGTGGTGGTTTCATGGTTTGGTTTGATGCTGAAGTTGCATGCATGCATGCATGTCGTGGGGATGGGTTGTGGGTTGTGATGGCCAAGAGTGGAGGGATATTTGGTTTGTAGAGGCCAAGAAAGAGAGAAGGTTGGAAGGTTGGTTGGGTGTGTTGGGTTGAGGAGAAAGATAGGAGTTGAGGTTTGAGTTGATGCATGCATGGGTGCAAGGTTCTGTGTGTGCGAGGTGGTGAGGTGGTACAAGCATGGGTGAGTTGAGAAGTGGGTTGCAGAGAGATGGGATGGTGTTGGGGTGTAGAAGGAGGCATGGTTGCTGGAGATGATGAGATTGGTTAGGATTTCGAGCACTCGAAATATGGCTTCGAGTGCTCCAAAACAAGCAGAAGCCGTGGAAATTTGTTTTAAGCAATGTCGAGCACTCGAAATGGTATTGCGAGTGCTCAAATTGAGAGCAGTAGGTTCGGTGGTTTAATGCATGGACCGCGAGCACTCCAATGGGTAGTTGTGATTGCTCGAACTGGAGGCAGAAGCAACCGAATGATGGGAGGGACTTTCGAGCACTCAAACTGGAAATGGGAGTGCTCAAAGTGTTGACAGAGAGCTCGGCTGTGAGGTGAGAAGAGTTGGATGAAGCTTCGAGCAGCTGCAAGCACTCGAATTATGCAGTGTGAGCAACATTATGAGAAGAGCTTAGTTGACAATGGGCATCATTATTCAACATAAAGCAACATGGAAAATGAATGTTGCAATGTGAGGCCATGCAAGCAAGATGAAGGAATGCATGCAACCCACAATGGCTCGGATATGAAAGAAGGCATGCAATATAGAAATGCATGGATTGAATTTTAAGAAATATGCATGGATGGAAAAATTGAAATTTTTCATGGAAAATAAAAAATTTTCATGGAAGTGTTTTTTTTTTTTTTTTTCATGGAAATTTTTTTTCTTTAATGATGCATGTATGAATGTCAATTTTTAAACTTTGCAACTTTTCTCTAATGCATGGAATTTTTTCATTCCATTCCAATGCATGTAAAATTTTCAAACTTTGTAACAATTTGGGAAAATTTTCAAACCATTCCACAGCACTTCAAGCTTTTGCAACCTCACACGATTCATTGAATTTTTTTTTTTTTTTTTAAGAATGCAATAAAAATGAGAGATTATGCACATGAGTAGCATTCCAAAGCCAATGAAATTGCCGGATAGAGCTGAAAATTTCCAGGAGTGAAAGAAAAAGTTTCAGAAGGTCTAGGAAAGCCCAATGTGAAGTTTGGAATGCAATTAGAGACACTTCCGAAGGAGGTCAAATTTTTGGCTTTCTTTAGCGAATTTCGAGAAAACTCAAGGCTCAGGCAATTTTATTGGGAAAGGGAAGCTTGAACATCGAAAGAATTTCTTCCCTTGCTTTGCTAAATTTAATGTCGATAGCTAGACGAAGTTAGAGTTGGCACTAATCCTCATAAATTGGGTCCGTCAAGAGGACTTCCTCAACTTTTCGGGTTGGGATTGTGCCATCAATGCAAGGCTTAAGCCGTTGGCCATTAACCTTGAAGAGTGATCCTTTTGCAGGATCATGAAGTTCGATTGCTCCATGAGGAAAGACAGTAGTGACAATGTATGGACCATCCCATCTTGACCGGAGTTTACCGGGAAAGAGTTTCAAGCGGGAATTGAAAAGCCAAAACTTTTGTCCCGAGGCAAAAGATTTCTTGACGATGTGTTTGTCATGAAAAGCTTTAGTCTTTGCCTTGTAGATTTTTGCACTTTCGTACGCGTCATTACGCAATTCCTCAAGTTCATTTAATTGCAACGCACGATTAGAGCCGGCCTGTTTGAGATCAAAATTGAACCTTTTTATGGCCCAATAAGCACGGTGCTCTAATTCTACTGGGAGATGACATGCTTTGCCAAAGACAAGTCGATGTGGCGACATGCCAATGGGTGTCTTATAAGCTGTCCGGTAAGCCCAAAGCGCATCGTTTAGCCTTAACGACCAATCTTTGCGGTCCGGTCTAACCGTTTTTTCCAAAATGTGCTTAATTTCCCGGTTAGAAATCTCTACTTGACCACTCGTTTGAGGGTGGTAAGGTGTAGCAACCTTATGAATGACTGAATACTTAGCAAGGACGGATTTGAGATAACGATTTCGGAAATGAGATCCGCCATCACTAATGATTGCTCGGGGCGTACCAAAACGACTAAAGATGTGAGACTGAATGAAATGGATCACGACTTTATGATCATCGGTTTTGGTAGCCTCAGCTTCAACCCATTTAGACACATAATCCACCGCTACAAGGATGTACTCATAGCCATAAGAAGATGGAAATGGTCCCATGAAGTCAATCCCCCACACATCAAAAATTTCAACAATTAAAATGTTGGTGAGGGGCATCATGTCTCTTCGGGACATGGATCCAAATTTTTGACATCGTTCACACGATTTGCAAAAATTGTATGCATCCCGAAACAAGGTAGGCCAAAAGAATCCGCTTTGAAGAACTTTGTTAGCGGACTTTTTGGCACTGAAATGGCCTCCACAAGCAAGAGTATGGCAAAAATTTAGAATGTTTGTGGCCTCGGTTTCAGGAATGCATCGCCGGATGATTTGGTCCTGGTAATACTTGAATAGTTCTGGATCTTCCCAAAAGAAATGCTTGACTTGGGAGAAAAACCGGTCCTTTTCTTGTTTGGACCAATGAGCTGGAATTTTGCCAACCGCAAGATAATTGACAATATCCGCAAACCATGGAAAAGTAGAATGTGAAACTTGAAGAAGTTGCTCATCCGAAAAGGAATCACGGATGGCTGCTAATTCTGAAGATTTCTCAATAAGTAAGCGAGAGAGATGATCGGCGACAACATTGTCGGTCCCTTTTTTATCCCGGATTTCAATGTCAAACTCTTGAAGTAAGAGGATCCATCGAATTAAACGGGGTTTTGTCTCTTTTTTCGCTAACAAATGCCTAAGAGCGGCATGATCCGTAAAGACGATGACCTTGGAGCCAAGAAGATAAGAGTGAAATTTATCCAAGGCGTACACCACAGCTAGCAATTCTTTTTCAGTGGTGGTGTAGTTCAATTGGGCATCGCAGAGAGTTTTGCTAGCATAATAAATGACATGCGGAAGTTTATCCACACGTTGGCCTAAAACCGCCCCTAATGCATAGTCGGATGCATCACACATGATCTCAAAGGGAAGAGACCAATTAGGGGGTTTCATGATTGGGGCGGATGAAAGGAGAGTGCGAAGTTTGATGAAAGCTTCCATGCAAGCGTCATCAAAATTGAACGGAACATCCTTGGCTAAGAGATTACACAAGGGTCGTGAGATTTTGCTAAAATCTTTGATGAAGCGACGATAGAATCCGGCATGGCCAAGAAAAGAACGAATTTGACGGACTGAATTTGGAGGAGGAAGATTAGAGATTAAGTCAACTTTTGCCTTGTCTACCTCGATTCCCCGCTTAGAAATGACATGTCCTAAAACAATGCCTTCTTGGACCATGAAGTGGCTTTTCTCCCAACTTAGAATGAGATTCGTCTCTTTGCATCTTTGGAGCACAAGAGATAAATTTTTGAGACACGAGTCAAAGGAGGGGCCAAATACGGAAAAATCGTCCATGAAAACTTCCAAGAACTTTTCAACCATATCGGAGAATATGGACATCATGCACCTTTGGAACGTTGCCGGCGCATTGCATAGACCAAAAGGCATGCGTCGATAGGCAAAAGTACCAAAGGGACATGTGAATGTTGTTTTCTCTTGATCTTGGGGGGCGATTGCCACTTGGTTATAGCCGGAATAACCATCAAGAAAACAATAGAAGCTTTGGCCGGCTAACCTTTCTAGGATTTGATCTATGAATGGAAGTGGAAAATGATCTTTCCTAGTTGACGAATTGAGTTTCCGGTAATCAATGCACACACGCCACCCGGTGGTAGTCCGTTGTGTTCCAAGCTCACCAGCTGAATTTTCAACAACGGTGAGACCGAATTTCTTGGGGACAACTTGTGTGGGGCTCACCCACTTGCTATCAGAGATAGGGTAGATGATTCTCGCATCTAGCAATTTGATCACCTCTTTCATGACCACTTCCTTCATATTTGGATTTAATCGGTGCTGGACCTCTCTAGTAGGCTTTGCGTTATCCTCCATATGAATGCGGTGCATACAAATGGAGGGGTCAATTCCTTTCAAATCTGCCACTGTCCAACCAATAGCTCTTTTATGCTCTTGGAGCACCGCTAAAAGGTTGGTCTCTTGGTCTTTTTGAAGGTCCGAGGCAATAATGACCGGAAGGGTTTGCTTTGGACCAAGGAACACATACTTGAGATGGGCCGGGAGCGGCTTAAGCTCAAGTTGTGGCGGAGATAGCAATGATGGGACCGGAGGAGTGGTGGAAAGTTGGGGCAGTGGTTCTTTTGGAATTTTCCAAGGAGGTACATCCATGATAGCATTAATATCAAGCAAGGAATTGACTTCTTGAATGGCCTGATCAACATCAAAGTTTGAGAAGTCAAAATGGGACATGCAAGTTTCAAGAGGATCTTTGCTTAGAATGAAGGGGAGAGATTCTTCGACCACTTCATCAATGACATCCTCAAGAAAACAATCATCCTCATTGGAGGGATGTTGAGTTGCATGAAAGATGTGGAGTTTGACTTGCATGTTTCCAAAAGCAATGTCCATCACCCCGGTTTGGTAATTAATTGATGCATTAGCCGTGGCTAAAAATGGCCTACCAAGGATCACGGGAATGTGCTTTTTTGGGTCATGGACCGGTTCCGTATCAAGAACCACAAAGTCTACTGGGAAGTAGAATTTGTCCACTTTGATGATAACATCCTCAAGAATGCCTCGTGGATGCTTGACCGATCTATCAGCAAGTTACAAAACCACGGAAGTCGGCTTAATATCTCCCAAACCAAGTTGTAGGTAGACTGAATATGGTATTAAATTCACACTAGCTCCTAAGTCAAGGTGGGCCCTCTCGATTTTGCTGTCACCAATGATGCAAGAGATTGTGGGAGCACCCGGATCCTTATACTTCGGAGGAGTGCTGTGCTGAATGATAGCACTAACATTTTCAGTTAACCTCACTTTTTTTGGCAAATGATTTTTAGAAGTGCGCTTTTGAGTGCACAAATCTTTGAGAAATTTTGCATAGGGAGGGATTTGCTTGATAGCATCCAAGAGGGGCAAGTTAATCTTCACTTGCTTGAAAACTTCCCACATGTCTTGAATTTTACAATTGTTGTTCCCAAAATGTGTCGACTCTTGAAGACGTTGAGGAAACGGAGCTTTTGGCTCATAAGTAGTTTCCATATTTGAGGTGACATGTGTGGGATTTCCGTGAATGGTATTTGGACAAGAATTTGGATTTAAAGAGCTTGGATTTGGATTTGAAGAGCTTTGATTTGGATTTTTCAAAGGAGGGTTTTTCTCACTTGTGTCTCCATCAACCTTGTTGTCAACCACTCTACCATTCCAAAGGGTGGTGATAGCTTGAACTTGTTCATGAGTCGACCCACTCAGAGGAGGGGTTTCATCAATCAAATGCATTCCTCTAGGATTTTCAAAAGGTTGAGAGGGAAGTTTGCCCTTGTCCTTTTGAAGCAATTGATTCACCGAGTTAGCTATTTGGCCCACTTGATTTTCGAGATTAGCTATGGATTGAGTATGAGAGTGAACCATTTGGAGAGTAGGCTGCAAGGATGTCAAGAGTTTCTTGTTGGCATCCATTATTTGCTTATTTAATGATTCCATCATTTGCTTGTTTGCAGCTACTATCTCGTCAGTAGGCTGCAAGGATGTCAGGAGGTTGATTAGAGACATTTGGATTGTAAGGAGGACGGTAGCTTGAAGAGGCTTGGAAAGGTCTACCTTGATATTGAGAAGAGGGATGATTTTGCCGCCTTTGGTTTTGGAATTGGGAATTTTGTGGGGCTTGTTGCAGCCACGAGAAATTCGGATGATCTGGCCAACCCGGATTGTAGGTGTTGGAATATGGATTGTTCCCGGGTCGCGAGAACATGGCATTAGCTTGCTCTTGGTTGGGATTGGGAAATTGCTCCGGTGTGGGGCAATCTTCCGAGAGATGGAATGGACTAGTACATGAAGCACAAACTGAACTTGCCGAATTTTGAGACAATGAAGGAGGAAGATGTGGTGCCATCAATTGGTAGAATTTATGAGCGATGGCATCCACTTGAGATGATTCCTCCCTTATTGATTTTGGTTGACAAAGGTTGGTGTTCTTTGTAATGGTTGAGGTCGGAGCCCTACGAGAATTATGTTGAAGTGAATTTTCGCTTAAATTCTCAAGTAGGGTCTAAGCCTCATCCGCATTCTTGGACATGAACATCCCACCACAAGAAGAATCAACCATAAATCTATGGGTTTCGGTCAAGCTGGCATAGAAAGCTTGCACTAATTGCCATTTTGGGATCAAATGATCAGGACATTTCTGAAGAAGATCTTGTAGCCTTTCCCAAGTCTCATGGAGTTGTTCTCCATCAACTTGAGAAAAGCTTAGAATGGAATGCCTTATTTGGTTGGTTTTACTCACCGGATAATACTTCTTAAGGAATTCTTGTTGCAATTGAGCCCAAGAAGTAATGGAATTGGGAGCGAGGGAGTTCAACCAATATTTTGCCCTATCCTTTAGGGAGAATGGGAAAAGATGGAGATGGAGTGCATTGTCCGGAAAACCTCTCAACCGGATGGTCAAACAGATTTCAAGGAACTCATCAAGATGCTTATATGGATCTTCATTATCAAAACCATAAAATGATGGAAGCATTTGGATGGTGCTTGATTTGATCTCATATTGAGCTGCATCGATGTTTGGCATTACTATGCAAGAAGGAGAAGCATAGGTGGTAGGGATGAAATGATCTCTAAGAGTCATTGGTTCTACATTAGGAATTTCAGCCCTTTCATTCCTCGGATTTCCTACGTTATCCCCCATTGTATTAAATTCAGTTTCATGATCCCTTGTAAGAGTGGGTTTCCTAAGGTTCCGTCTAAGAGTTCTTTCAAGTGAATTTATATCAATAGGCGAGTTAAGTGTGGGTAGAGAGAGTGACCTACGGCCAAACATCAACAACAAAGCATATATTCAACAACACAATTCATCATCAATACTCCACATACGATGTTCCCTTTCTCCTTAATTATCAAGACAAAAATAAATGGCCACGACAAGGACCGATGCTTGTACACGAAATTAAAACAAAATAATAGCCTCGACAAGGGCTTCACAAGCTAAATAACACTAAGTTAAACACATGAAAGATATTCACAATTTGAAAGACTAGAACCTTGAAAAACTTACCGGAAGTCCTCTAGACTTACAATTTTCTCAATTTTCCCTCGGCAAGCCTTGAGTTTCTAGAATCTCACTTACAACACAAAGATGGTTAAACCACAAAAGAAATATTCACAAAACAAGTATTCACAATCAATCTAAATTTAACCCTAGAACTTTGGTCGCTAAACCGTTTGCAGTCCTCGGCAACGGCGCCAAAAATTGATCGGTTGATCAACTATACATCAACCTTCGCAATAGCACGAATCATTGTAAAATAGGGCTATTGGTCGGGTAAGTCGAACCACTGGGACTGCGCTAGTCTATGGCAACCTAAGAGTCTAGATTACTTTTAGAATGATGAGGGGGTATATAGAGTTTTGTTGGTTTGTCACTTAGTCACTAGAATTGAAATGTGCTTAAAGAAATAAATGCAAGGAATTTAAGAGGAAGAAGTCTAGAAAAGGAGGTCTAGGGAAGTGAATTCACCACCAATCCTATAAACATACTAAATTTTTATTAACTTGGGAAACAATTTCACTACATGGCAATGATATGTAGCAATACTAGATTGCTACATTATCCTCAAGAAAATCATAGGATCAAGATTTAAGTATAATCCCTCAAAGAGCCACATGCTAGAACTACCTAGATTAGGGTGTAGCCATAACATGCTCACTAAGCTAGGGACCATCAAACCCCTCAATCACTATGGTAATAGCACATGAAGTCAAGATACAAGATTAATCCATCAAAAGGAAGTCTTAAGCTATGGATTAACAAATTTCTCATACAACATGCCTTTAAACCCATTTCACAATTTCATTTCCATTCTCACTATGAAGATGCAAGTTATATAATCATGAGAGGATAAAATCTAAGACAAGATAATGAACTCAACATGATCATTTATAGGCATTGAAATCCATTACAACAAGTGTAAGTGCTCTAAATCATGAAACTACCATGTACATGAATCATTCCCCAAATTAGATGAAATTAAAGCATGCTTACAAGAGAGAGCTTCATCACCTCCCTAGATGGAGGTTTAGTTATCCATGGATACAAAAATGGAAGAAGGAAGCTTGGAAGAATAAGCCATTTTCGAGCTCCCTTCCTTTGGCTTCAAGAACACACCCTCCTTGCTCTCTTCTCTCTCTCTATCTTCTCAAAAAAATGAAGCTTTATGTCAATGTGTGGCCTCCTTCCCTTTATTAGATATCTTATCCACTCCAAGAGGCCACCAACCAACATCTCCAACCACTTCATTAAAGAGTAAAACAAAATGAAGAAACCAAGGTGCAAGTGGGCTGAAATGAGCCATTTCCGAAGGGCATTCTGCCCAAAATTCGAGCACTCGAAGCAAGGCCTCGAGCACTCGAATTTAGTGTAAAAAGTTCCATGCTTCACTTGCTCTACCCAGACCTACTTTGATGAAATGGCCATAACTTTGCGCTCCGAACTCCGAATAATGAACCGTTTGAATATTTGGAGAACTAATTCATAGTTTTAAATACTTTATGTTTTGGTGGAGATCCAATTCTCAAGGATGGTTGGTCTAAAATGAAGATCAAGGAAGAATTTCATTGCTGCCAGGCAGTTCTGCGCACCTTTGGTAACAAGGCCATAACTCTCTGCTCCGAGCTCGGAATGACAAACTGTTTGAAGATTTAGAAAGCTGATTCATAGGTCTAAATATGTCATGTTATGATGGAAGTCCATTTCTCAAGTTTTCAAGGTCAAAATGGCGAGTAAAGTTCAGGATCTACTGCTGCCAGAAATTCAGCCTTGTTCCTTTTGATGGCCAAAACTCCACAAAGCATCCTTCTTGCTTCTTTTTGGCCAATGGACCTGAAAATATACAAAAACATGCAAATTAAAGTAATCTACATAATATAAGCAAACAATGGACTTCAATAATGCAATTAAGGGCGCTTGAATATGCAATATTCGGCGCTCATCAACCCTCATATTCTAAAGGCCTTAACTTTTAATGTTAAAACTTCAGGTTATAAAATGCTTCCAGGATCATAACCTTTAGGTCTGATCTATATAATCTATTATAAAACTAGAAAGACTAATCTTAATGTCAAAGCCATTAAGAAAGATATCAAAAGACATACACTACTCATTGAAAGTAATACTCCAGATGCTAATATTCAACTTAAGAAAACCATAGCCTGGAAAGACATTTCCTTACCTAATGAATGGTTTCTCAAAAATGAGTATTACCCAGTCAAAATTCAAAATGATGTTGGTAATCTTGATAGAATACAGGAATTTATTGACGGCACAGTCAGGATAAGCTTTGATGAACAACGCCTTCTGTCTCGTTCAGGCCCTTCCACTTCTTGTAGTAGATCTGGTGCACATCTACTAGATAAAGAAAGTGAAATTCCTTCTCTAGATAGAAAAAATTCTAGATTTCATCATCTCTAACCAACAGATACAAAATTAAAAGGTATTCAAATTGAAGAACAGATTACTCGTCCTTATTATGTTACTCCAAAAGCTAAATCTACACCTACCTATCCTACACCATCTGATCTCATTGCAGAATACAATGCAATCAATCCCCAGTTGACTACTATTAGTAAACCTTTTAAGTATAATCTTTCAAAATTACATGATGAATACTCATCCCCCAGTAACAAAGAAAAGTGTAGGGCTTTTCGCAAAACCCATACTGAAACAGAACAAAATAAAATTCTCCGTCATTGGCAAAAGTTCATGATCAAACATCAACTAGAAATCAAAATTTTTGATTATCTAGAAAACTGTTATAATCAAGTCAATGTCCTCACCAAAGTTAATTGGAAAACTTCTGATACAACAACAATTTCCTCTTCCCATCCTCCTTTAGAGAAGGTGATTCTTGATCACATGGGAACTGAAATCACTGCTTCCCCATTAAAAGTCAGTACCTCAGTTGATGCTAATACTAGAAAAATAATTGAACAAAATAATTTTACCAATCAGTACCTATATACCCTTGGTACCCAGTTAGACAAAATTGAGCTCTCACTGACTCAATCTCCAAAACCTTCAGTCAAGCCTCCTATTACTCCTCCTATGGAAACATCCATCATTTCCATGCCCACAATCAAGAAAGGACTTCCCCCAGCCCTGCCAGATCCTTTTGTTATTCACCAAATTGAAGCTATTCTCAAATCTCATGAAAAAGGTAAATCTAAAGTCAAAGAAGAAAAAGATGAGAAAATCCTCACTGTCATTAATAATACTGACAATTCTGATACTTCCTCTTCTGATAATTCTAATTACCCCTCTGACATTCAAAAACTTGAAAATGCTTTCTCCAATTTGGAACTCAATCGTATTACTAACAAAAGGATTAATCCTACTAGTCTTACCAAAAATTGGTACCCAAGACCAACACCTCCAGACCTCCATTTTGAAGAAAAGAATATTCAAAATCAATTCTCTGTTTCTTCAGATAAACTCTACGAATGGAATATATATGGCTTATCTGAACAAGAGATTCTTAATAAACTTAGTCATATCTTTATGGTAGCCAATAATTATGTCACTACCCATAACCTAAGTCAACCAGAAATTGTTGATTTACTCACTTCGGGATTCTCAAGAATGTTAAAATCCTGGTGGGAAAAACATCTCACTGAAGATTCTCGAACCCAGATTAGAAATGCTATTCAACAAGATGATAATGGTCTTCCCATTTTCGATGAAGCCATAGGACGTGGTATCCCTGATGGAGTTAACACATTAGTGTATACCATTGTTGACCATTTCAAAGGTACTCCAAGTAACATCACCTCCAGAATACATGACCAACTTACCAATATCACTTGTCCAACCATGAGTGATTTTAGATGGTATAAAGATGTATTCTTGTCCAGAGTTATGCTTAGAGATGATAGTAATAAACCATTTTGGAAAGAAAAATTCATTAATGGTTTACCCAATCTCTTTGCCCATAAGATTAGAGACACTCTAAGTAAAGCCATAGGTAATATTGATTATGATAACCTCACTTTTGGCAATATCATCAGCTTAATCCAAAAGGAAGGATTAAGGATGTGTATTGATATGAAAATAAGTAACCAGTAATAAGATGATAGGAAAAGAGCTAAATATGAAATGGGAACCTTTTGTGAACAATATGGTTTTCCCCCTATAGCTCCCTCAAGACAAAACCCCAAACCTCATAGGAAAAGTTACAAAAGTTATCATAGACATTACAAAAATAGAAAACCAGTATTTCCCAAAAATGAGTATTATTCTCAAAGGTCTAAACCTAAGAAGAAATTTGGCAGTAAAAAGGTTTCTAAGAAAAAAGATAACACCAATACCACAGATATTAGCAAAATTAAATGTTACAAACATGGCCGATTAAGTCACTTTGCAAAGGATTGTTATGCAAAAAAGAAGATCAATCAGTTACAAATTTATGATGAAATTAAAGACTCTATTTATCACATACTCCAGTTAAGAGATACTGAGGATAGTAGTAGTGACCCTGAAGTTAGTTCTTCCTCACAGTCATCTGATGCTTCCCCCAGCTCTCCTAATATTACATTAGGATGTAAAGATAGTTGCTGTAATCCTACTAAGTCACTTAATGTTCTCACCAAAAATGATGAACAAGAACATCTACTTATTGATTTAATCAGTAAAGTAGATGACCCTGAGTTAAAAACCTTGCATCTTAAGAAACTTAAGGTATTATTAGGTAACTCAGAACCTGAACCCCCAACCGTTAGTAAACCCAACTTTAGTCTATATAAAACTTTAGAAAGATTTAATAATAAGCCTAAAGAAGTCACTATTCAAGATCTTTAAAAAGAGATCAACATAATAAAAACTGAAATTAAAAACCTTAAGTTAGAAAGCCAAGTCATGAAAAATGATATTCAAGAATTAAACACAAATCTTGCCTTTTCCTTCAAAGGAAAAGAATCATCTGATGAAGAAGCATCTGAACATTCCGAAAATTCAGAATCTTCTAAAAAACTCCAAACTTTAAATCATATCTCTTTTCAGAAATGGTACGCTAAAGTTACCCTCATCATCAACAAAGATTTCAAACTTGAAGTCGTTGCTTTGATCGATACAGGAGCTGATCTTAATTGCATTCAGGAAGGTCTTATACCCACTAAATACTATGAGAAAACCTCTGAAAGGCTAAGCTCAGCCAACGGAAGTAAAATGGACATAAAATACAAGCTATCTAAAGCTCATATTTGCCAAAACAACGTATGTTTTAAGACATCCTTTGTCTTAGTAAAAAATAAGACTGATAAGTTAATCGTAGGAGTTCCATTTATCTACCTCCTTTATCCATTTACTACTAACAATGAAGGACTAGTCACTCGACCCTTCGGTCAAGTGGTTCAATTTAAATTCCTAAGTCCTCCTTCTCGAAAAGAATTTAAATCAGTCATTGATTCTTCAGTAACAAAGTCAATAAATTTATTGCAGAGCAAGACTCAACAATTGAATTTCTTAAAAAAAGAAGTCAATTATAAACGCATTGATGATCAGTTAGTTAATCCAGTGGTCTAACAAAAAATTCAAGATTGCGAACAACAAATAAAAAATCAGGTTTGTTCTAATCTACCAACTGCCTTCTGGCATAGAAAAAGACATTCAGTTAAGTTACCTTACATCAAAGGCTTTAGGAGAAGACACATTCCTACTAAAGCAAGACCAATTCAGATGAGTCTTGAAGTCATGGAATTTTGTAAAAAAAAAAATTAATGATCTTTTACATAAAAAGATTATTAGAAAAAGTAAGTCACCCTGGTCCTGCCCAGCTTTCTATGTTCAGAAAAACTCTGAAATAGAAAAAGAAGTTCCTCGTTTAGTCATAAACTACAAACCACTCAATAAGGTTTTAGAATGGATTAGGTATCCTATCCCTAATAAGAAAGATCTTATTAGCCGCCTTAGTCAAGCAGTCATCTTTTTCAAATTTGATATGAAATAAGGATTTTGGAAAATCCGTTTAAGAAAAAAGGATAGGTATAAAACTGCCTTCACCAGCCCCTTTGGTTATTATGAGTGGAAAATTATGCCTTTTGGATTAAAAATGCCCCCAGTGAATTCCATAATATTATGAATGACATCTTCAATCCTTACAGTCATTTCTCTATTTTCTATATTGATGATATCCTCCTATTTTCAAAGTCAACTGATGAGCATTGGAAACATTTAAAAACATTTCTTGCTGTTATCCAGAAAAAAGGTCTTGTAGTCTCTGCTTCTAAAATCAAGTTATTTCAAACAAAAATCCATTTTATTGGTTATCATATTCACCAAGGACAAATTTGTCCTATTGATCGTTCAATCCAATTTGCTGATAAATTTCCAAATGAAATCCTTGATAAGTCACAATTCCAGAGGTTCTTAGGATCTCTCAATTACATTGCTGATTTTTACAAAGATCTTTGCAAGTAATGTAAACCACTATTTGAGTGCCTTCAAAGTAATCCTGCTTCATGGACTTCTGTTCATACTAGCATAGTCAAATCTATCAAACAGTATGTTAAGACATTACCTTGTCTTAGCATTCCCACTACTAATTCTTTTAAAATCATTGAAACTGATGCCTCTGATGCTGGCATCCTCAAACAACGAGTCAGTCCAAATGCACCTGAACAATTAGTTCAATTCCATTCTGGTGTTTGGACAAAAACATAGAGTAATTATAGTACTATAAAAAAAGAAATTTTATCTATTGTTTTGTGTATTAGTAAATTTCAAGATGATATTTTAAATCAAAATTTTTTAGTCCGTGTTGATTGTCAAAGTGCGAAATATGTTTTAGAAAAAGATGTTGAAAATATTGCTTCTAGATAATTTTTTGCCCGGTGGCAAGCTATACTAAGTATCTTTGATTTTGATATAGAATATATAAAAAGAAGTAACAATTCCATTCCAGATTTTCTTACAGAGGAATTCTTGCAAAAATCTGATGGTAGACCGGCAGCCTCCCCTGAGGCCTTAACTAGTTAAACCTTTTGATATTTGCTCAGGCAAAGCTCCAGTTACCAAATCCCAGTCACAATCTTCTTCTGCATTAGCAGTAACCAACAGATTCCAACCTCTTGCTTCTTCATCAACTTTTAAGTCAGCCCTGGTTAATCCAACACCAGATCCTTTCCAAGTCTAACCCCAAGTTCAAACCCAATCCTAGATCCACCCATTCACTACTAAAAAACCACTAAGTCCATATATTGAAAAACCCCATACTTCCTTATTTTTCATTGAGCCACACCTTAGTCACATTAAAGACCTACTTGAATTGGCCCGCTCCTATTTTCCAAGTAACCTTCATTATGGCCCAGGCAATCCTTCCAAAACCCTAAGGTTTTACAGAGATATCCTATACCATATTGAATCTATCACAGTTAAGACAACTTATGATAAGAATGATTCTTCCAAAGTTATTTACCATTCCCTGTACATCCGGCGGATAATCTCCATGAATGAATAAGGCAGTCACCCCTACTTACCCCAACCATTACCTGATCATAATATACAGTTTACGTATTGTGATTATATGACCGCCTAGTCATCCATTCTCTTATACCAAAATGAGTCATTTACTTATTCATAGTTTATCAACTTTGAAAGTCATTTCAAAAGTCAAATCCCTACCTGGTTTCTGTGATGGTGGACTCTTCATGGTGCTATTCCAGAAATCCTCCCCCACTCCCTTACAGATCAAGTCAAATACTTTCACACTGTTCATAAAGTTAGCAAACATAGTTCCCAATTTCCAGTATTCTTATTATTTTGCTGTAAATACAAAGTCCGATGGATATTTAAATGGCAATATGATACCCAAGACAACATAGTCATCCATCACCACTATGTTAAATGGTGGGATACTTTTAAATTCGACAGAATTATTGGATATGTCAACGATGATTGTCCCAAACAATCCTCCACACAAGTTACTTCCCAAACACAAGTCACTCCTCCAATAAAGCAAGTCATTCAACAGAAACAGACTTCCCCTACTGGTTCTACTATTTCTACCAAGTCCCGGAAACATGCTCCAAAGTCAGAAATAGAAGAACTCAAGAAAATGGTAGCCTCACTAACTGATCGCATCCAAGTGCTGTCTAAAGATGAAGAAGAAGCAAATGATGCTTCCTCTACTGCTGAAGCAAGTCACCTAGTAGTCAACTTGTATGACGACTCTGTATTCTAAGATAGTCAGGATCCATACCAAGATCCATACAATTGAAAATTGATATGGAAGAAAAGTCACTATTTGATCAAAATTACTATTTACTACAGTAAAAATCAAGAATGCTACGTAACCAGTTAAAGTTACTATTTCTACAGTAACTGTCGGCAGAATCACTATTTCTACAGTACCCCCGACAAGATACTATTCATCCATAGTGAAAGTTACTATTCATCTACAGTAAAAGCTGTCAAAAGCAAAAGTCACTTTTCAAAAAGCCAAGATTCGCACTGAAGCATCCTCCAACAATACATAAGGCCGGTTATAAAAGTAGTGCTCAGTCCCATTGCATTTTAGGCTCCATACAAGTGATTTCATGCTTCACTACATTTTTTTAGTTTCAAATTATATTCTTCAGTTCAGTTTTATTTATCTTTTCTGAGTGTAATTCTATACCAGTATGATGTATTTGTCAGACTACTATCAGTAATTTGTAAATTACTTTCAGTCATTCTTTGTTTTATTACTATAAGTTTGATTTCAGTTACATTTACTTTCGTTTATTATATATATATATATATATATATATATATATATATATATATATAATTCATTTTTGTGGATTATGGTGTGCCGTCGCACCAACGTCTAAAAATGTTCAAAAGATAGTGAATGCGCAATGTGACCAAGTTTTAAATTTATAAATGCCACTACTACCTCTAACTAAAAATATTGCAAGGGTGGGTATGGATCGTCCCAAGGGATTTAGGGTGCACTAGTAGTGCAAGGCTTAGGGTTAGTAGGTCGAGTGATCAGAGGTAGGTTGTTTGGTTGATTAAACTACAATTAAAACTAAATAAGATCAATATCAAGCAAGTAATCAAAGGATAGAGAAAACAAGAGAGAGAGGTCTTAGAACTTAGATCACCACTAAGCATCACTTTTCTCTACACTCAATTCATAATTAATGAGGGGAAGGCATATGCTGCAACAAGAGTGAGTGTGTGTGGTTGTTTCAACAAGCATGGATGATTTATTATTTTTTTATTTTTTCAAGTAGCATTCAATTATTAACCTAGAGTTTGGGCCCTCCACCTTTCAGCGGGAGAAATTCAGTGCTTGATGAGGCTAGAATCCCGGCTACTCAATGAAAATGGTTTGTTATCCACCTTTATCAAAATGAAAGCTTTCAATGCATTACTAGCCCAATTGGGATATAACCAATTCAATAATTAACAAAGCATGTACCCCACAAATGAATGCTAGTGTGCGCCTATGCTAGCGTAGAATCCTGGAATGAATCTCAAAACAATCACAAAATCAGGATGATGTGGACCACAAGTACAAACATGATATCAATCTTTCAAAAAATTTACTCCTAAATGGCATCCACAAGGCATACAAGGAGTATTGGACTCTCAAGTCAAACAATTTTTAAATTTTAAGCAATATAGTCCTCAAAAGATCAAAATCATCGCTAAAATGGATCCCAAATCTCAATTATACAATTAAGTCTCAAACTTAAGTAGAATGCAACAAAGTCACCTTACCCCTAAACTTAAACCACACATTGTCCTCAATGTGCAATAAGATCAATGGAAAAGATGGAAAGAGTATACCATGGTGGCAAAGACATGAAGCTCGGCAATGATCCAAGTCGAAAGACGTCTCCCCCAAACTTAGAATCAATAACCTACTTGAATAACCACACTAGCAAACTCACATTAAATATCAAATGGGATAAGAATAATCAAATCATGCATTCTAAAGCAATATAACACAAGATGAAAGAGAAATATTAGATCAAGCCAATAGAAAATATGAAAGTAACATGACTACATATAAGGGCACAATGGTGAAATATTATAATTTTTTTTTTTGAATAAACAAGATTAAATAATATGTAAGAAAATATGAACCATGATTACTAAGTTTAACGTCTCTAGCTAAACGGAATGCTGCTTTAAAAGATTTGAAAATATATATATATATATATATATATATATATATATATATATATATTTTAGAAAGCTTCAGATCGATCGATCGAAATGACAAAATCCTCCAGAGAAGTTCGCATGATGCATAAAAAGGTGAAATATGCAAGGATTCAAAAAATTTCTAAGTATGGAACTGAGATCGATCAAAGAGAAAGTTTGATCGATCAAAGAGAAAGTTTGATCGATCTTGAATGACTCAGATCGATTTAGGATGAAATTCGATCAATACATGGAGAGCTAATTTATGCAGGAAATTTCAGATCGATGGAACAGAGCAATGATTGGATGCAGGGATGAGTGTTCAATCAATTGAACCTCATTTGAGATCGATCGAATATACAAGAATATGCAAAAAATTGAGCTTTCTCTTGAAACCAATGAATGCATCACTATATCTCTTCATAGACTAGATCTACCAAAAGGGCAGCTTCCATATGTCTTTGAAAAACTTGTCCCTCAATATAGGGTTTCAACCTTTGCCCATTCACCTTGAATGTGTTGACATTTTTTAAACTTTGAATTTTAACCGCTCCATGCGGTACAACGGAGATGATCTCATATGGACCTTCCCATTTGGGTCATAACTTCCCGAGAAAGAGTTTTAACCTAGAGTTGAAAAACCAAGCTTTTTGACCCGGCTTGAGAGATTTCTTCATAATGTGTTTGTCATGAAAAGCTTTGGTCCTTTCTTTATAGAGTTTGGCATTATCATAAGGATTGTGCCTTAACTCTTCTAACTCATTCAATTGGAGTAATTGGTTCTCTCCGGCTTTGTCAAGGTCAAGATTGAGCTTTTTAATTGCCCATATAGCTTTGTGTTCTAGCTTAACCGGAAGATGATAAAGCTTTCCATAAATAAGTCTATAAGGAGACATGCCAATGGGAGTCCTATATGCCGTCCGGTAAGCCCATAAAGTATCATTCAACTTACGTGACCAATCATTCCGGGTTGTATTAACCATTTTCTCAAAAATATGTTTGATTTCCCGGTTTGAAACTTCTACTTACCCACTTGTTTGAGGATGGTAGGGAGTGGTGACTTTATGAGTGACGGAGTACTTAAGGAATAATTGTTTTAAGAATTGATGGCAAAAATACTTTCCTCCATCACAAATTATAGCTCTTGGCATACCAAAACGAGTGAAGATGTTAAAATTAATGAATTGCACAACCACGGAGCGGTCATTAGTTTTGGTAGCACAAGCCTCCACCCACTTAGAAATATAGTCAATGGCAAGCAAAATGTATTGATATCCATAAGACATAGGGAAATGACCATTGAAATCAATGACCCAAATGTCAAAGATTTCAACAACAAGAATATTGGTCAAGGGCATAGTATCTGGTTTCTACAAATTAATTGATATGGATCGACATATATATCTATTCATTAATATTAATAGTCATTGACCCCATTTTTTGACATCTTTCACACTCTTTGTAAAAATTGTAGGCATCTCTATGAATGGTGGTCCAAAATAACCCACTTTGAAGCACCTTTAAGGCGGTCTTCTTTGCACTAAAATGCCCACCGCATGTAAGAGTATGACAAAATACAAGCACACTTGGAATTTCACTCTCGGGAATGCACCTCCTCACAATTTGATCCGGACAATAACGAAACAAAATAGGATCTTCCTAATAGTAATTCCGGATGTTAGCAAAGAAACGCTTCTTCGCTTGCTTTGACTAATTGGTCAGAAGTTTGTCAATTGCCAGAAAATTCATAATGTCAGCAAACTAAGGCATTTGTCCATTAGAAACTTGGAATAGTTGTTCATCTGGAAATGAATCATGAATGGGTGGACTTGAGGAAGATTCTACCACTAATCTTAAAAGATGATCGGCAACCACATTTTCGGTGCCTTTCTTATTTTTGATTTCAAAATCGAATTCTTGAAGAAGCAAAATCCACCTTATTAAATGAGGCTTTGTTTCATTCTTAGTCAAAAGGTGTCTCAAAAGCAGCATGATCAGAATAAACAATGACTTTTGATCCTAAAAGGTAGGACCAAAATTTGTCAAGAGCATATACTACTACAAGTAATTCTTTCTCGGTAGTGGAGTAATTCAATTGAGTTCCTGAGAGGGTCCTGCTTGCATAATATACAGCGTATGGAAGTTTTCCTACCCTTTTCCCCAAAACTATTCCCATAGCATAATCAGAAGCATCACACATGATTTCAAATGGTAATGACTAATTGAGAGGTTACATAATAGGAGCAGATGATAATAAGTCACGCAATTTATGGAAAGTATCAAGGCATGCTTGATCAAAGACAAAATGAGTTTCCTTGGCGAGAAGATTGCACAAGGGTCTAGTAATTTTGCTAAAATCTTTGATGAAACGGCGATAGAAGCCGGCAGCGAACTTTTCTCACCGTAAAAGGTGGAGGTAATTCAGAAATGAGCTCAACTTTCGCTTTAACCACCTCAATTCCCCTTTTTGAGATGACGTGACCCAAAACAATATCTTCTTGAACCATGAAATGGCTCTTTTCCTAACAAAGAAAGAGGTTTGTTTCACGACATCTTTTAAGTACCAAATTTAGATTTTTGAGGCATGCATCAAATGAAGACCTAAAGACAGAAAAATCGTCCATAAAGACCTCTAGATACTCTTCCACCATGTCCAAGAAAATTAACATCAGACACCTTTGAAATAAGGCAGGGGCATTGCACAAACTAAATGGCATCCGTCTATAAGCAAATGTGTCGAAAGGACAAGTAAAGGTGGTTTTCTCTTGGTCTAAGGGGTCAAGGGCTACTTGATTGTAACCTGAATAGCCATCAAGAACACAATAGTATTGTTGCACGGCCAATCTCTCTAGGATTTGATCAATAAATGGCAGAGGAAAGTGATATTTCCTAGTGGTGGCATTCAATTTTTGGTAGTCAATGCATACTCGCTATGAATTGGCAATACGTGATCGATGGTCGAAATCAATTATAAATCAACCCTCTTCGCAATAGCACGAATCATTGTAAAATAGGGCTATTGGACGGGTAAGTCGAACCATTGGGACTGCGCTAGTCTTAAGGCAACCTAAGTATCTAAAGTCATTTTAGAGTGATGAGGGGTTTATAAAGGGTTTGTGTGTTTGTCACTAAACTAAGAAATTAAAATGCATAAAACAATAGATTGCAATAAAATTGAAGAAGTGAGATACAAGTAGAAAAGACTAGGGAGATGAATTCACTCCAACCCTATACACATGCTAGATTAAAATTAAATTGGGGAAAAACAACACAAATGATGGTCATGATACATGGTAACACTTGGTTGCTATAGTATTTTCAAGAAGTTCATTAAATCAACAACAAGAATAATCCATCAAAGGTTCACATACTCAAGCCACCTAAACTAGGGTGTAGCCTTCACATGCTCCCTAAGCCCAAGATTATCAAGTCCTTAATGGAATGATGAAAGCATATAAAATTAGGAATTAAGCATAGACCATCAAAGGGGGATCCTAAGCAATGGACTATCTAAGTTCTCCAACTTCATGTCAATAAAACCATTTCATGATCTAACTTCCATTGTCACTATGAAAGTGTAAGCATTATGATTAAGAGAAGCAATCATCTAAGACAAGAGGAATAACTCAAAATAATCATGTATAGACATTAAAGTTCATTACAACAAATATGATGCTCTAGATCATAAAATAACCAAAAACTATACATTGTTCTCTCCAAAATAAAATCTACACTAGCACATGCTTATAAGGGAGGAGCTTTATCACCTCCCTAAATGGAGGTTTAGCTCTCCATTGATACAAAAATGGAAGAAGAAGAAGAAGGATCCATCTCCATTTTCGAGCTCCTACTGTAGCACTCAAGAACACCCTCTTCCTTACTCTCTTCTCTCTCCTCTAATCTTGTAAGAATGAATGATCCATATGTGTGGCCTTTGGTTGCCTAATATCCTTCAACAAACTCCTCTCTCTCCTCCAAAAACATTCCCAATCACTTCAAAAAAGAGGGAGATTCAAATTGAGGAAACCAATGAAGCAAGTGGCTGAAAATGAGGAGTCCCGAGCTGCATTCTGGTCAATTTTCAAGCACTCGAAGGGTGGCCTCGAGCACTCGAAATTAGTGTAATGTGCAACATGCTCTTCTTGCACAACACTGACCTACTTTGGTAAAAAGGCTATAACTTTGTTCTCTGAACTCTGAATGACGATCTGTTTCAAGATTTGGAGAGTTGATTAAGAGATTTAAAAACTTCATGTTTTGATGAAGACCCAATTCTCAAGTGTGGTTGGTCGAAAATGGGGAGAAAGGCAGCACTTCAGTGCTGCCAGGCAGTTCTGCGCACCTCTGGTAAGAAGATCATAACTCTCTGCTCCGAACTCTGAATGATGAACCACTTGAAGATTTGGAAAGCTGATTCAGAGCTCTAAATATTTTATGTTATGATGGAAGTCCAGTTCTTGAGTTTACTAGGTCAAAAATGGTGACAAAATTCAGGTTCTACTACTGCCAGAATTTCAGAATTGGCACCCTTTTTGTTCAAAATTCCACAAGGCATCATTTTTGCTTCCTTTTTGCACTTTAACCTGAAAATGTACAAAAACATGCAAATGGAGATAATCTACATAAAATAATCAATTAATGGACTTTCTTAATGTAATTTAGGGTGCTTGAATATACAGTATTCAGCGTTTATCACACCCCCAAACTTACATTTTGCTAGTCCCTTAGCAAAACCAAAATGCAAAAACTTAATGGAATGAAAAACATTGGAATGCTATAACAAAAATATCAACCATGGCAAAAATAAATATATACATAGCTCAAATACAACTTGAAACAGACAAAGAGCTAGAGACGGGGTCATTGGGAAAACTACCATGCATATATGAAGCATTGATACAAAAATTGACAAAAACCATTTCAACATGCATGCATCAACATCATCGTCCATATAAATAACTCAATTGTCATCTTTTAAATGGAAATAACTCAAACTCCAGTGAAAGTGAATTGAATTCTCAACATGCGCCTTTTATTTTCTTTTCCAATTCCAAGGCACAAGTTTTCAAATCAATAAATTCCCCTTTGCATGAAGTCCCTAAGGCATGATTTTATTTTCAAGACAACTTTTGTTGCCTGTTAACAATTTATTATAACTCAAAAGTGAAACATAAAATGGTTGTGCAGTGTTGAAATCCTTTAAGCTTTCTAACCAACCTATGTAGCGAGCGTTAGGCCAACAACTCCCAAACCAGACGGTTTTAGGGTGCTAAGTGTAAAGACACTCCTAGGGCTTAATAGCTCAAGTTGGAAAGGCTACGAATTCCAACAAACCATGTTTATTACACACATTTTTTTTTTTTGAATGACCGTGCAATGTTTAAGTCCTTTAAGCTTTCTAACCAACCCATGTAGCAAGCGTTAGGCTAACAACTCCCAAACCAGACGGCTTTAGGGTGTTAAGTGTAGAGACACTCCATAGGGCTTAATAGCTCGAGTTGGAAAGGCTACGAACTTCAACTGGTCATTATTTTCTTTCTTTCTCATCTTCATTTTCTTTTACTTTTTTTTTTTTTTTTTTTTTTTTTTGACAACTTATATCATGCCAAAGATATTCATCTATCAGGTTCATCAAATCAGATTAACTAGGCCAAGGTCAAGGTCAATCAAGTTGCATGCCTCACAGTTAAGTTTTCAATGTGCATCTGTGCATTGTGAAGCTTATAAGAGTGTAAATCCAGTAAGAATCTAATTGAGGCATTTATACAGACTACATTATATTTTGCATGATTACTTCAAATTCAAATTTCTTTATTTTCAAAAATTCTCAATTGCTTCTATACACAAGGTATTAAACATATGCTTTGTCTCTGACAAGTTTCAAGCTATACTATCATTGCTTTACAAAATAGTGATACCAAAACTATGCCAAAAATGCAATATTGCACCCCCAAACTTGAAATACACAGTGTCTTCAATGTGGGATATGGAGTAAAATTGATGACAAAAATGACAGAGAATAAAAAGGAACAAAAATACCCAGGGGGAGGAAACGGCATGGTGAAACAAAACCCCCAAACTTGAAATGAACTGCGCCACCTGGATAGTATGACGAAGAACAAAAAGAAACAACCACAAAGGGCATTAATAGCACAAGCACATATACAGAAAAGAAAAAAAAAAATAATGAACAAAAAGTTAACAGAAAAGAGGGAATTTGCATTCAAAAGGAAGTTTACATGATTACAAAAGAGCTGTACATAGATCATGTCTACTAGAACAACCTATACATAGCAAATTCTTACAGTGCAAAAGTAAAACAATAGATACAAGAGAAATATGTACATATGAAACAAAAAGATAAGGTCCAACACTCGCAGCAGCTATGGTCCAGAGGGAAGACGGGCGAGGATGGAATGGAGGAGAGACTGAGTCTTACGCCGGTCGGCCTGAGCCAAACGACGTTCCTCAGCTGCGACACGGCGGTCTTCAGCAGCAAGATGATGATCTTCTTCGGCACGTGAAGAAGTCTCACACATAGTCCGAGTGTACGCGGACAAAGAATTCTCAAAACGATCCATCCACTCATGAATACCGGCAATGCTAGCCCGGATGAAAGCCTGGTCCTGCTGAGAGTCGACCGGAGGCTCTACCCTTGCAGCGGCTGCTGCTGTGGAAGCATCCTCAGAAGGAGGAGGAGGTGTGTGATACCCCTCGGATCTGAGACACGGGTTGATCAGGCCCAGGCCCAAATCCGAGAGATATTAAACAATTAATATTTTAAAAACGAACACGGAATACAAAGTGATTAAAGAAATAATATAATGAGCGAAAAGAAACTAAAATAAATCCTCAAATATAAATATTTAAATCTTGACAATCCAAACTCCATAAGTTTACAACTCGGGAATCCATCTCTAGTGGACCCCTAATAAAATCCCAAAATACATGGAAGTAAAACTGAAGATAAAATCCATATCTAATATCTGGAAAGAAGTCCTACGTTGTCGGTAGAATAGAATTCTGTATCTGCTCTGCACGAACAAACTCTAACCCTGGAACTGACGAGTACCTGAAAAATATAAGGGTGGGTCAGGCCCACATGCAAGTCCTGATCTACTACAATCCAAACAGGAATCCGATACGCAGATACATACTAGAAAGACTCAACAATATCTAGAGTAGTCCATATATGTATAAGTACACACTATAGGACGCTCACTAGTCCAAAAAGGTCTGTCTCAGCCTGAATAGAGATACCATGCAAATCGCACATACTGTGGTCATGTGTATCTAGACCTACCAGGGAACAACACCTCTGTCCAGTTATCCATCCTAGGCAATATACGCGCCCTAAGTATGGTCCTGAGACTCAAGCTCATACCATAGTACCATAAAATACATATATATAATACATACTCCTCCTAATACAAAATACCATCCAACTTTGTAACAGTTTGATATATTGTATAACAAATCCATCCTGAACCCATAGTAGTTCATTCAATTCTCAATTGATATGACCCATGTAGGTGATGGACTTAACCCATATGGTTAATCCATACGTTAATCCAAATTAGGTAGGACTTAGTGTTTGTACTAATCCATACCTAGTATGCCACCGTCCCATACCGGTGCATACAATCCTCCAGTTCCATAGTTATTAACACAGCATAAACATGTATCAACTAATTTCCAAAAGAAGCATAAATATAGTTTAACATATTTACAACCAATTTATGCATCCAATATACCATTTAAATATCACATTACAGTGCTTTATATATATATGAAAAGACTGTACATGTAGTTCCTCCAGTTAATATAGTTGACGGAACAGTAATAAATACCAATCCACCATACTTCAAGATTTGCATATAAACAGTTTAACATGTGTACAACACATTAATCATCCTACATAAGATTTAGAAATCCCTTTCCAGTCCCATTTTATTAAGTAAGACTGAAACCTACCACTCCTCCTGCACAACCATATCTGATGCAATAGTTGATAAATTTAAAACATCCATTAATTCCATTTAAGCATACTTAATCTTCTAGATAGATAAACATATGCTTATAACATAGTTGAACATGCTTGATAAATTTAAACATGCAAAAGAACCCGAAACGTTGCTCAAAGCAGTAAACAGTTTACAAAGATTTCAAAGACAACTTCACATATGCAGTTTCTTCGTTTAACCTTAGGTTGCTTCAAGGTTCAACACAATACCATTAACAATACTTCCAACCATTTTTACATCTCTGGAAATATTATACAACCCAATTTTACCCACTGGAACAACCCAGTCATCTTCCCATAGGTCCAGAAACAACCCAAAATCACGCAGAAGCAAGAAAAGAAGCTGGAGCCGCCTCCAGAATATTGGAGCCACCTCCCTTCTTGGTGGAGCCGGCTCCTCCCTTATTGGAGCCGGCTCTACCCTTATGGAGCCAACTCCAATCCCTTGTGGAGCTGGATCTCACACCCCCTAGACCCGGCTCCCTCCTTTGGTGAGCCGGCTCTCCTCCTTTAAGAGCCGTAATTCCTTCTCTGGTTGTCTTCCTCGCCTCCGGCTAAGTTCAAAACCTATTTAGTATTTTAAAACCTTGTTTCAGTGTTTATACACTATCCTAGATTATATGAGAAACCCCCCAACATGCATCAATAATCCCAATTAACCAAGCTTGAACCCAAGACATAGCATGCATCAGTTCATAGTTCTTTAAAAATTTGCACAGTTTGATTCACGAGATTTATTTCCGTTTGAACATGCAAACAAGATAAATTTAATCATTAATCTGTTTTTAATCTTGGTTTAATCCTTAGAGTCTTTCTAAGCCTGTACAAAACACAGATTAAAGAGATAGAGTGGAAACAGAACTTGCCTTCAGTTTCAGACTATGGAACTGCAGACCTCTGTCAACTCCGGCAACGATGGTTGTCTTAACTCCCTCTGCTGCTCCTAATTCAATCCCCAACCTTCTCCTTGAAATCTTCCTTCAATCCCCAAAGGTTCTCTCTGAAAGTCTCTACAACTCTCTGTTTTTTTCCCTCTATCACACTGTATACGTGATTATGGTGAATATGGTTTTTTTTTATTTGTAACCCTAAATCAACGTATAAACAATGTATATATAGACTCTACAGAAACCCTAAGTCCATACAGATATCACTCGGCCCATAGGTAATCCTAGGTTATAACAATGTCAGCTATGATAAAACCTAAAACCCTAAGTTACAATTAATGCATTTAAAACACATTAAACCAATTAACATAATTAAATAAATAAACAATTAAAACAATTAAATTAAAACTAAAAATAAAACATTTAATTCAAATAAAATCAACTAATAACAATTAAATTAAACAATATCAAATTGTTCAAATAAATTCAGATAAAATCAAATAATACACCAATTAATGAAAATACACACTTAAACAATTTAAAAATGCAATAAAATAATTAATAAAAATATCAGAATTATCCTTTTGAATTTAGGGGTATTACAAGGTGGAGCTTGGATGAACAGGGGGGCAGCAGGCTGAGGGGTACTAGAATGGCTAAGAACATTGATCCACCGGCGCTTGGTAAAAATTTTAATCTTTTCGCCTTTTGGTTCATGGGGAGGAACAATGAAACCCTTGTGCTTTAGGAGCCGAGTGATGAAAAATGGCAAAAGCAATTTCTGATTTTCAACTCGCGGAACCCGTGCATTATGAGCGTCATGCCAAAACTTTATAAATGTTGTCCAAATGAGCTCCGGGATGGAGAACCATTGGCCTTGGTCCATGGCATATAAGGCTTGCAAAAGGAGGCCCCTACGCTCGGTGCTATGCACTAAAGGGCAGACATTGTGCTTGAAAACAGTGTCAATGAACCAGAGGCATTCTGGAAGATTGGTTTTGCGGATAAAAGACCGGGGCCTATTAGGATCGTCAACATTGCCAATGGCAGCGACAACCTGCTTCACAGTTAATGTATCCAGCTCCTCATATAAAGGGAGATTCTCACGATTGACAATGTCATCGGGGCACTCAATGGGGCAACCAGAAACCTGAACGATGTCAGTCATAGTGAAAGCATAAGTGGTGCCATCAATGGATGTAGTGAGAGAAATGGGTGGTTCTTCAGGGTATTGGAGATTCTGGTAGAAGAGGCGCACTACACGGGGGTAGGCAACCCTGGTAAGGGGCGCGCAAATGTGCTACAGACGCCAGTTAGTCAATTCGGCTACAGCCCACGAAGTAGTGGGTAGAATGTCAAAGGCATCCGTGAGAGGAAATGAGAGCTCGTAGTTGAGTTGTTTGCCATCCCAAGGGTCACGTGGTCGCTTACGATGAACAGCAGGGGTACCCGCAGAGGGTCTAGGAGGGTGAGAAGGACCGGAACGAGACATTAAGAGAGGTGGACTTGGTTGAGGAATTTCAGCGAACACCTGGTGTGCACCACAAAAAGGAGAAGGTGAGAGTGACTTGGATGAGGAGCAAAACCCAAATTTTTTTGAAAGATTAACAAGCTCCAGCATAGAGCAATCACCAACAATCATCAACACAAGCATCAACAAAATCTCCAACATGCAATCCCATCCTCCTTATGATGATTACTGTCAATGAAAAGAAGAAATTAAATTGTAGGGAGAAGAAACTGACCTTAAGAATGTTGAGAGAAAGGTGGGAGGAGGAGGGTGCTGTGATGGGGTGGTGGTGGTTTGGTAAGAGTGAGAGGTGGGTTGCTGAGTTGGTGTGGAGAGAGAGAAGGTGGTGTGGGTTGGGTCTAGCCGAGAGGGGGAAGGTGGTTGGGTGGGGGTTGGTTTGTGGTTGGGGTGAGTTGGTTTTAAAAGAGGAGGGGGCTCGAGTGTGTGGGGTGAGGTGGTTTTTAAAAGAGGTAGGAAGTGGGTTTGGGTCGAGTGCTTGAAGCTTCATTTCGAGCACTCGAAATTGGGTCAGTGAGTTGGATGTTTGGTGTTTAGGATGCCGAGAGGGAGAGTAGGGTGTTGAGGGGGGAGGGATGAGGAAGTTTGGTTTGGTTTGGTGGGGCAGGCAAGATGCCGAGAGAAGGTTGCATGGGGAGGTTGGTTGGTTTGTTGAGAGGGAAGCCGAGAGTTGGGAGGGAGGTGGTATGTCGCGGGTGGCATGATGGGTGGATGGGATAGATGCCGAGGGAGCAAGCAGGGTTGTTTGTTGGTGGGGTTAAAGGGGATGGAAGTTAGGTTGGGATGGTGAGTTGAGTAGGATAGAGGGTGGTGGAGGTTGGGATGGGTTTGCATTCATGATAAGCATGCATGAGGGGCTACATAGGAAGGGAGGTGAGGTTGAGTTGGTTTGAGTTGCCGAGAGGAGAGCTTTGCATGGGTTGGGAGATATGTGTGATTGTAGGTGGTTTCATGGTTTGGTTTGATGCTGAAGTTGCATGCATGCATGGAGCTTGCATGCATGTCTTGGGGATGGGTTGTGGGTTGATGAAAGGGTGGCCGAGAGGTAGAGAAGGCGATGAGGGTGAGGCAACGAGTACTCGGGGCGTTGGCATGAGGTGTTCGAGCACTCGCTAGGGGGAGCTCGAGTGCTCGAAATGGAGCCAGTAGGTTCGGTATGTTGGGGTTAGCTATTGAGAGAGAAAGAAGGTGGAGTTCGAGCACTCCAAATAGGCTCAGTGAGTGCTCGAACTGAGAGCAGTGAGTTGGGTGGGTTGGTGCATGAAATTCGAGCACTCAAACTAGAATTTAGAGTGCTCGAAAATGGCTCAGTAGGCTAAGGGGTGAGCTCGGCTGTGAGGACTGAAGCAAGGAGTGAAAGGGAAAACATGCAAGATAGTGAGCACCATGGAAGTTGAATTTGTTGCAATGGAATATGGAATGTGAGCAACATGGAAATGGAAGCTGTTCAAAATGGAGTCCATGCATGGAAATTCCATGCATTTGCATTTGCAATCTCATTCCATGGGAGACAGTGAGCACTATTGCATGCATTTTCATGCATTTTGATGCATTTGCAACACCATTCCAGGAATTTTGCAAGTTGGCGACTTGGAAACAAAAAATTTTGCATGTCATTCCCATGGAATGGAAGAATTTCTGAAAATTTTCAAATTGCATCATTTTTGGAAAATTTCCAAACTTTGAATGAATTTGAAAATTTTGGAATTTTTGAATATCTCTTCAATGCAACATCACACAATTCATGGAAAATTTTTAAAACTTGTAATGTCAATCCAATGCATGGATTAATTTTTGAAAATTCTTCAAACTTTGCAATTGTGCGCCAATGCTTGGATGAATGTAGAAAATTTTTAAACTTGGCAACTTTTCTCTAATGCATGGAATTTTTTTTTTAAAAAACTTGTCAACCTCAATCCAATGCATGGATGGAGCTTCTTCCTTCTTCTCAACATCTCCAATGCATGGAAATTTTTTAAAAAATTTTCAAATTCATTCCATTCCAATGCATGGGAAATTTTGAGAAATTTTCAACTTGTTGCAAGAACTGTGCAACAATCACTCCAATGCATGTAAAATTTTCAAACTTTGCAACAATTTGGGAAAATTTTCAAACCATTCCACATCACTTCAAGCTTTTGCAACCTCACACGATTCATTGAAAATTTTTGAGAAATTTTTTTTTAAGAATGCAATAAAAATGAGAGTTTATGCACATGAGTAGCATTCCAAAGCCAATGAAATTGCCGGATAGAGCTGAAAATTTCCAGGAGTGAAAGAAAAAGTTTCAGAAGGTCTAGGAAAGCCTAATGTGAAGTTTGGAACGCAATTAGAGACACTTCTGGAGGAGGTCAAATTTTTGGCTTTCCTTAGCGAATTTCCAGAAAACTCAAGGCTCAGGCAATTTTATTGGGAGAGGGAAGCTTGAACATCGAAAGAATTTCTTCCCTTGCTTTGCTAAATTTAATGTCGATAGCTAGACGAAGTTAGAGTTGGCACTAATCCTCATAAATTGGGTCCGTCAAGAGGACTTTCTCAACTTTGCGGGCTGGGATTGTGCCATCAATGCAAGGCTTAAGCCATTGGCCATTAACCTTGAATAGTGATCCACTTGCAGGATCATGAAGTTAGATTGCTCCGTGAGGAAAGACGGTAGTGACAATGTATGGACCATCCCATCTTGACCGGAGTTTACCGGGAAAGATTTTCAAATGGGAATTGAAAAGCCAAACCTTTTGTCCCGGGGCAAAAGACTTCTTGACGATGTGTTTGTCATAAAAAGCTTTAGTCTTTGCCTTGTAGATTTTTGCACTTTCGTACGCGTCATTACGCAATTCCTCAAGTTCATTTAATTGCAACGCACGATTAGAGCCGGCTTGTTTGAGATCAAAATTGAACCTTTTTATGGCCCAATAAGCACGGTGCTCTAATTCTACCGGGAGATGACATGCTTTGCCAAAGACAAGTTGATATGGTGACATGCCAATGGGTGTCTTATAAGCTGTCCGGTAAGCCCAAAGCGCATCGTTTAGCCTTAATGACCAATCTTTGCGGTCCGGTCTAACCGTTTTTTCCAAAATGTGCTTAATCTCCTGGTTAGAAATCTCTACTTGACCACTCGTTTGAGGGTGGTAAGGTGTAGCAACCTTATGAATGACTGAATACTTAGCAAGGACGGATTTGAGATAACTATTTCAGAAATGAGATCCGCCAACACTAATGATTGCTCGGGGCGTACCAAAATGACTAAAGATGTGAGACTGAATGAAATGGATCACGACTTTATGATCATCGGTTTTGGTAGCCTCGGCTTCAACCCATTTAGACACATAATCCACCGCTACAAGGATGTACTCATAGCCATAAGAAGATGGAAATGGTCCCATAAAGTCAATCCCCCACACAACAAAAATTTCAACAATTAAAATGTTAGTGAGGGGAATCATGTCTCTTCGGGACATGGATCCAAGTTTTTGACATCGTTCACACGATTTGCAAAAATTGTATGCATCCCGAAACAAGGTAGGCCAAAAGAATCCGCTTTGAAAGACTTTGTTAAAGGTCTTTTTGGCACTGAAATGGCCTCCACAAGCAAGAGTATGGCAAAAATTTAGAATGCTTGTGGCCTCGGTTTCAGGAATGCATCGCCGGAGGATTTGGTCCGGGCAATACTTGAATAGTTCCGGATCTTCCCAAAAGAAATGCTTGACTTGGGAGAAAAACCGGTCCTTCTTTTGTTTGGACCAATGAGTTGGAATTTTGCCAATCGCAAGATAGTTGACAATATCCGCAAACCATGGAAGATTGGAATGTGAAACTTGAAGAAGTTGCTTATTCGGAAAAGAATCACGGATGGCTGCGAATTCGGAAGATTTTTCAATAAGCAAGCGAGAGAGATAATCGGCGACAACATTGTCGGTCCCTTTTTTGTCCCGGATGTCAATGTCAAACTCTTGAAGTAAGAGGATCCATCAAATTAAACGGGGTTTTGTCTCTTTTTTCGCTAACAAATGCCTAAGAGCGGCATGATCCGAAAAGACGATGACCTTGGAACCAAGAAGATAAGAGCGAAATTTATCCAAGGCGTACACCACAACTAGCAATTCTTTTTCAGTGGTGGTGTAGTTCAATTAGGCATCGCAGAGAGTCTTGCTGGCATAATAAATGACATGCGGAAGTTTATCCACACGTTGGCCCAAAACCGCCCCTAATGCATAGTCGGATGCATCACACATGATCTCAAAGGGAAAAGACCAATTAGGCGGTTTCATGATTGGGGCGGATGAGAGAAGAGTGCGAAGTTTAATAAAAGCTTCCATACAAGCGTCATCAAAATTGAACGGAACATCCTTGGCTAAGAGATTACATAAGGGCCGTGAGATTTTGCAAAATCTTTGATGAAGCGATGATAGAATCCGGCATGGCCAAGAAAAGAACGGATTTGACGGACGAAATTCGGAGGAGGAAGATTAGAGATCAACTCAACTTTTGCCTTGTCTACCTTGATTCCCCATTTAGAAATGACATGTCCTAAAACAATGCCTTCTTAGACCATGAAATGGCTTTTCTCCTAACTTAGAATAAGATTCGTCTCTTTGCATCTTTGGAGCACCAGAGACAAATTTTTGAGACACGAGTCAAAGGAGGAGCCAAATACGGAAAAATTGTCCATGAAAACTTCCAAGAACTTTTCAACCATATCCGAGAATATAGACATCATACACCTTTGGAAAGTTGCCGGCGCATTGCATAGACTAAAAGGCATGCGTCGATAGGCAAAAGTACCAAAGCGACATGTGAATGTTGTTTTCTCTTGATCTTGGGGGGCAATTGCCACTTGGTTATAGCCAGAATAACCATCAAGAAAACAATAGAAGCTTTGGCCGGCTAACCTTTCTAGGATTTGATCAATAAATGGGAGCGGGAAATGATCCTTCCTAGTTGATGAATTGAGTTTCCGGTAGTCAATGCACACACGCCACCCGGTGGTGGTTCGTTGTGGCACGAGCTCACCCGCTGAATTTTCAACAACGGTGAGACCGGATTTCTTGGGGACAACTTGTGTGGGGCTCACCCACTTGCTATCAGAGATAGGGTAGATGATTCCCGCATCTAGCAATTTGATCACCTCTTTCAGGACCACTTCCTTCATATTTGGATTTAACCGGCGCTGGACCTCTCTAGTAGGCTTTGCGTCATCCTCCATATGAATGCGGTGCATACAAATAGAGGGGTCAATTCCTTTCAAATCTGCCACTGTCCAACCAATAGCTTCTTTATGCTCTTGGAGCACCGCTAAAAGGTTAGTCTCTTGGTCTTTTTGAAGGTCCGAGGCAATGATGACCAGAAGGGTTTGCTTTGGACCAAGGAACACATACTTGAGATGGGCCGAGAGCGGTTTAAGCTCAAGTTGTGGTGGAGATAGCAATGATGGGACCGGAGGAGTAGTGGAAAGTTGGGGAAGTGGTTCTTTTGGAATTTTCCAAGGAGGTACATCCATGATAGCATTAATATCAAGCAAGGAATTGACTTCTTGAATGGCTTGATCAACATCAAAGTTTGAGAAGTCAAAATGGGATATGCAAGTTTCAAGAGGATCTTTGCTTAGAATGAAGGGGAGAGATTCTTCGACAACTTCATCAATGACATCCACAAGAAAACAATCATCCTTGTTAGAGGGATGTTGAGTTGCATGAAAGATGTGGAGTTTGACTTGCATGTTTCCAAAAGCAATGTCCATCACCCCGGTTCGGCAATTAATTGATGCATTAGCCGTGGCTAAAAATGGCCTACCAAGGATCACGGGAATGTGCTTTTTTGGATCATGGACCGATTTCGTATCAAGAACCACAAAATCTACCGGGAAGTAGAATTTGTCCACTTTGATGATAACATCCTCAAGAATGCCTCGTGGATGCTTGACCGATCTATCAGTAAGTTGCAAAACCACGGAAGTCGGCTTAAGATCTCCCAATCCAAGTTATAGGTAGACTGAATATGGAATTAAATTCACACTAGCTCCTAAGTCAAGGAGGGCCCTCTCGATTTTTCTGTCACCAATGACGCAAGAGATTGTGGGGGCACCCGGATCCTTATACTTCGGAGGAGTGCTGTGCTGAATGATAGCACTAACATTTTCAGTCAACCTCACCTTTTTTGGCAAATGATTTTTAGAAGTGCGCTTTTGAGTGCACAAATCTTTGAGAAATTTTGCATAGGGAGGGATTTGCTTGATAGCATCCAAGAGGGGCAAGTTAATCTTGACTTGCTTGAAAACTTCCCACATGTCTTGAATTTTACAATTCTTGTTCCCAAAATGTGTCGACTCTTGAAGACGTTAAGGAAACGGAGCTTTTGGCTCATAAGTAGTTTCCACATTTGGGGCGACATGTGTGGGATTTCCGTGAATGGTATTTGGACAAGAATGTGGATTGGAAGAGCTTGGAATTGGATTAGAAGAGCTTGGATTTGGATTTTTCAAAGGAGAAACTTCCTCACTTTTGTCTCCACCGACCTTGTTGTCAACCATTCTACCACTCCGAAGGGTGGTGATAGCTTGAACTTGTTCATGAGTCGGCCCACTCGGAGGAGGGGTTTCATCAATCACATGCATTCCTCTAAGATTTTCAAAAGGTTGAGAGGGAAGCTTGCCCTTGTCCTTTTGAAGCAATTGATTCACCGAGTTAGCTATTTGGCCCACTTGATTTTCGAGATTAGCTATGGATTGAGTATGAGAGTGAACCATTTGGAGAGTAGGCTGCAAAGATGTCAAGAGTTGCTTATTGGAATCCATGATTTGCTTGTTCAATGATTCCATCATTTGCTTGTTTGCAGCTACTATCTCGTCAGTTGGACACACAGGAGGTTGATTGGAAACATTTGGATTGTAAGGAGGACGGTAGCTTGAAGAGGCTTGAAATGGTCTACCCTGATATTGAGAAGAGGGATGATTTTGCTACCCTTGGTTTTGGAATTGGGAATTTTGTGGGGCTTGTTGCCGCCACTAGAAATTCGGATGATCTCACCAACCCGGATTGTAGGTGTTGGAATATGGATTGTTCCCGGGCCGTGAGAACATGGCATTAGCTTGCTTTTGGTTGGGATTGGGAAATTGCTCCAGTGTGGGCAATCTTCCGAGAGATGGAATGGACTAGTACATGAAGCACAAACTGAACTTGCCGAATTTTGAGACAATGAAGGAGGAAGATGTGGTGCCATCAATTGGTAGAATTTATGAGCAATGGTATCCACTTGAGATGATTCCTCCCTTATTGATTTTGGTTGACAAGGGTTGGTGTTCTTTGCAATGGTTGAGGTCGGAGCCCTACGAGAATTATGTTGAAGTGAATTTTCGCTTAAATTCTCAAGTAAGATCCAAGCCTCATTCGCATTCTTGGACATGAACATCCCACCACAAGAAGAATCAACCATGAATCTATGGGTTTCGGTCAAGCCGGCATAGAAAGCTTGCACTAATTGCCATTTTGGGATCAAATGATGAGGACACTTCCGAAGAAGATCATGTAACCTTTCCCAAGTCTCGTGGAGTTGTTCTCCATCAACTTGAGAAAAGCTTAGAATGGAACGCCTCATTTGGTTGGTTTTACTCACTGGATAATACTTCTTAAGAAATTCTTGTTGCAATTGAGCCCAAGAAGTAATAGAGTTGGGAGCGAGGGAGTTCAACCAATATTTTGCCCTATCCTTTAGGGAGAATGGGAAAAGATGGAGATGGAGTGCATTGTCCGGAAAACCTCTCAACCGGATGGTCGAACAGATTTCAAGGAACTCATCAAGATGCTTATATGGATCTTCATTATCAAAGCCATGAAATGATGGAAGCATTTTGATGGTGCTTGATTTGATCTCATATTGAGCTGCATCGATGTTTGGCATTACTATGCAAGAAGGAGAAGCATAGGTGGTAGGGATGAAATGATCTCTAAGAGTCATTGGTTCTACATTAGGAATTTCAGCCCTTTCATTCCCCGGATTTCCTACGTTATCTCCCATTGCATTAAATTCAGTTTCAAGATCCCTTATAAGAGTAGATTCCCTAAGGTTTCTTCTAAGAGTTCTTTCAAGAGAATTGATATCAATGGGCGAATCAATTGTGGGTAGAGAGAGTGACCTACGACCGAACATCAACAGCATAGCATATAATCAACAAAGCAATTCATTATCCACAACTCCACATACGATGTTCCCTTTCTCCTCAATTATCAAGACAGAAAATAAATGGCCACGACAAGGACCGATGCTTATACACAGAATTAAAACAATAATATAGCCTCAACAAGGGCTTGCAAATAAATTAACTACTTCTAAACTTAACACATGCACGATATCTTACAATGTGAAACTAAAAGGTCAAGAAACTTACCTGGGGTCCTTTAGACTTACGCTTTGCTAGCGTTCCCACGGCGAGATTCGAGTCCCTAGAATCTTACAACACGAAAATGGTTAAACCACACGAAAAATATGCACAAAACACAATATGCACAATCAAACTAAATTTAACCCTAAACTTTGGTTGCTAAACCGTTTGCAAGTCCCCGGCAATGGCGCCAAAAATTGATCGACAGTCGAAATCAATTATAAATCAACCCTCTTTGCAATAGCACAAATCATTGTAAAATAGGGCTATTGGACGGGTAAGTCGAACCACTGGGACTGCGCTAGTCTTAAGGCAACCTAAGTATCTAAAGTCATTTTAGAGTGATGAGGGGTTTATAAAGGGTTTGTGTGTTTGTCACTAAACTAAGAAATTAAAATGCATAAAACAATAGATTGCAATGAAATTGAAGAAGTGAGATACAAGTAGAAAAGACTAGGGAGATGAATTCACTCCAACCCTATACACATGCTAGATTAAGATTAAATTGGGGAAAAACAACACAAATGATGGTCATGATACATGGCAACACTTGGTTGCTATAGTATTTTCAAGAAGTTCATTAAATCAACAACAAGAATAATCCATCAAAGGTTCACATACTCAAGCCACCTAAACTAGGGTGTAGCCTTCACATGCTCCCTAAGCCCAAGATTATCAAGTCCTTAATGGAATGATGAAAGCACATAAAATTAGGAATTAAGCATAGACAATCAAAGGGGGATCCTAAGTAATGGACTATCTAAGTTCTCCAACTTCATATCAATAAAACCATTTCATGATCTAACTTCCATTGTCACTATGAAAGTGTAAGCATTATGATTAAGAGAAGCAATCATCTAAGACAAAAGGAATAACTCAAAATAATCATGTATAGACATTAAAGTTCATTACAACAAATATAATGCTCTAGATCATAAAATAACCAAAAACTATACATTGTTCTCTCCAAAATAAAATCTACACTAGCACATGCTTATAAGGGAGGAGCTTCATCACCTCCCTAGATGGAGGTTTAGCTCTCCATTGATACAAAAATGGAAGAAGAAGAAGAAGAAGAAGGATCCATCTCCATTTTCAAGCTCCTACTGTAGCACTCAAGAACACCCTCTTCCTTGCTCTCTTCTCTATCCTCTAATCTTGTAAGAAAGAATGATCCATATGTGTGGCCTTTGGTTGCCTAATATCCTTCAACAAAGTCCTCTCTCTCCTCCAAAAACATTCCCAACCACTTCATAAAAGAGGGAGATTCGAATTGAGAAAACCAATGAAGCAAGTGGCTGAAAATGAGGAGTCCCGAGCTGCATTCTGGTCAATTTTCGAGCACTCGAAGGGTGGCCTCGAGCACTCAAAATTAGTGTAATGTGCAACATGCTCTTCTTGCTCAGCACTAACCTACTTTGGTAAAACGGCTATAACTTTGTGCTCTGAACTCCGAATGATGATCTGTTTGAAGATTTGGAGAGCTAATTCAGAGATTTAAAAACTTCATGTTTTGATGAAGACGCAATTCTCAAGTTTGGTTGGTCGAAAATGGGGAGAAAGGCAGCACTTTAGTGCTGCCAGGCAGTTCTGCGCACCTCTGGTAAGAAGATCATAACTCTCTGCTCCGAACTCCGAATGATGAATTGCTTAAAGATTTGGAAAGCTGATTCAGAGCTCTAAATCTTTCATGTTATAATAGAAGTCCAGTTCTTGAGTTTCCTAGGTCGAAAATGGTGACAAAAGTCAGGTTCTACTGCTGCCAGAATTTCAGAATTGGCACCCTTTTTGTTCAAAATTCCACAAGGCATCATTTTTGCTTCCTTTTTGCACTTTAACCTGAAAATGTATAAAAACATGCAAATGGAGATAATCTACATAAAATAATCAATTAATGGACTTTGTTAATGTAATTTAAGGCGCTTGAATATACAGTATTCGGCGCTTATCAGCACGCTTAGAAATTGCTTCACCTTTTGCATTTTCAACCATCGTAATTCCCGATTTCTTGGGAACTACTTGAGTTGGACTCATCCATTTGCTATCAGAGATTGGATAAATGATACCGGCATCTAAGAGCTTAACTACCTCTTTCTTAACCACTTTTTTCATATTTGGATTTAATCTCCTTTGGGCATCTCTAAAAGGTTTTGCATCTTCTTCCATAAGAATGCAATGCATACAAATGGAAGGGTCAATTCCTTTTAGATCTACCACACTCCACCCAATGGATTCCTTATTGTCCTTAAGCACATTCAAAAGAGAATTCTCTTAATCTTTTTCAAGAATTGAAGAGATGATGACTGGAAAAGTCTCTTCTGGACCTAAAAAGGCATACTTAAGATCGAGAGGGAGAGTTTTGAGCTCAAGAGTGGGTGGAGAGGCTAGAGATAGAACCGGTGGAGTGCTAGAGAGGGGAGGAAGAGGTTCTTTTGTATCTTTCCAAGGTGAAAAATCCAAACTTGCAACGGATTCCATTAAATTATTAACTTCATTCAACGACCCTTCACTATCAAACCCACAATTACCATACATTTCAAGAAGACAAGATGCAAGGGGGTTCTCTGAAAAAAGAGATGAAAGATCATCCTCGGTTGGTTGTTTCATGACTATGGTGGTAATAGATTCCTCAACAACCTTATCCAAGAAAGGTCCATGACACCGGATCTACAACCTTTTTAAAACAGTGCCTAGAACCTTAGGAATCAAGTTTGGCAGATTTGAACCTGTTCATGATTCTTGGGATAGGTTCAAGCCATTTGAATTTGGCCTAGAAAACATTCTGTCATTTTTGAACCAGTTCCCAATTCTTTGATTAGGTTCAAGTCTTCAACATTGGCCTTGAAATACATTCTGCCATCCTTGAACCTGTTCCAAATTCTTTGAACAGGTTCAAGAGTCCTGATAGCCTATGGAAAGTTTAGTTTCCTGTTCCTGATTTCTTTCCTAGTTAGTTTAGAAGTGTTTCAAGTCTTATGCACGAATTTTATCATATTTTCAAATTGACTAGAACATTCTAAACTCTACATAAACTGTGTTATACACATAGGCTTATTGTGTGGCTTTTGCATAAAAAATACAGATCTTTTTGAGAGCCTTTTTGAGAGATATTTTTTATTCTTTCAGAAAATCAATCTGATTTTTCTAATTTTATTTTTGAGAGCACACACATAAACACAAGAATGATTTAGGAGTGTTGTTCTCTATCTCATCGGAATTGAAGCATAATTGAAGATTCAGAAATTTTGGAAAAGCAGAATTCATTTATTCTTCATCAAATTCAGATCTAGAAGAAAAGGGGTGAAGCGATCACACTTTGAAGGGGTCAGAGCATTCATGGAGTATTGTCTAATGTACCTGCAACTCTTCTACAGAGATCAAGAGTAAGCCTGAGGTCGAGAGCTGTTGGACTGGGGAGTCTCAAAGCCAGGGATTGTCAGCAATTGGTTTTTGGTAGAACGATAGGATGTGAGACTAAGTCAAAGTTCAGTATACTTTGCTTTGAACGTAGTGGATCATTTATCTCAGGACTGTGAAGTCCAACAAGGTTTTTCCTATTACAATTGGTCTATTCTACCAATTGGGGTTTCCTCGATAAAATCCTGGTGTCATCTCTCAAACTCTATTTACTCTACTTACACTTTATTTTTGCTTTATGGTTTGATTTTAGTTTTATTTCAGTAAAATTAAAATAAGTAAAAATTGGATAAAAGAGTAAGTTGAATCTATTTACCATCTCTTTAGATTATCTATCCATATATTATATTCCACAACCATTCCGCTGCAGACACTCAACACGTGGTATCAGAGCCATCCTCTATACATTGAGTTGTTCCTTGTGGAATTTTTTTTTTTTAATAAAAAAAATCTCTGTTTTTGTTTTCAAAATTTGATATGGATAGTGTTCTTAAGGAAGGTGGATCTATTCAACGTACTCCTTTGTTTGATGGTGATAACTATGCTTTTTGGAAACCTAACATGACAGCTTTTCTTATGACTCAAGCTAAATATGTTTGGGCTGCAATTGAAAAAGTGATCGGTTGATCAACTATACATCAACCTTCGCAATAGCACGAATCATTGTAAAATAGGGCTATTGGTCGGGTAAGTCGAACCACTGGGACTGCGCTAGTCTATGGCAACCTAAGAGTCTAGATTACTTTTAGAATGATGAGGGGGTATATAGAGTTTTGTTGGTTTGTCACTTAGTCACTAGAATTGAAATGTGCTTAAAGAAATAAATGCAAGGAATTTAGGAGGAAGAAGTCTAGAAAATGAGGTCTAGGGATGTGAATTCACCACCAATCCTATAAACATACTAAATTTCTATTAACTTGGGAAACAATTTCACTACATGGCAATGATATGTAGCAATACTAGATTGCTACATTATCCTCAAGAAAATCATAGGATCAAGATTTAAGTATAATCCCTCAAAGAGCCACGTGCTAGAACTACCTAGATTAGGGTGTAGCCATAACATGCTCACTAAGCTAGGGACCATCAAACCCCTCAATCACTATGGTAATAGCACATGAAGTCAAGATACAAGATTAATCCATCAAAAGGAAGTCTTAAGCTATGGATTAACAAATTTCTCATACAACATGCCTTTAAACCCATTTCACAATTTCATTTCCATTCTCACTATGAAGATGCAAGTTATATAATCATGAGAGGATAAAATCTAAGACAAGATAATGAACTCAACATGATCATTTATAGGCATTGAAATCCATTACAACAAGTGTAAGTGCTCTAAATCATGAAACTACCATGTACATGAATCATTCCCCAAATTAGATGAAATTAAAGCATGCTTACAAGAGAGAGCTTCATCACCTCCCTAGATGGAGGTTTAGTTATCCATGGATACAAAAATGGAAGAATGAAGCTTGGAAGAATAAGCCATTTTTGAGCTCCCTTCCTTTGGCTTCAAGAACCCCCTCTTCCTTGCTCTCTTCTCTCTCCTCTAATCTTGTAGAATATGTAGGATAGCAAATGTGTGGCCTTTGGTAGCCTTTTATCCTCCGACAAAACCCTCTCTCTCCTCCAAGGAACACCTCCAACCACTTCATAAAGAAGGAAGATGGCATTGAGGAAACCAATGTGCAAGTGGCTGAAATTGAGCCATTTCCGAGTCCAATCTGCCTGATTTTCGAGCACTCAAAAAGTGGTCTCGAGCACTCTAAATTAGTGTAATGTGCAACATGTTCTTCTTGCTCAACACTAACCTACTTTGGTAAAACTGCTATAACTTTGTGCCCCGAACTCCAAATGATGATCTGTTTGAATATTTGGAGAGCTGATTCAGTGCTTTAAAAACTTCATTTTTTGATGAAGACCCAATTCTCAAGTCTGGTTGGTCGAAAATGGGGAGAAAGGCAGTACTTCAGTGCTGCCAGGCAGTTCTGCGCACCTCTGTTAAGAAGATCATAACTCTATGCTCTGAACTCCGAATGATGAACTGCTTGAAGATTTGGAAAGCTGATTCAGAGATCTAAATCTTTCATGTTATGATGGAAGTCCAGTTCTTGAGTTTCCTAGGTCAAAAATGGTGACAAAATTCAGGTTCTACTGCTGCCAGAAATTCAGAATTGGCACCCTTTTTGCTCAAAATTCCACAAGGCATCATTTTTGCTTCCTTTTTGCACTTTAACCTGAAAATGCATAAAAACATGCAAATGGAGTTAATCTACATAAAATAATCAATTAATGGACTTTGTTAATGTAATTTAGGGCGCTTGAATATACAGTCTTCAGCGCTTATCACACCCCCAAACTTACATTTTGCTAGTCCCTTAGCAAAACCAAAATGCAAAGCTCAATGGAATGAAAACATGGGAATGTTATTACAAAAATATTCACCATGGCAAAGATAAACATAAACATAGCTCAAATACAACTTGGAACAGATAAAGGGCTGGAGACGGGATCATTGGGAAGACTACCTTGCATATATAAAGCATTGATACAAAAATTGGGAAAAACCATTTCAACATGCATGCATCAACATCATAGTCCATATAAATAATTCAATTGTCATCTCTTAAATGGAAATAACTCAAACTTCAGTGAAAGTGAATTAAATTCTCAACATGCGGCTTTTACTTTCTTTTCCAATTCCAAAGCACAAGTTTTCAAATCATTGAATTCCCCTTTAAATGAGGTCCCTAAGACATGATTTTATTTACAAGACAACTTTTATTGCTTGTTGACAATTTATTATAACTCATTAGCGAAACATAGAATGGTTGTGCAATGCTAAAGTCCCTTAAGCTTTCTAACCAACCTATGTAGCAAGCGTTAGGCCAACAACTCCCAAACCAGATGGCTTTAGGGTGTTAAGTGTAGAGACACTCCAAAGGGCTTAATAGCTCAAGTTGGAAAGGCTACGAACTCTAGCGAACTATGTTTATTACAATTTTTTTGAATGACCGTGCAATGTTTAAGTCCTTTAAGCTTTCTAACCAACCCTTGTAGCAAGCGTTAGGCTAACAACTCCAAAACCAGACGGCTTTAGGGTGTTAAGTGTAGAGACACTCCAAAGGACTTAATAGCTCAAGTTGGAAAGGCTACGAACGTCAACTGGTCATTTTTTTTCTTTCTTTCTCATTTTTTTTTTTTTTTTTTTTTTTTTTTTTTTTAAGTCCAACTTAAATCATGCCAAAGATATTCATCTATCAGGTTCATTAAATCAGATTAACTAGGCCAAGGTCAAGGTTGATCAAGTTGCATGCCTCACAGTTAAGTTTCCAATGTGCGTCTGTGCATTGTGAAGCTTATAAGAGTGTAAATCCAGCAAGAATCTAATCGAGGCATTTATACAGACTACATTGTATTTGCATGATCACTTCAATTTCAAATTTCTTTATTTTCAAAAATTTCTCAATTGCTTCTATACACAAGGTATTAAACATATGCTTTGTCTCCGACAAGTTCCAAGTTACACTATCATTGCTTTTCAAAAATATGATACCAAAACTATGCCAAGAATGCTTTGATGCACCCCCAAACTTAAACTACACAGTGTCCTCAATGTAGGACATGGATGTAAGTTAGAGACAAAAATGACAAAGAGTATAAAAAGGAACAAAAATACCCAGGGGGAGGAAACGGCATGGGGAGACAAAACCCCCAAACTTGAATTGGACTGCGCAACCTGGAGAGTATCACGAAGAACAAAAAGAAACAACCACAAAAAACATTAATAGCACAAGCATAAATATAGAAAAATAATGTACATAAAGTTAACAGAAAAGAGAGAATTTGTATTTCAAAAAGAGTTTTTACATGATTACAAAAGAGCTGTACATAGATCATGTCTACTAGAGTAACCTATACATAGCAAATTCCGGAAGTTCAAAAGGAAAACAAAAGATTCAAGAGAAATATGTACATATGAAACAAAAAGAGAAGGTGCAACACTCGCAACAAGCTACGGTCCGGAGGGTAAACGGGCGAGGATGGAATGGAGGAGAGATTGAGTCTTACGCCTTTCGGCAGAAGCCAAACGACGTTCCTCAGCTGCGACACGGCGGTCTTCAGCAGCAAGACGACGATCTTCTTCAGCACGTGAAGAAGTCTCACATAGAGTCCGAGTGTACGCGGACAAAGAATTCTCAAAACGATCCAGCCGCTCATGAATACCGGCAATGCTAGCCCGGATGAAAGCCTGGTCCTGGTGAGAGCCGATCGGAGGCTCTACACTTGCAGCGGCTGCCACGGTGGAAGCATCCTCAGAAGGAGGAGGAGGTGGAGCTTGGATGAACAGGGGGGCAGCAGGCTGAGGGGTACTAGAATGGCTAAGAACATTGATCCACCGGCGCTTGGTAAAAATTTTAATCTTTTCGCCTTTTGGTTCATGGGGAGGAACAACGAAACCCTTGTGCTGAAGGAGCCGAGTGATGAAAAACGGCAAAGGCAATTTCCGATTTTCAACTCGCGGAACCCGTGCATTATGAGCATCATGCCAAAACTTCATAAATGTGGTCCAAATGAGCTTTGGGATAGGGAACCATTGGCCTTGGTCCATGGCATATAAGGCTTGCAAAAGGAGGCCCCTACGCTCGGTGCTATGCACCAAAGGGCAGACATTATGCTTAAAAACAGTGTCAATGAACCAGAGGCGTTTCGGAAGATTGGTTTTGCGGATAAAAGACCGGGGCCTGGTAGGATCGTCAACAGGGCAAATGGCAGCGGCAATCTGCTCCACAGTTAATGTATCCGGCTCCTCATATAAAGGGAGATTTTCACGATTGACAATGTCATCGGGGCACTCAATGGGGCAACCAGAAACCTGAATGATGTCAGTCATAGTGAAAGCATAGGTGGTGCCATCAATGGATGTAGTGAGAGAAATGGGTGGTTCTTCAGGGCATTGGAGATTCTGATAGAAGAGACGCACTACACGGGGGTAGGCAACCCTGGCAAGGGGCGCGCAAATGTGCTGCAGACGCCGGTTAGTCAATTCGGCTCCAGCCCACGAAGTTGTGGGGAGAATATCAAAGGCATCGGTGAGCGGAAAAGAAAGCTCATAGTGAAGTTGTTTGCGATCCCAAGGATCACGTGGTCGCTCATGATTGACAGCACGGGCACCCGCAGAGGGTCTAGGAGGGCGAGAAGGACCGGCACGAGACATTTAGAGAGGTGGACTTGGTTGAGGACTTTCAGCGAGCACCTGATGTGCACCACAAAAGAGAGAATAGGAAGATGAGTGGGAGGGATGAAGAAAACCAAAAATTTTTTACAATCAAACCAAGCTCTAGCATAGAGCACTCAGCAACCACAAACAACACAACCTCCACAATGCATTCCCATCCTCCGTATAAAGGAAATAAAGGCAAGGAATTGAGAAGAAAATGAAGCTCACATACCTTGCGAAGAAGAATAAGAATGGAGGCACGTGGAGTGAATGCATGCATGAATGAGAGGGAAAACGGGGAAGGTGGGGTGGAAGGGAAAGAAGGTTGTATGTGGTGGGTGGCCAAAGGTGAGGGGTTAGAGGGAGAGATGAAGAGGGAGGCCGAGAGGTGAGGGGTTGTGAGATTGAGTTGTTGGTTGTGAGGTGAGGGGGATGGTGAAGGTGGTTTGGTTGAGAGGGTTGTGGGGGTGGCTTGGATTTGGAATGTGACCGAGAGTGGGAAGGGAAGTGGAGTGTGGGCTTGGGGTTTAAAAGAGAGGAAGGAGCTTGGGTCGAGAGAAATAGGTTGTGTGGTTTTAAAAGAGAGAGGGAAGCTTGGTTCGAGCACTCGAAGGGTGTCTTCGAGTGCTCGAAATTGGGGCAGTGGCCTCGGCTGAGGATGGGGCATTGTGCTCCATACTTCGAGCACTCGAAATGGGACTTCGAGTGCTCGAAGTCTTGGCAGTGAGTGAGGTGGTGTACAAGGTGAGGGTGATGGAGCATGCATGGCTTGCATGCTTGGTTGCTGGGGGTGAGAGAGAGAGGAAGAGGGAAGGGGTGGGTTTGTGGAGGAGAGGGAAGATTGGTGGTGTGGTGAAAGAAGGAAGAAGATGGTTGTGCATGCATGCATGGGGCTTACATGCATGCATGCAGGTCTGCATGGTGTTGGTGTGTGGAGATGCCGAGGGAGAAGGCTTGTGTGAGGGTTGGTTGGTAAATGAGAGAGATGATGGTGTGCATGAGGGGGTAAGGTTGGGATGGTGAGATGTTGGGGGAGTTGGTGGAGGTTTGTTGGTGGCTGGTTGGTTGCTAGGTTGGCAGAGTGTGGTGAGGTGAAGGTGGTGGTTTCGTGGATGGGTTTGAAGCTGAAGTTGCATGCATGCATGGAGCTTGCATGCATGCATGCATGTCTTGGGGATGGGTTGTGTTGGTTGAAAGGAGGAAGAAAGGTGGTAAGGTTGGGGTGTAGAAGGAGGTGTGGGTTGTTTGGTTTGATAGCTGGGTTGTGGAGAGAGAGAAGGTTGGTGAGGGAGTTTGTTGCAGGAGGCATGGTGTGCATGGTGTGCATGCGTGGAGGTGGTGAGGGTGGTGTTTGGCATGGTTGGGGAGGGATGAGGGTTGGATGCCGAGATAAAGAGAGGTTTGGAGAAGTTGAGGAGGTTGGTTGTTGGAGTTGTGGTCGAGCACTCGGCAGGTGGTTGCATGGGAAGGGTTGTGGAGGCATGCATGGACATGCATGGTTTATGGTTGTGCTGTGGAGATAGAGGCTGAGAGGGATGGTTGGCTGGTTGGTGTGAGCTTGCATGGTGAATAGGTGAGGGGTTGCTGAGAGATGGCATGCAAGATGTGTGGGGTTGGCTATTTAGAGAGAAAGAAGGTAGAGTTCGAGCACTCTAAATAGGCTTGGCGAGTGCTCGAACTGAGAGCAGTGAGCTGGGTGCTTGGTGTGAGCAATGTCGAGCACTCGAAATGGGCTAGGCGAGTGCTCGAATTCGTGGCAGAGGGCTCGGCATGGTTAATGCATGAAAATCGAGCACTCCAACAGGAAGTGAGAGTGCTCAAAAATGAGGCAGTGGGTTGGAAGCTGCAAGCACTCCAAAGGGACTTTGGATTGCTCGAAATGAGCACACAAAGCTGGAATTTTGAGCATCATGGAAGTTGAATCTTTCATCCAACATGGATGTATGCAAAAAAAAATTTCATTTTTATGCATGCATGAATGCAAAATTTTTCATCATGGATGCATGCATGAATTTTTTATTCTTATGCATTGTGAATGCATGCAAAAGTCCTATGCGTGGATAAACTGTGTATACATGATGCGATTTGCATTTTGCCTGGATACATTGGCTTGAAAGTGGAAATGTTGCATAGATGAAAAAAATTGAAATTTTTCATGGAAACTTTTTTTCATGGAATTTTTTTCTTTAATGATGCATGCATGAATTTCAATTGCATGGAAAAATTTCCAACTTATACAACATCACACATAGCATGGATGAATGAAATTTCTGGAGAAAATTTTTTAAAACTTTGCAAATTCATTCTAATGTAATGCATGGATGGAAAATTTTGAAAACTTTTCAACTTCTTTTTAATGCATGGACAATTTGGAAAAATTTTCAAAATGTAGCACCTTTCCAACGCATGGATGATTTTGAGAAACCATGATCCAACAATGCATTGAAGATAAGAGGCTATGCATGTGAGAGCCATGTCGAAAGTCCGAGAAAATTGCCTGATAGAGCCAAAAACTTCCGGGAATGAAAACAAGAATTAAGAAGGTCTAAGAAGCCAGTCTAAAAATGTGGAACACAACTTAAGATAGTTCCAGAGAAAGTTAAATTTTGGCATTTCTACACCGTTTCCCAGAAAATTTGCAAGGCACGAGCAATTTCAAAGAGAAGGAAGCTTGGAAATTGAAAGAATTGCTTCCCTTGAGTTGCTAAATTTAATGTCAATAGCTAGACAAAGCTAGAGCAGGCACTAATCCTCATAAATTGGATCCGTCAAGAGGACTTCCTCAACTTTTCGGGTTAAGATTGTGCTGTCAATGCAAGGCTTAAGCCATTGGCCATTTACCTTGAAGAGTGATCCACTTGCAGGATCATGAAGTTCGATTGCGCCATGAGGAAAGACGGTAGTGACAATGTATGGACCATCCCATCTTGACCGGAGTTTACCGGGAAAGAGTTTCAAGCGGGAATTGAAAAGCCAGACCTTTTGTCCCGGGGCAAAAGACTTCTTGACGATGTGTTTGTCATGAAAAGTTTTAGTCTTTGCCTTGTAAATTTTTGCGCTTTCATACGCGTCATTACGTAATTCCTCAAGTTCATTTAATTGCAACACACGATTAGAGCTGGCTTGTTTGAGATCAAAATTGAACCTTTTTATGGCCCAATAAGCACGGTGCTCTAATTCTACCGGGAGATGACATGCTTTGCCAAAGACAAGTCGATATGGTGACATGCCAATGGGTGTCTTATAAGCTTGTCCGGTAAGCCCAAAGCGCATCGTTTAGCCTTACTGACCAATCTTTGCAGTCCGGTCTAACCGTTTTTTCCAAAATGTGCTTAATCTCCCGGTTAGAAATCTCTACTTGACCACTCGTTTGAGGGTGGTAAGGTGTAGCAACCTTATGAATGACTGAATAATTAGCAAGGACAGATTTTAGATAACGATTTCGGAAATGAGATCCGCCATCACTAATGATTGCTCGGGGCGTACCAAAATGACTAAAGATGTGAGACTGAATGAAATGGATCACGACTTTATGATCATCGGTTTTGGTAGCCTCGGCTTCAACCCATTTAGACACATAATCCACCGCTACAAGGATGTACCCATAGCCATAAGAAGATGGAAATGGTCCCATGAAGTCAATCCCCCATACATCAAAAATTTCAACAATTAAAATGTTAGTGAGGGGCATCATGTCTCTTCGGGACATGGATCCAAGTTTTTGACGTCGTTCACACGATTTGCAAAAATTGTATGCATCCCGAAACAAGGTAGGCCAAAAGAATCCGCTTTGAAGAACTTTGTTAGCGGTCTTTTTGGCACTACAATGGCCTCCACAAGCAAGAGTATGGCAAAAATTTAGAATGCTTGTGGCCTCGGTTTCAGGAATGCATCGCCGTATGATTTGGTCCGGGCAATACTTGAATAGTTCCGGATCTTCCCAAAAGAAATGCTTGACTTGGGAGAAAAACCGGTCCCTCTCTTGTTTGGACCAATGAGCTGGAATTTTGCCAACAGCAAGATAATCGACAATATCCGCAAACCATGGAAGAGTAGAATGTGAAACTTGAAGAAGTTGCTCATCCAGAAAGGAATCACGGATGGCTGCGAATTCTGAAGATTTCTCAATAAGTAAGCGAGAGAGATGATCGGCGACAACATTGTCGGTCCCTTTTTTGTCCCGGATGTCAATGTCAAACCTTGAAGTAAGAGGATCCATCGAATTAAACGGGGTTTTGTCTCTTTTTTCGCTAACAAATGCCTAAGAGCGGCATGATCTGAAAAGACGATGACCTTGGAGCCAAGAAGATAAGAGCGAAATTTATCCAAGGCGTACACCACGGCTAGCAATTCTTTTTCAGTGGTGGTGTAGTTCAATTGGGCATCGCAGAGAGTTTTGCTAGCATAATAAGACATGCGGAAGTTTATCCACACGTTGGCCCAAAACCGCCCCTAATGCATAGTCGGATGCATCACACATGATCTCAAAGGGAAGAGACCAATTAGGGGGTTTCATGATTGGGGCGGATGAGAGGAGAGTGCGAAGTTTGATGAAAGCTTCCATGCAAGCGTCATCAAAATTGAACGGAACATCCTTGGTCAAGAGATTACACAAGGGCCGTGAGATTTTGCTAAAATCTTTGATGAAGCGACGATAGAATCCGGCATGGCCAAGAAAAGAACGGATTTGACGGACGGAATTCGGAGGAGGAAGATTAGAGATTAACTCAACTTTTGCCTTGTCTACCTCTATTCCCCGCTTAGAAATGACATGTCCTAAAACAATGCCTTCTTGGACCATGAAGTGGCTTTTCTCCCAACTTAGAATGAGATTCGTCTCTTTACATCTTTGGAGCACAAGAGATAAATTTTTGAGACACAAGTCAAAGGAGGAGCCAAATACGAAAAAATCGTTCATGAAAACTTCCAAGAATTTTTCAACCATGTCGGAGAATATGGACATCATGCGCCTTTGGAACGTTGCCGGTGCATTGCATAGACCAAAAGGCATGCGTCGATAGGTAAAAGTACCAAAGGGACATGTGAATGTTGTTTTCTCTTGATCTTGGGGGGCGATTGCCACTTGGTTATAGCCAGAATAACCATCAAGAAAATAATAGAAGCTTTGGCCGGCTAACCTTTTTAGGATTTGATCAATAAATGGGAGTGGGAAATGATCCTTCTTAGTTGATGAATTGAGTTTCCGATAGTCAATGCACACACGCCACCCGGTGGTGGTTCGTTGTGGCACGAGCTCACCCGCTGAATTTTCAACAACGGTGAGACCGGATTTCTTGGGGACAACTTGTGTGGGGCTCACCCACTTGCTATCAAAGATAGGATAGATGATTCCCACATCTAGCAATTTGATCACCTCTTTCATGACCACTTCCTTCATATTTGGATTTAACCGGCACTGGACCTCTCTAGTAGGCTTTGCGTCATCCTCCATATGAATGCGGTGCATACAAATGGAGGGGTCAATTCCTTTCAAATCTGCCACTGTCCAACCAATAGCTTCTTTATACTCTTGGAGAACCGCTAAAAGGTTGGTCTCTTGGTCTTTTTGAAGGTCTGAGGCAATAATGACCGGAAGGGTTTGCTTTGGACCAAGGAATACATACTAGAGATGGGCCGGGAGCGGCTTAAGCTCAAGTTGTGGCGGAGATAGCAATGATGGGACTGGGGGAGTGGTGGAAAGTTGGGGAAGTGGTTCTTTTGGAATTTTCCAAGGAGGTACATCCATGACAGCATTAATATCAAGCAAGGAATTGACTTCTTGAATGGCCTGATTAACATCAAAGTTTGAGAAGTCAAAATGGGACATGCAAGTTTCAAGAGGATCTTTGCTTAGAATGAAGGGGATAGATTCTTCGACCACTTCATCAATGACATCCACAAGAAAACAATCATCCTCATTGGAGGGATGTTGAGTTGTATGAAAGATGTGGAGTTTGATTTGCATGTTTCCAAAAGCAATGTCCATCACCCCGGTTCAGCAATTAATTGATGCATTAGCCGTGGCTAAAAATGGCCTACCAAGGATCACGGGAATGTGCTTTTTTGGGTCATGGACCGGTTCCGTATCAAGAACCGTAAAATCTACCGGGAAGTAGAATTTGTCCACTTTGATGATAGCCTCCTCGAGAATACCTCGTGGATGCTTGACCGATCTATCGGCAAGTTGCAAAACCATGGAAGTCGGCTTAAGATCTCCCAAACCAAGTTGTAGGTAGACTGAGTATGGAATTAAATTCACACTAGCTCCTAAGTCAAGGAGGGCCCTCTCGATTTTGCTGTCACCAATGACGCAAGAGATTGTGGGGGCGCCCGGATCTTTATACTTCGGAAGAGTGCTGTACTAAATGATAGCACTAACATTTTTAGTCAACCTTACCTTTTTTGGCAAATGATTTTTAGAAGTGCGCTTTTGAGTGCACAAATCTTTGAGAAATTTTGCATAGGGAGGGATTTGCTTGATAGCATCCAAGAGGGGCAAGTTAATCTTGACTTGCTTGAAAACTTCCCACATGTCTTGAATTTTACAATTCTTGTTCCCAAAATGTGTCGACTCTTGAAGACGTTGAGGAAACGGAGCTTTTGGCTCATAAGTAGTTTCCACATTTGGGGTGACATGTGTGGGATATCCATGAACGGTATTTGGACAAGAATTTGGATTAGAAGAGCTTGAATTTGGATTTTTCAAATGAGAGTTTTTCTCACTTGTGTCTCCATCAACCTTGTTGTCAACCACTCTACCACTCCGAAGGGTGGTGATAGCTTGAACTTGTTCATGAGTCGGCCCACTCGGAGGAGGGGTTTCATCAATCACATGCATTCCTCTAGGATTTTCAAAAGGTTGAGAGGGAAGCTTGCCCTTGTCCTTTTGAAGCAATTGATTCACCGAGTTAGCTATTTAACCCACTTGATTTTCGAGATTAGCTATGGATTGAGTATGAGAGTGAACCATTTGGAGAGTAGGCTGCAAGGATGTCAAGAGTTGCTTGTTGGCATCCATTATTTGCTTATTTAATGATTCCATCATTTGCTTGTTTGCAGCTACTATCTCATCAGTTGGGCACACAGGAGGTTGATTGGAGACATTTGGATTGTAAGGAGGACGGTAGCTTGAAGAGGCTTGGAAAGGTCGACCGTGATATTGAGAAGAGGGCTGATTTTGCCGCCCTTGGTTTTGGAATTGGGAATTTTGTGGGGCTTGTTGCCGCCACGAGAAATTCGGATAATCTCGCTAACCCGGATTATAGGTGTTGGAATATGGATTGTTCCCGGGCCGCGAGAACATGGCATTAGTTTGCTCTTGGTTGGGATTGGGAAATTGCTCTGGTGTGGGGCAATCTTTCGAGAGATGGAATGGACTAGTACATGAAGCACAAACTGAACTTGCCGAATTTTGAGACAATGAAGGAGGAAGATGTGGTGCCATCAATTGGTAGAATTTATGAGCGATGGCATCCACTTGAGATGATTCCTCCCTTATTGATTTTGGTTGACAAGGGTTGGTGTTCTTTGCAATGGTTGCGGTCGGAGCCCTACGAGAATTATGTTGAAGTGAACTTTCGCTTAAATTCTCAAGTAGGGTCCAAGCCTCATCCGCATTCTTGGACATAAACATCCCACCACAAGAAGAATCAACCATGAATCTATGGGTTTCGGTCAAGCCGGCATAGAAAGCTTGCACTAATTGCCATTTTGGGATCAAATGATGAGGACATTTTCGAAGAAGATCTTGTAGCCTTTCCCAAGTCTCATGGAGTTGTTCTCCATCAACTTGAGAAAAGCTTAGAATGGAGCGCCTCATTTGGTTGGTTTTACTCACCGGATAATACTTCTTAAGGAATTCTTGTTGCAATTGAGCCCAAGAAGTAATGGAATTGGGAGCGAGGGAGTTCAACCAATATTTTGCCCTATCCTTTAGGGAGAATGGGAAAAGATGGATATGAAGTGCATTGTCCGGAAAACCTCTCAACCGGATGGTCGAACAGATTTCAAGGAACTCATCAAGATGCTTATATGGATCTTCATTATCAAAGCCATGAAATGATGGAAGCATTTGGATGGTGCTTGATTTGATCTCATATTGAGCTGCATCTATGTTTGGCATGACTATGCAAGAAGGAGAAGCATAGGTGGTAGGAATGAAATGATCTCTAAGAGTCATTGGTTCTACATTAGGAATTTCAGCCCTTTCCTTCCCTGGATTTCCTACGTTATCCCCCATTTTATTGAATTCAGTTTCAAGATCCCTTGTAAGAGTAGGTTCCCTAAGGTTCCGTCTAAGAGTTCTCTCAAGTGAATTTATATCAATAGGCGAGTCAAGTGTGGGTAGAGAGAGTGACCTACGGCCAAACATCAACAATTCACAACAACATCATCACAACGAATCTTTATCATCAACTCCACATACGATGTTCCCTTTCTCCTCAATTATTAAGACAAAAATTAAAATGGCCACGACCAAGACCGATGCTTGGAATTGAAAATACACAATTGAAATAGCCTCGACAAGGGCTTGCAATTTATCTACTTCTAAGCTTAACATAAGCACGATATTCACAATTCGAAACTAGAAGTCACGAGACTTACCTGGGGTCCTCTAGACTTACAATTTGCTAGCAATCCCATGGTGAGCTTCGAGTCCCTAGAATCTTACAACACAAAGATGATCAAAACACACAAGGAATATTCACAAGACACAATATGCACAATCAAACTAAATTTAACCCTAAACTTTGGTTGCTAAACCGTTTGCAATTCCCCGGCAACGGCGCCAAAAATTGATCGGTTGATCAACTATACATCAACCTTCGCAATAGCACGAATCATTGTAAAATAGGGCTATTGGTCGGGTAAGTCGAACCACTAGGACTGAGCTAGTCTATGGCAACCTAAGAGTTTAGATTATTTTTAGAATGATGAGGGGGTATATAGAGTTTTGTTGGTTTGTCACTTAGTCACTAGAATTGAAATGTGCTTAAAGAAATAAATGCAAGGAATTTAAGAAGAAGAAGTCTAGTGAATTCACCACCAATCCTATAAACATACTAAATTTCTATTAACTTGGGAAACAATTTCACTACATGGCAATGATATATGTAGCAATACTAGATTGCTACATTATCCTCAAGAAAATCATAGGATCAAGATTTAAGTATAATCCCTCAAAGAGCCACGTGCTAGAACTACCTAGATTAGGGTGTAGCCATAACATGCTCACTAAGCTAGGGACCATCAAACCCCTCAATCACTATGGTAATAGCACATGAAGTCAAGATACAAGATTAATCCATCAAAAGGAAGTCTTAAGCTATGGATTAACAAATTTCTCATACAACATGCCTTTAAACCCATTTCACAATTTCATTTCCATTCTCACTATGAAGATGCAAGTTATATAATCATGAGAGGATAAAATTTAAGACAAGATAATGAACTCAACATGATCATTTATAGGCATTGAAATCCATTACAACAAGTGTAAGTGCTCTAAATCATGAAACTACCATGTACATGAATCATTCCCCAAATTAGATGAAATTAAAGCATGCTTACAAGAGAGAGCTTCATCACCTCCCTAGATGGAGGTTTAGTTATCCACGGATACAAAAATGGAAGAAGGAAGCTTGGAAGAATAAGCCATTTTTGAGCTCCCTTCCTTTGGCTTCAAGAACCCCCTCTTCCTTGCTCTCTTCTCTCTCCTCTAATCTTGTAGAATATGTAGGATAGCAAATGTGTGGCCTTTGGTAGCCTTTTATCCTCCGACAAAACCCTCTCTCTCCTCCAAGGAACACCTCCAACCACTTCATAAAGAAGGAAGATGGCATTGAGGAAACCAATGTGCAAGTGGCTGAAATTGAGCCATTTCCGAGTCCAATCTGCCTGATTTTCGAGCACTCGAAAAGTGGTCTCGAGCACTCTAAATTAGTGTAATGTGCAACTTGCTCTTCTTGCTCAGCACTGACCTACTTTGGTAAAACTGCTATAACTTTGTGCCCCGAACTCTGAATGATGATCTGTTTGAAGATTTGGAGAGATGATTCAGTGCTTTAAAAACTTCATGTTTTGATGAAGACCCAATTCTCAAGTCTCGTTGGTCGAAAATGGGGAGAAAGGCAGTACTTCAGTGCTGCCAGGCAGTTCTGCGCACCTCTGTTAAGAAGATCATAACTCTCTGCTCCGAACTCCGAATGATGAACCGCTTGAAGATTTGGAAAGCTGATTCAGAGATCTAAATCTTTCATGTTATTATAAAAGTCCAGTTCTTGAGTTTCCTAGGTCGAAAATGGCGACAAAAGTCAGGTTTTACTGCTGCCAGAAATTCAGAATTGGCACCCTTTTTGCTCAAAATTCCACAAGGCATCATTTTTGCTTCCTTTTTGCACTTTAACCTGAAAATGCATAAAAACATGCAAATGGAGTTATTCTACATAAAATAATCAATTAATGGACTTTTTTAATGTAATTTAGGGCGCTAGAATATACAGTATTCAGCACTTATCAAAAAGGTTATAAAAAACCTACAGTCACAAAGGATGTGTTATCATTGAAAAGGAAGAGTCTGAGTGGACTCAAGCTGAGAATAATGCACAAGAAGGAAACACCAAAGCTTTGTTTTCTTTATTCAAATCTGTTGTCCAATCTAAGTTAGCTCGTATTGCTCATTATAAAATTGCAAAGGAGGCATGGGATATACTTCAACTTACCCATGAGGGTACAGATGAAGTCAAATCTTCAAAGATTGAGATACTTGTGTTTCAATTTGAAAATCTTAAGATGGAAGAAGATGAAACCTTTTCTGAGTTTTACATGAAACTCAACCATATTGTGTCTGGCCACAGATAAGAAGATTAACAAGAAAATTCTTAGGTCTTTGCCTGAAAGGTTCAAAATCAAAGTTGAAACACTGCAAGCAACTCAAAACATCACTACCATGCAAGTTGATGAGGTTGTAGACATATTAAGAACTATGAGATGAAGTACTATAGAAATTCCCTAAAACCTAAAGACTTAGCCCTAAAAGCTTCAACGTCTGATTCTTCCAAGTCTGAGGTTAGGTATGATAGTGAGTCTGATGAAGAAATTACTCTCATAACTAGGAAGTTCAGAAATTTGATCAAGTCTGAAAAGATGAATGCATTTAAGAAAGGGGGAGAGTCAAGGTTTAAGAATAGAGAGTTTTCATCTAGGGGAAGTGAAAGACAAGATAAAAGGGGAGAAGAGGAGTCTAAACGAACTGAGATTAAATGTTGGACATGTGGTGGTATAGGTCATACATCAACAGTCTGTCCAAGTCCTAAAAATAGCTTTGTTGCTAGGAAAGAGTCCAAAGATAAAAAGAAGGATAAAGGAATGAATGTTTCAGTTTCTAAAGATCAAAATGTTTCTTTTTCTGATGATTCTTCTAATGATAATGATAATCCTCTTGCTTTTGTTGCTTTTATGAATAATGATGCTTCTAAAAGATTGTCTTTATCTGACACAGATGACTCAGATTTTGAGGACATAGCAAAATCTAATGATGAAGATTGTTACAAGGAAGCAACAAAGGAGAATTATGATAAAGCCTTCAATGAATTGTATGTTACATATGTTCAAATGAACAAAGGCTTCAATAAACAAGCTAAAGAATTGAAAGAAGTTGAGAAGCAAAGAGATGCTCTGAAGAAGGAAAGTGAACAGAAAAACAAGGAGATTGAAGATCTTCATGGAAAGATAAGATTCCTAGAAGGTGAGGTAAGTCAAGTTAATTCTGCAAATGAATCTCTTGTTTCTAAATTAGAATTTCTTGAAATTGAATTGGAAAAGTCACAAGAGAAATTGAATAGATTTACTTCTGGGCAGATTAAACTTGATGAGATGATTAATATTGGTAACAATGTGAATGACAAAACTGGCTTAGGTTTTAATAAGGTTTCATGTAGTAAAGAAGGTAAAACTATTTTTGTGAAACCCACTAACTTGAATGTGCCTAAAAATAAATCTGAGGTTGTTGATTCATCACATGCTAATATGTCTTATGTGCCTACTATTTTGCATTGTACTTATTGTGGTAGGAATGGACATAACCAATATTATTGCTTTAGGAAGAAAAGAGAATCTTTTTCTAAATTTCATGTTTTTGGTTCTTATGTTAAAAATAGGGTTCATGTTAAAAAGCAAAATTTTGTGAATCAACCCAAAAATTCTCATGCTAAGAATTACTCAAACAAGAAAAAGGTTGAAATTGAAAATTCTTTTCAAAAGTTAAATGTAAAGACTGTGTGGATCAAAAAGGAAGACTTGGTTAATTATGTGCCTGTTGATGCTATGGGACTTGTTCCTATTAGATCTATGGGTGCAAACCCCTCTAACTAAGTCCTAAAGAGTTTTTATGGTCATGGATTATGCTTTGGTGAATATCTTGTTTTCATTGGACCATATCTTGTAGTTTAGGATTTATGTTGTTTTTCTTTCATGAGAAAGTGATGATCATGTTTTTCTTGTCAATGCATGAGTGATACTTATTTCTCCTGATTTAATTATTTTTGAATGCATATTGGGGACACATGATTATTTGTTGAAAAGGTTCTTGACGTGTAATCTATATGTTGAAAGACAATTTGCTTTGTTGATTTCTTTTTAGAGATGAGTCTCTTGAGTTCATATTTTTCTTGTGCACTAGTCCAACTTTGAGAATTTTAATTGGAAATCGTTGTGAAGTTGCCTATGTCATATTGCTCATAAAAGCTATAAAGGTTATTGTTTTAAAAAAAATATATAGAGCATGTGTTTGAGGAAAACAAATGAAAAATTTCAGGATAAAAATAAAAGAAAAATCAAAAGAATGCTCAAAATTTTTACTAAGGAAAAGGCTACCTATTGAGACTAGTTCGAAAGCTCCTACTAGACTTTGAAGAGGAGCTAATTAAGTAAAAAGAAAGGAGGAGACAAGTCGAAATAGGGAATTGCTGTCTACTCTTTAGAGTGAAAGCCGCCTAGCTTAGAAAAGTTTGCTCAAAACAATCTTATCTTGATGCTTTTTGATCAGTATGATTTAGACAGTTGGTCAATGTGATTTAATTGAAATTTGATGAAATTGGATTGCACACACACACATGTGAACTTGCTAGACAAATTTCTAAATTTTTATAAAAATTGCAAGTTGAATTTCAAGTTGTGATTGCATACTTGAGAATTGATTTGATTGAATAATTTGTGGGGTCTAAAAATTGTGTTTTAAAATTCTCTTGAATTCTTTAGAAATTTTTGGATCTCATATATGCTTGAAATTTATGGAAATTGCTATCTCATATTTTTTGTTAAAATATCATAAACATGGAAAAAATTGAAAAATGAAAAAAAATCCAAAAAGATTTTCCTTTTAGTTTTTTTTTTTTTTTTGTTAATTCTTCCACATTATTTCTTTTCCTTCTCTGTTGAGCTTTATTTGTCAGTTTGTAACAAAAAGGGGGAGAATGTGTATAATTGAGGGGGAGAGTTTCTCGATTTGAGCGGAAGATACATATACATTGATAATCACATATTGATATATGTTGTTGTTTATCTTTCTTGATTAAGCTTCATGGGTAGTTTTGTTGAGCTAATGTGCAGATTACAGGTTGTTACATGTATTGAAGCTTCATGATGTTCAAGAAGAGTTCCGTTTTATTTCTTTGACAATCATTGTAATTTGCTTTTTCCGCTTGGGTAGATTACATGTTGTTTTTAGGGTTTTGTCACGAAATTGCCAAAGGGGGAGATTGTAAGATATATATTTTGGGAAGGTTGTAAAAAATATATATTCTGCAATTGGCAACTTTCGGTGTCAAAACAAATCCTTGTCGAGTTATAATTCAAGTTACCATATCCGGATCGACAGCAACTGCGGAATTGGAAGGTTGTTCAAAGTTACCATGACTGAGATCATTCGAGACAGGTAAGAACAATACTTTAGGAAGGAATCTAAAAAGGTTAGGCCACATTCCATATTTGGTAAGTTTAAAAATATACCAAAACAGTGCCAAGAACCTTAGGAATCAAGTCTGGCAGATTTGAACCTGTTCATGATTCTTGGAACAGGTTCAAGCCATTTGAATTTGGCCTAGAAAACATTCTGTCATTTTTGAACCTGTTCCCAATTGTTTGAATAGGTTCAAGTCTTCAACATTGGCCTCGAAATACATTCTACTATCCTTGAACTTGTTCCAAATTCTTTGAACAGGTTCAAGAGTCCTGATAGCCTATGGAAAGTTTAGCTTCCGGTTCCTGATTTCTTTCCCAGTTGGTTTAGAAGTGTTTCAAGTCTTATGCACGAATTTTGTCATATTTTCAAATTGACTAGAACATTTTAAACACTATATAAACTGTGTCATACACATAGGTTTGTTGTGTGGCTTTTGCATAAAAAATACAAATCTTTTTTAGAGCCTTTTTTAGGGATATTTTTTATTCCTTCAGAAAATCAATCTGATTTTTCTGATTTTATTTTTGAGAGCACACACATAAACACAAGAGTGATTTAGGAGTGTTGTTCTCTATCTCATCGGAATTGAAGTATAATTGAAGATTCAAAAATTCCGGAAAAGCAGAATTCATTTATTCTTCGTCAAATTCAGATCTAGAAGAAAAGGGATGAAGCGATCACACTTTGAAGGGGTCAGAGTATTCGTGGAGTGTTATCTAATCTACCTGCAACTCTTCTACAGAGATCGAGAGTAAGCCTGAGGTGGAGAGCTGTTGGACTGGGGAGTCGCAAAGCCAGGGATTGTTAACAATTGGTTTTTGGTAGAATGATAGGGTGTGAGACTGAGTCAAAGTTCAGTATACTTTGCTTTGAACATAGCGGATCATTTATCACAGGACTGCGAAGTCCAATGAGGTTTTTCCTGTTACAATTGGTTATTCTACCAATTGGGGTTTCCTCGATAAAATCCTGGTGTCATCTCTCGAACTCTATTTACTCCACTTACACTTTATTTTTGCTTTATGGTTTGATTTTAGTTTTATTTCGGTAAAATTAAAATAAGTAAAAATTGAATAAAAGAGCAGATTGAATCTATTTACCATCTCTCTAGATTATCTATCCAAATATTATATTCCACGACCATTCCCCTGCGGACACTCAACACGTGGTATCAGAGCCATCCTCTATACATTGAGTTATTCCTTGTGGAATTTTCTTTTTTTAATAAAAAAAATCGCTGTTTTGTTTTCAAAATTTGATATGGATAGTGTTCTTAAGGAAGGTGGATCTATTCAACGTACTCCTTTGTTTGATGGTAATAACTATGCTTTTTGGAAACCTAACATGACAGCTTTTCTTATGACTCAAGCTAAATATGTTTGGGCTGCAATTGAAAAAGGTTATAAAAACCTACAGTCACAAAGGATGTGTTATTATTGAAAAGGAAGAGTCTGAGTGGACTCAAGCTGAGAATAATGCTCAAGAAGGAAACACCAAAGCTTTATTTTCTTTATTCAAATCTGTTGTCCAATCTATGTTAGCTCGTATTGCTCATTGTAAAATTGCAAAGGAGGCATGGGATATACTTCAACTTACCCATGAGGGTACAGATGAAGTCAAATCTTCAAAGATTGAGATGCTTGTGTTCCAATTTGAAAATCTTAAAATGGAAGAAGATGAAACCTTTTCTGAGTTTTACATGAAACTCAACCATATTGTGTCTGGCCTTGGAAACCTAGGAAAGAAAGTGACAGATAAGAAGATTAACAAGAAAATTCTTAGGTCTTTGCCTGAAAGGTTCAAAATCAAAGTTGAAACACTGCAAGCAACTCAAAACATCACTACCATGCAAGTTGATGAGGTTGTAGGTCATATTAAGAACTATGAGATGAAGTACTATGGAAATTCCCTAAAACCTAAAGACTTAGCCCTAAAAGCTTCAAAGTCTGATTCTTCCAAGTCTGAGGTTAGGTATGATAGTGAGTCTGATGAAGAAATTACTCTCATAACTAGGAAGTTCAGAAATTTGATCAAGTCTGAAAAGATGAATACATTTAAGAAAGGGGGAGAGTCAAGGTTTAGGAATAGAGAGTTTTCATCTAGGGGAAGTGAAAGATAAGATAAAAGGAGAGAAGAGGAGTCTAAAGGAACTAAGATTAAATGTTGGACATGTGGTGGTATAGGTCATACATCAACAGTTTGTCCAAGTCCTAAAAATAGCTTTGTTGCAAGGAAATGGTCCAAAGATAAAAAGAAGGATAAAGCAATGAATGTTTCAGTTTCTGAAGATTAAAATGCTTCTTTTTCTGATGATTTTTCTAATGATGATGATAATCATCTTGTTTTTGTTACTTTTGTGAATAATGATGCTTCTAAAAGATTGTCTTTGTCTGACACAGATGACTCGGATTTTGAGGACATAGCAAAATCTAATGATGAAGATTGTTACAAAGAAGCAACAAAGGAGAATTATGATAAAGCCTTCGATGAATTGTTTGTTACATATGTTCAAACGAACAATGACTTCAATAAACAAGCTAGAGAATTGAAAGAAGTTGAGAAGCAAAGAGATGCTCTGAAGAAGGAAAGTGAACAGAAAAATAAGGAGATTGAAGATCTTCATGGAAAGATAAGATTCCTAGAAGGTAAGGTAAGTCAAGTTAATTCTGCAAATGAATCTCTTGTTTCTAAATTAGAATTTCTTGAAATTGAATTTAAAAAGTCACAAGAGAAATTGAATGGATTTACTTCTGGGCAGATTAAACTTGATGAGATGATTAATATTGGTAACAATGTGAATGACAAAACTGGCTTAGGTTTTAATAAGGCTTCATGTAGTAAAGAAAGTAAAACTATTTTTGTGAAACCCACTAACTTGAATGTGCCAAAAAATAAATCTGAGATTGTTGATTCATCACATGCTAATATGTCTTATGTGCCTACTATTTTGTGTTGCACTTATTGTGGTAGGAATGGACATAACCAATATTATTGCTTTAGGAAGAGAAGAGAATCTTTTTCTAAATTTCATGCTTTTGGTTCTTATGTTAAGAATTGGGTTCATGTTAAAAAGCAAAATTTTGTGAATCAACCCAAAAATTCTCATGCTAAGAATTACTCAAACAAGAAAAAGGTTGAAATTGAAAAGTCTTATCAAAAGTTAAATATACAGACTGTGTGGATCAAAAAGGAAGACTTGGTTAATTATGTGCCTATTGATGCTATGGGACTTGTTCTTATTAGGTCTATGGGTGCAAACCCCCCTAACTAAATCCTAAAGAGTTTTTATGTTGATGGACTATGCTTTGATAAATATCTTGTTTTCATTGGACCATATCTTGTGGTTTAGGATTTATGTTGTTTTTCTTTCATGAGAAAGTGATGATCATGTTTTTCTTGTCAATGCATGAGTGATACTTATTTCTTTTGATTTAATTATTTTTGAATGTATATTGGGGACACATGATTATTTGTTGAAAAGGTTTTTGATGTGCAATCTATATGTTGAAAGACAATTTGCTTTGTTGATTTCTTTTTAGAGATAAGTCTCTTGAGTTCATATTTTTCTTGTGCACTAGTCCAACTTTGAGAATTTTAATTGGAAATCATTGTGAAGTTGCCTAGGTCATATTTCTCATAAAAGCTATAAAGGTTATTGTTTAAAAAAAAAAAATACAGAGCATGTGTTTGAGGAAAACAAATGAAAAATTTCAGCATAAAAAGAAAAGAAAAATCAAAAGAATGCTGAAAATTTTTGCTAAGGAAAAGGCTACCTATTGAGACTAGTTCGAAAGCTCCTACTAGACTTTGAAAAGGAGCTAATTAAGTAAAAAGAAAGGAGGAGACAAGTCGAAATAGGGAATTGCTGTCTACTCTTTAGAGTGAAAGCCGCCTAGCTTAGAAAAGTTTGCTCAAAACAATCTTATCTTGATGCTTTTTGATCAATATGATTTAGACAGTCGGTCAATGTGATTTGATTGAAATTTGATGAGATTGGATTGCACACACACACATGTGAACTTGCTAGACAAATTTCTAAATTTTTATAAAAATTGCAAGTTGAATTTCAAGTTGTGATTGCATGCTTGAGAATTGATTTGATTGAATAATTTGTGGGGTCTAAAAATTGTGTTTTAAAATTCTCTTGAATTCTTTAGAAATTTTTGGATCTCATATATGCTTGAAATTCATGGAAATTGCTATCTCATATTTTTTGTTAAAATATCATAAACATGAAAAAAATTAAAAAATGAAAAAAAATCCAAAAAGATTTTCCTTTTAGTTTTTTTTTTTTTTTTTTTTGTTAATTCTTCCATATTATTTGTTTTCCTTCTTTGTTGAGCTTTATTTGTCAATTTGTAACAAAAAAAGGGGAGAATGTGCATAATTGAGGGGGAGAGTTTCTCGAATTGAGAGGAAGATACATATACATTGATATTCACATATTGATATATGTTGTTGTTTATCCTTCTATATTAAGCTTCAGTGGTAGTTTTGTTGAGCTAATATGCAAATTACAGGTTGCTACTTGTATTGAACCTTCATGATGTTCAAGAACAGTTCCGTTTTATGTCTTTGACAATCATTGTAATTAACTTTTTCTGCTTGGGTAGATTACATGTTGTTTTTAGGGTTTTGTCACGAAATTGCCAAAGGGGGAGATTGTAAGATATATATTTTGGGAAGATTGTAAAAAATATATATTCTGTAATTGGCAACTTTCGGTGTCAAAACAAGTCCTTGTCGAGTTATAATTCAAGTTATTATATCCGGATCGACAGCAACTCCGGAATTGGAAGGTTGTTCAAAGTTACCATGACTGAGATCATTCGAGACAGGTAAGAACAATACTTTAGGAAGGAATCTAAAAAGGTTAGGCCACATTCCATATTTGGTAAGTTTCATAATATACCAAAAATAGTGCCTAGAACCTTAGGAATCAAGTTTGGCAGATTTGAACCTATTCATGATTCTTGGGACAGGTTCAAGCCATTTGAATTTGGCCTAGAAAACATTCTGTCATTTTTGAACCTGTTCCCAATTCTTTGATTAGGTTCAAGTCTTCAACATTGGCCTCGAAATACATTCTGCCATCCTTGAACCTATTCCAAATTCTTTGAACAGGTTCAAGAGTCCTGATAGCCTTTGGAAAGTTTAGTTTCCTGTTCTTGATTTCTTTCCTAGTTGGTTTAGAAGTGTTTCAAGTTTTATGCACGAATTTTATCATATTTTCAAATTGACTAGAACATTCTAAACTCTACATAAACTGTGTCATACACATAGGTTTATTGTGTGGCTTTTGCATAAAAAATACAGATCTTTTTGAGAGCCTTTTTGAGAGATATTTTTTATTCTTTCAGAAAATCAATCTGATTTTTCTAATTTTATTTTTGAGAGCACACACATAAACACAAGGGTGATTTAGGAGTGCTGTTCTCTATCTCATCGGAATTGAAGCATAATTGAAGATTCTGAAATTCCAGAAAAACAGAATTCATTCATTCTTCGTCAAATTCAGATCTAGAAGAAAAGGGGTGAATCGATCACACTTTGAAGGGGTCAGAGCATTCGCCAAGTGTTGTCTAATCTACCTGCAACTCTTCTACAGAGATCGAGAGTAAGTCTGAGGTCGAGAGCTGTTGGACGGGGGAGTCGCAAAGCCAGGGATTGTCAGCAATTGGTTTTTGGTAGAATGATAGGGTGTGAGACTGAGTCAAAGTTCGGTATACTTTGCTTTAAACATAGTGGATCGTTTATCTCAGGACTGTGAAGTCCAATGAGGTTTTTCCTGTTACAATTGGTTTATTCTACCAATAGCGGTTTCCTTGATAAAATCTTGGAGTCATCTCTCGAACTCTATTTATTTTACTTGCACTTTATTTTTGCTTTGTGGTTTGATTTTAGTTTTATTTCGGTAAAATTAAAATAAGTAAAAATTGGATAAAAGAGCAAGTTGAATCTACTTACCATCTCTCTAGATTATCTATCAATATATGATATTCCACAACCATTCCGCTACGTACACTCAACAAGTGGTATCAGAGCCATCCTCTATGCATTGAGTTGTTCCTTGTGGAATTTTTTTTTTTAATAAAAAAAATCTCTGTTTTTGTTTTTAAAATTTGATATGGATAGTGTTCTTAAGGAAGGTGGATCTATTCAACGTACTCCTTTGTTTGATGGGGATAACTATGCTTTTTGGAAACCTAACATGACAGTTTTTCTTAGGACTCAAGGTAAATATGTTTAGGCTGCAACTGAAAAAGGTTGTAAAAACCCTACAGTCAAAAAGGATGGTGTTATCATTGAAAAGGAAGAGTCTGAGTGGACTCAAGCTGAGAATAATGCTCAAGAAGGAAACACCAAAGCTTTGTTTTCTTTTTTCAAATCTGTTGTCCAATCTAAGTTAGCTCGTATTGCTCATTGTAAAATTGCAAAGGAGGCATGTGATATACTTCAACTTACCCATGGGGGTACAGATGAAGTCAAATCTTCAAAGATTGAGATGCTTGTGTTTCAATTTGAAAATCTTAAGATGGAAGAAGATGAAACCTTTTCTGAGTTTTACATGAAACTCAACCATATTGTGTCTGGCCTTAGAAACCTAGGAAAGAAAGTGACAGATAAGAAGATTAACAAGAAAATTCTTAGGTCTTTGCCTGAAAGGTTCAAAATCAAAGTTGAAACACTGCAAGCAACTCAAAACATCACAACCATGCAAGTTGATGAGGTTGTAGGTCATATTAAGAACTATGAGATGAAGTACTATGGAAATTCCCTAAAACCTAAAGACTTAGCCCTAAAAGCTTCAAAGTCTGATTCTTCCAAGTCTAAGGTTAGGTATGATAGTGAATCATCTGAAGACGAAATTGCTCTCATAACTAGGAAGTTAAGAAATTTGATCAAGTCTGAAAAGATGAATACATTTAAGAAAGGGGGAGAGTCAAGGTTTAGGAATAGAGAGTTTTCATCTAGGCGAAGTGAAAGACAAGATAAAAGGAGAGAAGATGAGTCTAAAGGAACTGAGATTAAATGTTGGACATGTGGTGGTATAGGTAATACATCAACAGTTTGTCCAAGTCCTAAAAATAACTTTGTTGCTAGGAAAGAGTCCAAAGATAAAAAGAAGGATAAAGCAATGAATGTTTCAATTTCTAAAGATAAAAATGCTTCTTTTTCTGATGATTCTTCTAATGATGATGATAATCCTCTTGCTTTTGTTACTTTTGTGAATAATGATGCTTCTAAAAGATTTTCTTTGTCTGACACAGATGACTCGGATTTTGAGGACATAGCAAAATCTAATGATGAAGATTGCTACAAGGAAGCAACAAAGTAGAATTAAGATAAAGCCTTCAATGATTGTATGTTACATATGTTCAAACGAACAAAGGCTTCAATAAACAAGCTAGAGAATTGAAAGAAGTTGAGAAGCAAAGAGATACTCTGAAGAAGGAAAGTGAACAGAAAAACAAGGAGATTAAACATCTTCATGGAAAGATAAGATTCCTAGAAGGTGAGGTAAGTCAAGTTAATTCTGCAAATGAATCTCTTGTTTCTAAATTAGAATTTCTTGAAATTGAATTTAAAAAGTCACAAGAGAAATTGAATGGATTTACTTCTGGGCAGATTAAACTTGATGAGATGATTAATATTGGTAACAATGTGAATGACAAAACTGGCTTAGGTTTTAATAAGGCTTCATGTAGTAAAGAGGGTAAAACTATTTTTGTGAAACCCACTAACTTGAATGTGCCTAAAAATAAATCTGAGGTTGTTGATTCATCACATGCTAATATGTCTTATGTGCCTACTATTTTGCCTTGCACTTATTGTGGTAGGAATGGACATAACCAATATTATTGTTTTAGGAAGAGAAGAGAATCTTTTTCTAAATTTCATGCTTTTGGTTCTTATGCTAAGAATAGTGTTCATGTTAAAAAGCAAAATTTTGTGAATCAACCCAAAAATTCTCATGCTAAGAATTACTCAAACAAGAAAAAGGTTGAAATTGAAAAGTCTTTTCAAAAGTTGAATGTAAAGACTGTGTGGATCACAAAAGAAGACTTGGTTAATTATGTGCCTGTTGATGCTATGGGACTTGTTCCTGTTAGGTCTATGGGTGCAAACCCCCCTAACTAAGTCCTAAAGAGTTTTTATGGTCATGGATTATGCTTTGGTGAATATCTTGTTTTCATTGGACCATATCTTGTAGTTTAGGATTTATGTTGTTTTTATTTCATGAGAAAGTGATGATCATGTTTTTCTTGTCAATGCATGAGTGATACTTATTTCTCTTGATTCAATTATTTTTGAATGCATATTGGGGACACATGATTATTTGTTGAAAAGGTTCTTGATGTGTAATCTATATGTTGAAAGACAATTTGCTTTGTTGATTTCTTTTTAGAGATGAGTCTCTTGAGTTCATATTTTTCTTGTGCACTAGTCCAACTTTGAGAATTTTAATTTGAAATCATTGTGAAGTTGCCTAGGTCACTTTGCTCATAAAAGCTATAAAGGTTATTGTTTTAAAAAATATATATATATAGGGTACGTGTTTGAGGAAAACAAATGAAAAATTTCAACATAAAAAGAAAAGAAAAATCAAAAGAATGCTGAAAATTTTTGCTAAGGAAAAGACTGCCTATTGAGACTAGTTCGAAAGTTCCTACTAGACTTTGAAGATGAGCTAATTAAGTAAAAGGAAAGGAGGAGACAAGTCGAAATAGGGAATTGCTATCTACTCTTTAGAGTGAAAGCCGCCTAGCTTAGAAAAGTTTGCTCAAAACAATCTTATCTTGATGCTTTTTGATCAAGATGATTTAGATAGTTGGTCAGTGTGATTTGATTGAAATTTGATGAAATTGGATTGCACACACACACATGTGAACTTGCTAGACAAATTTCTAAATTTTTATAAAAATTGCAAGTTGGATTTCATGTTGTGATTGCATGCTTGAGAATTGATTTGATTGAATAATTTGTGCGGTCTAAAAATTGTGTTTTAAAATTCTCTTGAATTCTTTAGAAATTGTTGGATCTCATATATGCTTGAAATTCATGGAAATTGCTATCTCATATTTTTTGTTAAAATATCATAAACATGGAAAAAATTGAAAAATGAAAAAAAATCCAAAAAGATTTTCCTTTTAGTTTTTTTTTTCTTTTTAATTCTTCCACATTGTTTCTTTTCCTTCTTTGTTAAGCTTTATTTGTCAATTTGTCACAAAAAGGGGGAGAATGTGCATAATTGAGGGGGAGAGTTTCTCGAATTGTGAGGAAGATACATATATATTGATATTCACATATTGATATATGTTGTTGTTTATCTTTCTTGATTAAGCTTCACGGGTAGTTTTGTTGAGCTAATGTGCAGATTAGAGGTTGCTACATGTATTGAAGCTTCATGATGTTCAAGAAGAGTTCCGTTTTATTTCTTTGACAATCATTGTAATTTGTTTTTTCTGCTTGGGTAGATTATATGTTGTTTTTAGAGTTTTATCACGAAATTGCCAAAGGGGGAGATTGTAAGATATATATTTTGGGAAGATTGTAAAAAATATATATTCTGTAATTGGCAACTTTCAGTGTCAAAACAAGTCCTTGTCGAGTTATAATTCAAGTTACCGTATCCGGATAGACAGCAACTGTGGAATTGGAAGGTTGTTCAAAGTTACCATGACTGAGATCATTCGAGACAGGTAAGAACAATACTTTAGGAAGGAATCTAAAAAGGTTAGGCCACATTCCATATTTGGTAAGTTTCAGAATATACCAAAAATAGTGCCTAGAACCTTAGGAATCAAGTCTGGCAGATTTGAACCTGTTCATGATTCTTGGAACAGGTTCAAGCCATTTGAATTTAGCCTAGAAAACATTCTGTCATTTTTAAACCTGTTCCCAATTCTTTGAATAGGTTCAAGTCTTCAACATTGGCCTTGAAATACATTCTGCCATCCTTGAACCTGTTCAAAATCCTTTGAACAGGTTCAATAGTCCTGATAGCCTATGGAAAGTTTAGTTTCCTGTTCCTGATTTCTTTCCTAGTTGGTTTAGAAGTGTTTCAAGTCTTATGCATGAATTTTATCATATTTTCAAATTAACTAGAACATTCTAAACTCTATATAAACTGTGTCATACACATAGGTTTATTGTGTGGCTTTTGCATAAAAAATACAGATCTTTTTGAGAGCCTTTTTGAGAGATATTTTTTATTCTTTCAGAAAATCAATCTGATTTTTCTAATTTTATTTTTGAGAGCACACACATAAGCACAAGAGTGATTTAGGAGTGTTGTTCTCTATCTCATCGGAATTGAAGCATAATTGAAGATTCAGAAATTCCAGAAAAGCAGAATTCATTCATTCTTCGTCAAATTCAGATCTAGAAGAAAAGGGGTAAAGGGATCACACTTTGAAGGGGTCAGAGTATTCGTGGAGTGTTGTCTGATCTACCTGCAACTCTTCTACAGAGATCGAGAGTAAGCTTGAGGTCGAGAGCTGTTGGACGGGGGAGTCACAAAGCCAGGGATTGTCAGCAATTGGTTTTTGGTGGAACGATAGGGTGTGAGACTGAGTCAAAGTCCGGTATACTTTGCTTTAAACATAGTGGATCGTTTATCTTAGGACTGTGAAGTCTAATGAGGTTTTTCCTGTTACAATTGGTTTATTCTACCAATTGGGGTTTCCTCGATAAAATCCTGGTGTCATCTCTCAAACTCTATTTACTTTACTTGTACTTTATTTTTGCTTTGTGGTTTGATTTTAGTTTTATTTTGGTAAAATTAAAATAAGTAAAAATTGGATAAAAGTGCAAGTTGAATCTATTTACCATCTCTCTAGATTATCTATCCATATATTATATTCCACAACCATTCCGCTGCGCACACTCAACATTTGTCTCAACCATCATCATCAATTGATTTCAATGTCTTGTGGAGTAGTCAAGCATCCTCATCATCTAGGTATGTGAGAGTTTTTTTTAAAAAAAAAAATTCTGGAGCAATCAAAAACAGTTTATAAATGTCTTTGATGATTTTACTTCTCCTTTTTTTTTTTTTCTTTCACAGGGCCACTACAATTGACCCTGGAGTTTAAGGAAATTTGGTGGTTTTCTGCTTTTTGGAGTTCATAGTATAGCTTTTTGTAAGTTTTTGGTGCACTGATATTGGTTTTCATCTTTTGGTATGTTGATGGTGCACAAATATGGTTTAGATTTTTTTGGTTTGTTGGTGCACAGATATGGTTTACATTTTTTTTGGTATGTTGGTGGTGCATAGATGTTTGGTTTTTTGAAATGTTGGTGCACATATGTTGTTTGGTTATTTAGAATGTTGGTGCACAGATTGTAGTTTTGATTTTTGGGAATGTTGATGCAGAACTTAAGATTTTGTTTGGTTATGGCCGATACTACTATAATTTATATGGTTATGGTTATGGTTATGGCTATGTTTTTTTGTATGTTGGTGGTGCATAGATTTTGTTTTTGTATGGTTATGGTTATGTATTTTGCTATGTTTTGCACAGAATTTATTTTTGTATGTTTTTTGCTATATTGGTGCAACTGGTATGTTAGTGCTGCAAAGATTACCCCAGATTATAATTTTTTTGTATTGTCATCACCTATTTTGCTATGTTGGTGCAACTGGAATGTTAGTGTAACACGGTATATTATATAAAAATAATAATACATTAATTAATTATAAAGTCCATTACAATTATATTCTACTAAATAACCTCATAATAACCATTACAATAGCACATCCTATAAATCCCAACATAAAAACAACCAAATTTGTGATTACATGATTCCCAATATTACTTTGCACAGGTGGTGCACCCACAAAGTTGATACTCCCATCAATAGGCAGTGTTTCATCTTCCAAATGGTTCTCATAACCAATTCTCATAGCAATTTGGCCTCTCAAAATGATATGGTTCTCATAGACAGTTCTCTTTCTATATGGTTCCAGTCCACCCATCTATGGAACCCACAAGACATCATGGGATACCTTCTACATCCATAAAACCTCCGATTTCGATTATTTGTGCAGTGGCTCTTCTCAAAGGCGATTTTATTCCACAATAGCAATACAATACATTGCTTGATGGCTCCATATCAATACTACAATACATATTGCAAGCACGTAAATAATTTAACAAAAAAAAAAAATTACTATTAACTACTAAACACTACCATGCATCCGAAGGAAAAAAACTAACACAAAAAAAGTAATATATATGTATTATAAATATATATATATATATATATATATATATATATATATATATATATTCAAATCTAATATATATGTATTATAAATAAATTTAATTGCATAAGAAAACTCACCTTTGTCCAAAACCCCTTTTAGTTCGTTGCAGAGAGAGAATGAGTACACAGTTTGGCAAAATGACATACAATGGGGTTATATAGGCCACAAGGCTATAACGGTCACAAAAAAGGGCATTTTCAGCATTATAATACTTTGAACAGGATCGTGGCATTACACATGCCTGGAAAGCTGATCCGGTGGAAGTTAGGGGGGTATTTGCACACTTTGGTAGTTAAGCGGGGTATTTGCAAAAAATTGGATAGTTCAGGGGTTTTTTTGCACTTTTGCCTATTTTTTTGGGTAAAGTGCAAGAAAACCCCCTAAACAATGTCTAAATTTGCAAATAACCCCCTTTCAAGCATTTTTTGTGCATAAAACCCCCTGAACTATCACATTTAATTGCAAAATGCCCCATTGCCTTGACAATTTTTCTTTAAATGACCATAGTACCCTTTCTTATTGAATTACACTTGATCTATTTTTCTTCTTGAAAAAAATTATGAAAAAATTCATACTAATTTGATGGAATATTCTCTATTAAATTTGCATAAGTTTACCTTTACTTTTTTAAATTAATTATTTAAATAAAAATCTTAAGTAGAAATTTTGAAATAATTTAAGTAATTTCTTAATTTTTAATTAATAAATTGCATAAAAAATATCTTTTATTTACGTAATTTATTAATTTTACATGAATATTGCATGAAAAATAAGTTATTTTTTTTGCACTAAATGTTTATAAAGTGAGTCTAATAAGCAGTATTATAATAAGTTAATCATTTTAGAAAATGGTAGTTACTAATCTTTTTTTTTTTTTAATGACAAATTGATACTAATTATAAATTAAGGTAAATGGTCTAATTATATTTAAATAAAATAAAATATAATAAAAAATAAAAAATTTAATAACAAAGGGTAAAATAGTCTTTTGTGATGACTTTGTCCTTAATTGCAACAAATTAATAGTTTAGGGGGCAATCTTTAGTTCAAGGGAGTTATTTGGAAAAAGGCAATAGTTCAGGAGGATTTTTTGCACTTTACCCTTTTTTTTTAATCCGTTATTCCACATTTATGGGAATTTTTTTTATTTATGTTAATTTTTTTAAAATCCGTTATACCACATTCATGGGATTTTTTTTTTTTTTTTTTTTGTTTTTACCACATTCATGGGGAAAAAAATTTGTTAATATATATATTTTTAATCTATTATATCACATTTATGGGATTTTTTTTATTATTTGTTATAGCACATTCATTGGATTTTAAAAAAAAAAAAAAAAAAAAAATCTGTTATACCACATTCACATGAATTTTATATATATATATATATATATATATCCATTATACCACATTCATGGGAATTTTTTAAAAAAACATCATTATACAACGTTAATGGGATTTTTTTTTTTTTTTTTCTGTTATACCACTTCATGGGAATTATTTTTTTTGTTAATTTTTTTAATCTGTTATACCACATGCATGAGGATTTTTTTTTAATCCGCTATACCACATTCATGGGAAATTTGTTTTTTTCTTAATTTTTTAATCTGTTATACCACATTCATGGGAAATTATTTTTTTGTTAGTTTTATTTTTAATCCATTATACCACTTTCTATGGAATTTTTTTTTTTTTGTTAGAATTTTATTTAATCCATTATACAACATTTATGGGATTTTATATGCATAGTAGTATTTATGGCAACTTAAGACTTTGGGGGTAAATATGGTATTTGACATTTAGGATTTTTTTTTTTAATCTTTTTTTTGTAATATAATAAGTGGGGTTATTTCGGTAATTTCGACTCAACAGACTCCGGTAAATGTGCTCCGGTAATCGGGAGGGTCTCATTTGCAACATTTTATATAGTTGAGGGTTCGATTTGCAACCCAAGATAGTCTAGGGAGTTATTTTTTACTTTCTTGATAGTTCAGGGGGATTTTTTGTGTTTTTGCCTTCAATATAATATTAAGGTGGTATGTCTCAACTTTTGGAGTGGTTCTTTAAGAGAGTATATATATATATATTTTCTAGTATGATAAGTATTAAGACATACTTTTTTCATGTACGAGTTCAAACTCATGCCCTCTTCTTTAAAGATGGAGAGATTATACCATTGAGTTAGAAACTCTTTGGTTGAATCAGTATCGCGTAAAGTTTGAAATATACAAAAAAGAGATTACCATAAGATCACATTATTCAAACTACTATCATTGTGTGAATGTAAATTTTATCTAACTAAATGCATTAACCTTTTAAATCTAAGAAGTTTTATGAACTCAATTTTTTTTTTGTTTTAGTCTAGAAAATGTACTAACATATTATTCTACTATTTATATATAAATAAATAAAAATTGAGATTGGGTCTAGGCATAACGGTAAGCTTGTTCTATTGTGAACTAAAGGTCACTAATTTGAAATAGGAATCAATCACTTTGTACGTGAAGGTAAGGCTAACTGCATACATTTTGATCGTACCAAATGCCACAATGGTGGTGGCCTCTTGCATCAGAAGGTTTTGCAATATAGAATTTTTTATTTTTGGTAATTTTAGTGGGGCAATATTAAAATTTCATAGATATATAATTCGAAAAAGGAAAAATCACTACTATACTAAAAAAAATTCAGTGGGCCCCTACTAAGATGCTAGGTTATGTAAGTTTACCTTTGTTGAGACAACATTTACTTTCTTGAGATCACTTGTCGATATATATTGTTAACAACCATCTATTCTCAGAGTTTAAGCGAGAGGGTGTAACTTTAATATTTAAATCCATCAAGACCTCACCTCATGTCTGTTGCCTTATTTTGGTCTAGCATGTTTCAATTTTAATTATTCGGGAAAAGGGTGAGGTCTGATACCAATTTTAATTATTAGGGAAATGGGTGAGATTTGATACTATGTTAACAACCATATCCTCCAAAAGCTTTTATAGGATAGGATATTTAGTTAAGAAAAAATTATACCTTCCACAATGGAATCAAAAAAGTGAGATTTTGAGTAAGTGTTTACATTTTACAGAGAAAATAAATGATAGAGAAAAAAATTCAGAAACAAGAGAAAATTTTATAGTAAGAAAGAAAAATGATAAAGAAAAAAATCATACTACTACTCTCTAATAATAAAAAGGCTAAAAAAAATTATAAAAAAAAAAAAACAAGAGAATTAAATATTTGGATTAAAATAAAAGGTAAAAGGTTATTGGAAGAAGGATATTATAATTGTGATTTGTTCCTTTTGCACTCAGCAAGAAAAAAAATTTGGATGATTGATTATGTTTATATTGAATGTTTAGTTTTGGATGTTACAAATAACAATAATAAATTGGAGGAGTAGTTTTTCATCACCGGTGTAATTTTTTATTACTAGATTATCATGACCTTGGATCCTGAAAGAGGTAAGAGTTTTGAGATATCTATTTTATTTCCTTTTTTTTTTCCTTAATTATGCCAAGATATCTTAATTTTGCTAGGCTTGGTGCGAGGGAGAAATGAATATGTGAAAGGTAAAGAAACGATTAAGATCTTTCTCTCTCTCTTTTAATGTTTTTTTTTCCCTTAATGTAATAGAAAACTAAAGTCCCTTTCCACATTCATTTACAACTTCCACATAAATTTATTTTAAATTATAGTTGAAATAAGATAGTATACTAAAGAGGGCACCCTTTTAATAGCCTTGCACTTATATTTTAGATTGCAATTGAAATAAGATAGCAATAATTTCTTTACGAGACATTATATTTGCACTTCACTTTTTTACGTTTGGACTTTATTTTTAGAAGAAATGATAATTCTAACCCTAATTTTACAAGTAATTGATTTTAACTTTTTTAAATAACACAACTGATCTCTCTCCGCAGCCACTCAGCCCATTCTGCTTTGCTCCCTGCTCCCTTCCATGGGAATGGGGAAGTGACCTTGCTTGCCTCCCACATGTTAATAACATCGGCGTGTCACAATAAGTTCGCATGTGAGTGGTTTTTCACGTCGTTTTTTTGTTTTCTATGGTTAGATCTACTCTTGTTTGGTTTGTTTCAGATTCGACAGGATGAATCTATTATTTTCCCTTCGGCTAGATCTCTGATTTAGGTCAATTTTTGTTTTCCCTGGCTTGATTTGATATTGTGTGGAGTTAGATGTGTGGAGGCGCCTTGTGGATGCAGTTTTGGAGTTGTTGCCTTGATGATGGCCTGACCTTTGGTCCCTCCAGTTTGCTGCTCTTCTCCCGTGGTGGTTTCCGTTCTAGAGCGGTGGCTCTTTCTCAACAAATCTGGAGCCTGTTCTTCATTTTATTGTATTGTTTCATGATTTGTATGCCTTTATCTGGCTTAGCTTATGCCTCTATACTGCCTCCTAGCATGGCCTTTGTGCCTTTCAAATGATAAAAAATAAAAATAAATAACACAACTGCCTTTAAAATTTCTGTCTTTATCTCTAATCTAAAATATTTTAGGCCTCTTTTGACAAGACAATATATATATCTTAGTTATTTCTTTTACTGGACCAAAAACAAATATATATATATTGGGTGCTTATGGTATCAGAGCCATCGGGTGGTGATTAAGCCCATTTAACCTTTCTTCATTTCTGTTTCCGGACCTGGATCCCGTTTAGGCTAGGTGTGCCGCTTTGGGTTGGTTAGATGGACGGTCATTTAGGTAAGGTTCAATGAGTTTTTTCAACCGTAGCATGTCTTCGACATCATCAGCTCCTCTTGGAGGAAGAGTGATAGTTAACCAAGAAGAACAGCATATTGATTAGTGGTCAGAATGATTAGTGGGATACTTGGAATATACCCAAGGTTCCCATTAGGGATATTTACAAATCTTTGACTTTCAATCTCAAAATAGGATACTCCATCAAAACTGTTAAACAAACTATTTCTCTCAAAAACCCTTTTGAAGTCATCCAACTTTTGCAAAAAAGAGCCATAGTATAACACAAAAAGAAGTACAAATTCCTACATATAGGGCTTGTCCAAGTTGCAGTTAAACCTCTTACCTCAAGGGGACTTAACACTGCTATCATGCTTACTCTAAGGGATTATAGGCATCTCGATTTTGAAACCTCTTTGTTAGGAGTTTGCCGAACTAGTCTTTTTCCAATACTTCAATTGTTTTCCAAATTATTCAGTAGCTCTTGATGATCCAACAATCCTTCATACTTTAACCCTCAATGTTTTAAGTAGTGGTTATAAAATGATAGATAGAGCCATACCCTTCAATGTTGTCTATAGAATCCACTACAAAGTCTATACAACCCAAGTCAACCCCCATGCTCTTCGTGAGTCTCCCAAAGGAGAAACCCTTCTTTTTCATGCTAGTGACAAAATTCACAAACTTATGTTCCAAGGACCATCACTTGGAATGAAGTCACCTTCCCGACAGAGTGGACTCTCGAGCATGCAGCTCTTCTTCAAAGATCGAGCATAAAAGGTTGGAACAAATATCTCAATTTTCTGATGGCACGGTAAAGGTTAGATTTAATTTTAACAGGCCCAATAGACTTACTATCCAAGAAATAGAAAAATCTAGACCTTCTATCCAAGAAATAGAACGTTCTAGATCCTCTTTTTCTCATGCTACTTCCTCAAACTATTCAAAAGCCCCTTCCTGAAAATCATTTTCAGGAATGCCTACAAGGTATCCAAACCTCGTTGGTGTTAAAAACAAAGAAGTTGCTAACCCAGTTTACCAGGACAATGTTAGCATACAGACTGAGGAAGAAGACATCCATCCTCTTCGCAGCACTCCTTTACCTACACAAATTAGTTCTCAAAACAAAGGTCTGCAAAACCCTCCCCTAAACGAAGATCATCATGATTCCCCTCCATCCCAAATGATTCTCAATTTGAAGATCCCGATCATCAGGTTCATCAGCTCTACATGATAAAAAAGGTTTATGAGATCGATAAAGACTTCTTACGCAAAGATTTCTACTTTGCGATCAATGATTCCAAAAGACAATGATATTTCCAAACCTTTTCAGCTCAAAAAACCATCCTTATTAGAGAACAGTGGTATGCTTTCTACATACAACATAAGTTCTCAGCCCCTTTCTTCACATAGTTTGAAAAATATTGTCTCGACAACAATATTGATTTTCATTTCTCCACAATCAAATCCTTAAATGTCACAACCAAATCCACCATTACCTGGCAAACATCACGTGGTGAGGCTCTTGAAGCCATCTATCCCCCAGCCGAGGCAATCGAATTCAAGACAAAGGAGTCAGGAACAGTCACACTTACTGCTTCTCCTTTCAAGACAAAGGCAGTCACCAATGACAATACCACATCCATGACCCGTGATGTCCGAAGCATCATGGAACAAAATAACTACACAAACCAACACCTCCAGACACTTGGCGATCGGCTTTCTCGTGTGGAAACCTTGCTTCAGAAAGAACAAAGTATCCCCATTCAATCTGATAATGCTCCCCCTTTCATGCCCCATAAAATCCCCTTACACTTGTCTAAACAACTATCAAAATGTAGTGCCATTGAAGAAGCACAGGACAGGATTAAGCGTATCGAATCCCTTATGACCTACACAACTTCGATTCTTGATACGCCTGAAAGACCTCTTAGAGCCATCAATACTCTTGACTAAGAAATTGGTACTGATACTGAAATTGATGAAATTACTGAGGTCTTCCAGAACCAACACGTTAATACTTTAGAACCAACTTCTTCTCGAAATTATTATCCCAGGCCAACTTTCCCTGACCTTCAGATCGAAGAACGAGGCCAGTTTTCCTAAGCTGCTTATCATAGTGGTACCATTTATGAATGAGACATAGATGGCAAAACTGAGTATCACATTCTCAATACACTTCAAGAAATGACAATGGTCAGCACTGCTTACAAAACCAAGAATGACTCTTCTGATCATGCTATAGCACAACTCCTAGTAGGAGGATTCACAGGCCAACTCAAAGGATGGTGGGACAACATCCTCACTCCAGATAAACGACAAGCCATTCTTAACTCTGTTAACTTCTAAAGGAACAATTATCAAAACAGAAGAAGGTGCAGATATAGAAGATGCAGTTGCTACTCTCATTTTCTCTATCGCCAAACAGTTCCTCGGTAACCTCTCAATTGTTAGAGACAAGACCTCAGAAATTCTAGCCAACCTTCGATGTCGTAAACTTCAAGATTTCAGATGGTACAAGGATGTCTTCCTCTCAAAAGTCCTCACCAGGACTGATTGTAACCAAGCCTTTTGGAAAGAAAAGTTCATTGCTGGACTCCCCAATCTTTTTGCTGAGAGAATTCGCAAGCATTTCAGATCAAAACACAATGGCCATATTCCTTATGACTCCCTCACCTATGGTGACATCATCAGTACCATCACAGCTGAAGGAATTGCTCTCTGCACCGATTTCAAACTCCAACAGTAAATCAAGCATGAGAATGCCACTAGCCGAAAGGAATTAGGAACTTTTTGCCAATAATTCGGCTTCGAAAACCTAACCCCTCCTTCCAAACGAAAAAGTCACACCCGCTACCGCAAGCCTTTTCCCAAGAGATACAAAAACAGGTCATGGTATAACAAGAGCAAACCCTCATTTGCAGATAAATATCTCTCCTCTGAGAAAAATAGATAGAAAAATGCCCCTCCTCCAGAACATTTTCAAAAGAAACCTGCCACCTCAAAAGCAAATATAAAATGCTTCAAGTGTGGCAAGATGGGTCACTACAAACGCGATTGTAGAGCCAAACAGAAGATCAATAAACTCAATCTCCCTGAAACCGTCAGGAGCCAACTGATGCAAATTCTTTTAAACTCTTCAGATGAAGAATCCGAACATGATATCAATGGTATTCAAGAAGATGACTATCATGCTAATACATATTATGATTCCGATTCTTCCAACCCATCTATGGATGACCAACCTATTAAAACCAAATGCATCTGTATGATTACTAAGGACCAAGAATTCATGTTGGAACTCATTGACAAAATAGAAGATCTTGATCAACGCAAGGAATGCTTGATTAAATTCACCAACAACATTGGCCAAAGAAATGACAGAGCTCCCGTTGTTATACCAAATACTTACAACCTTACTGATATCTTTGAAAGATTTGGTACACGACCCCAGATGCCAATTACAATTCAAGATCTCTATAAAGAAATTAAACAAACCAAGCAAGAGATTTCACTCCTAAAGCAAGAGGGCAAGGCTTTGAAAGATTCCACTGCTCATGATATTCTTACCCTCAGAAGCCAAATCCTTTTTCAACAATCCTAGATAGATGCCTTACTACCTAAGTCCTCTGCAAAACTTGAACAACAAGTTTTTGCAAATCCCACCAAGGACAATGAGACTTACATTAACCTTCTGACCCAGATAACATTTCAGAAATGGCATGTTAATCTAAAAATTGTCATCAACAAAGACTATACCATTCATACAGTGGCTCTCATTGACTCCGGTGCTGATCTCAATTGTATCAATGAAGGACTTGTCCCTACAAAATACTTTGAGAAAACCAAAGAACGGCTTCAAGGTGCTAATGGTTCACGACTCACTGTTCAGTACAAGTTAACCAAAGCCCATGTTTGTAATCAGGGTCTTTGTATTAAAACACCTTTCATCATTGTCAAAGACCTCAATACCCCTGTTATTTTGGGAACTCCATTTATTTTTCTTCTTTACCCATTCAAAGTTGATAGCCAAGGCATTTCAACAAGTCTAGTTGGACAAGAAATTTGCTTTCCTTTTGCTTATCCTATAGACACCAAGGATCTCAATACCATTAAGGATTCCTATGTTACTCAAGTCCCTGCTGTCAACAGGATTGAAAGCAAAACAAAGCATTTAGACTTTCTCAAACAAGAACTAATCTTCAAACAGATTGATGAACGACTCAGTCAAAAAAGTCTCCAAGACTCTATTCAAAAGTTCAGATTAAGACTTGAAAGTCAGGTTTGCTCTGATCTCCCAAACGCTTTTTGGTACAAAAGACAACACATTGTTGAATTACCTTATGAAAAATCTTTCAATGAAAAGGATATCCCTACCAAAGCCCATCTTAGCCAAATGAGTCAAGAACTTCTTGATTACTGTATGAAGGAAGTACGAGAATTATTAAACAAATCCCTCATCCGAAAAAGCCGTTCCCCATGGAGCTGTGCCGCTTTCTATGTCCAAAAGAATGCTGAAATAGAAAGAGGTTTTCCCAGATTAGTTATCAATTACAAGCCCCTCAATGAAGTTCTTCAATGGATCAGGTATCCCCTGCCCAATAAAAAGGACCTAATCCAACGTCTCGTTCATGCAACCGTTTTTTCAAAGTTTGATCTCAAGTCAGGATTTTGGCAAATCCAAATTGCTGAAAAAGATAGATACAAAACAGCTTTCACGGTTCCTTTTAGCCATTACGAATGGAATGTGATGCCTTTCGGATTAAAAAATGCCCCTTCAGAATTCCAAAAAATTATGAATGATATTTTTATTCATCTTTCGAATTTTTCAATTGTTTATATTGATGATATACTAATATTTTCTTCTTCTATAGATGCTCATTGGAAACATCTCAATATATTTGCTCAAACCATCAAGCATAATGGATTAGTCCTTTCTTTATCAAAGTTAACTTTGTTTCAGACCAAGATTAGGTTCTTAGGTCTCCAGATCCACCAAGGAACTATCATCCCAATCAACAGATCCATCCAATTTGCTGATAAATTCCCTGATGAAATTAAAGACAAAACCTAGCTTCAAAGATTTTTAGGTGCCTAAATTATCTCTCTAAGTTTTTCAAGGATCTTTCTCTTCTTTGTGCTCCACTACGCCAAAGATTAAAAAAGTCCCCTCCCCCATGGTCCGATGAGCATACAAAAACAGTCAGAATCCTTAAAAGCAAAGCAAAAAACCTTCCTTGCCTATCTATTACTGATCCAGAAGCCTTCAAAATTGTGGAAACTGATGCATCTGAATAAGGATATGGAGGTATCCTAAAATAAAAAACAGGTGACAAGAAACAACTAGTTCAGTTCGCCTCTGGCATATGGAACCAAGCACAACAAAATTACTCTACAGTCAAAAAGGAAATTTTATCTATAGTTTTATGCATTTCAAAATTTCAAAGTGACTTACTAAATCAAAAATTTTTAGTTCGTGTTGATTGCCAATCTGCAAAAACTGTTTTAAAGAAAGATGTTCATGACATAGCCTCAAAACAAATTTTCGCCAGATGGCAAGCTATTCTTTCTGTATTTGACTTTGATATTGAATATATAATAGGAGAAAACAATTCTCTTCCTGATTTTCTCACCAGGGAATTTTTGCAGGGAAAAGCAGGAGCTTAAGGGCGGTTACTATGCCTCCCAAGATAAGTAGAGGAGCCTCAGTTGCAAGCACAAAACCCCACAAAACAAAAGATGTATATGCACAATCATCCTCTTCTCAGAACCCTTCCCAAAAAACCTGGTATGATAAAGTCGAGGAAGATGAAGAAGCTATGTGTGCTAGTCCATCTCCATTAATTACAAACCAATTTTCAGCCCTAACCACAATTCCCCAACATGTCATAGACATGTCCCCAATCCAGTATGACCCCATCCAAGCATACTTACAATCCCAACAACCAGTTTTTCCTCCCCTTCAAAAAACTTATGCTGCAATTTCTTCAGCATCAGATAAACAAATTTCCTCAAGATCTGTTTCACAGCAAGTGGTGGTCAACAATCCCACTATCAAAAAATCTCGTTATTTTCAAAAACCAAATTCATCAACCATTTGTGTGGTTGAAAAAGAACTTTTTAACCAAAACCCAATTTTACTTTCTCAAAATCATTTTGTCAAAGGTTTTCATTATCCAACATCAGATTTTCGGAAAACACAAAATTTTTATGAGTTTATTTTAGTAGACACTGATTCCATCATAATTCGAACTCATTCAAAACCAGGTGATGAGTCTTTCATTTCTCAAACCACATATACCATTCAAAAAGTCCTTACTCCGGCAGCCTGGGGTAAAAACATCAATGCTCCGAGGCAATTTTCTCAGCCTCACAACCCTCAAACTTTCAATTACTGGGACTATCAGGATGCCTGGTACAATACCTTTTATTTCTAAAATCAAGATTATAGCTATTCCTGGCTTATCCTTTTCCAAAAGAATTTCAATCTAAATGTCCCCAGATGGTTCATTGACTGGTGGCATATGTTTGGTCCCTGCCAAGAAATCATCCTTGAAACGGTGTCCAAGGGATTTTCAATTTTCAATGAAAAATTCCAAGCTCCTCCTAAGCTTTCCGAATTTCCCAAATCATTCTTATTTTTTGCAAATTTTGCATTGTCATGGATAGTTCTATGGCAATTCCAAATCCTTAAAACCCCTTCTAATCTTCCTCTTCTAGGAAGGATTTTCAAAGTCAAATGGTGGGACCAATTCTCTATCAAAGATGTTACTCCAAAAGCAATTTCTGAATGGTTCTCAAAGCACCTTGCAATATTACGTTCTGGCTTAGGAGAGTCTTCGGCTTTCCTCCTATCCAAAAGCCAGGCCCAAGCAAAGCTTTCTTCAGCAAAATCCCAAGATGAGTATAAAGCCTTCCTCATGGAAGCTTTAGCCCAAGTCAATCCCATAACCTTCTCAAAATTGGGCTCCAACAGAAGTGAAGGCTCAGGTTCTTTCCATGGTTCCCAAACAGATCTGGCCCAACCCAATGAAGATGACTGTTTTGGTATTTTTACCCAACAGCTCCAGTAAACAATATTCTCAAAAATCATCATTTCATTTCAAAAAAAAAAAAAAAAAAAGGCAAAATCTATAGTTTAAAATTTTATTCCACAATTCTCCATTTTCAGGCTTTTAGCACCTTTCGGTGTTCATGACAGACAAGCTTTTCAAAAAAGGAATCCAAGGCAAGTCAGTGGCCATCACCTCAATTCAGCCTTTCAGGTTTTGCACATGGCCTCCAGCATCATTCAGAAGAATACCCTTAAGATCTAATTATACGACTAATTGAAACAATAGTTATTTTAGGTAATTGTTTTTCTTTTAATTAATTATTAATTATGAAATGACTATATTGGATACTATTTTTTAAAAATAATAATAATAATTTTTTAAATCTGATTAAACTTTAACTATGTCCCTTTCCACCATTGTCGGTCCGTCACCATCACCCACCTCCTCCCCCAACCACACCACAACACTGCCACTTCCATCACCACAATACTGCCACCCACCACCACCACATACACCAATAATTATAAGGACGCTAATTAATTTCTAGATTTGGTAATTCTTAGTCAAAAGTAGCCATCAAATCTGTCTGGGTGGAGGTGGTGTGGTATAGGTGGTGGTGGTGGTGGAGGTGGTGTGGTGGGGGAGGTGGTGCCCGAGTAGACGTGACAGTGAAGGTGGGGTGATGGCAGTTCATTGTTAAATATATATATATATATATATATATATATATATATATATATATTAAGAATGTATCAAATATAGTCATTAATTTCATAATTAATGGCTAATTAAAATAATATTAATTTCCTAAAATAATTATTCTCCCCAATAGCCGTTGGATTAGATCCTAAGGCTATGAGTAAAAGTGAGTATATTGTTCCTGCTCAGCAATTGAACACTAGTGTGTGTGTGTGTGTGTGTGTGTGTGTGTGTGTATCTAATAAAAAAAATCTCTAATGAATAAATTATCTCTTTTGACGGAAAAAAATCCAAAAAAAAACATTTTTATTGAAGAAATTATCGATTTTGTCAAGATCAAAAATGAAAAAGAAAAAGAAGGATTCGAAAAAAATTATCTCTTCTAATAAGACGAAAAAATCAAAAAGCGAAGTTATTTCTATTAAATAAAAACAAAGGCCTTAGGAGTTCGTACAAGGGAGAATGTTACAAGTGGGATTTGTCCCATATCGGATTCGGATGAGAAATGTAATGGGTACGTATAAATGGATTGGGTATTAACCCACCTAATAATTTAACCTTTTAGATTGGAACGTGAAACACCCTACCCATTACAATAAAAATTTTCTAAATTTATTAATTTACGATTATAATACTCTAAATCTTTTTCAATCCAAAAATTAATAAGGAAAGCTTATGGCATTTGAACCATGGCTTTACATAAATAAACAAATAAAACTATTTTAGAGGTTTATTGAACTTCTCAAAGAGCTAAGCTTTTGAAATCTCAAAACTGTTGTAAATCTTCGCAGTAAAAAACACCAAAAAGGCATAATACTCTTTATTCAATTTTCTATGGAAGTCCACATAGCACCAGTTCTTATTTTACTTTCATCTATATTGTTATATATAGAGGCTCACACGAAACTGGAAATTCAATAGTGACCATCCAATGCTTTCTACCTTCTTGTCTTAATATCTTACTCACGAGTTGAAGGATGATAAGCAACAGGAATCATACACAAATCCCTTTCCCTACTAATTGCTGAACCAAATACCTCAGTCATGTCTAGATCTTCTGGCTTTTGTCCCTCAGGAAGTTTCCAGTCAAAGTGATACAATAAATTAGCAAGTGGAAGCTCAACATTAGCTATCCCGAACGACATGCCAGGACATATTCTCCTGCCAGCACCAAATGGTGTAAATTGGAAATGAGTCCCCTTGTAATCAACTGAATTGTCAAGGAATCTCTCTGGATGAAAGCTCTCTGGATCACTCCAATTTTCAGGATTTCTACAAATTGCCCATACATTGACAATGACTTTGGTTTTTGCAGGTATCTCATATCCATTGATTTCACATGTCTCTCTGCTCTCTCTTGGAATTAACAGAGGGCTAGGAGGGTGTAACCTTAGAGTTTCTTTGATAACTAACTTCAAGTAACTCAATCCATGGATGTCATCTTCATTTACAATATCTCCTTTTTTACTTAAAACTTGTCTCACCTCAGCTTGTGCCTTTTCCATAACTTTTGGATTTTTCAGCAATTCTGACATTGCCCAGATTACAGTTGAGGATGATGTCTCAATCCCTCCAGTGAATACGTCCTGAAAGAGCATTGAAATTGAGTTAGAATTAAGAGTATAGAATATTGTAAAAGTAAATATTTGTGGAAGCTAATTCATTGATAGAATTGGCAGAAAGTAAATGTACTAACCATGAGAACTGACGTGAGTGTCGTCATAGTTAAGGGGATATTAAGGTTACCCTTCTCCTGAACTTTTAAAAGTACATCTATCAAGTCTTCACAATCAACTTCACCATCTCTAGCTTTATGTTCATCAATAATGTTAGTAAATATCTGATCAATTTTTCGATGAATCTCCTCAGCTCTAGGCTTTAGCCCACTTATCAAACCAAGTATTTTAACTGAAGGAAAGAGATCAGCAACATTGAAACCTCCTGCTACCTCCATAGTATCCCTAATAAGTGATAAGAATTCTTCTTTCCCATGGAATTTCTTACCAATGGCCACCTTAGCAACAACGTTGTATGTCATGGAGAAAACTTTTTCAGTGAGATTTATGAGAGATCCAGCTGTATTATGGGTCAAAATAGATTTGATCAAATTCGAGGCCTCTTCTTCCCTGATGGGTCGGAATGATTGGACACGCTTGGCACTTAAAAGCTCCAGTATGCAAACTTTTCGAAGTTGTCTCCAGTGATCCCCATAAGGCGCGAAGGCTATGTCACTCCCAGATATGATATTCATAGCAAAAATAAAAGGTCTGCTAGCAAAGATGATGTCATGTGTTTTCATCACCTCTTTGGCAAATTCTGCTGAAGTAATCACAACAATAGGAAGTTGTCCGAGTTGCAGGTGCATCAGAGGTCCATATTTCATGGCCAAATCTCTTAGGCGGTGATGGGGTAGAGATCCGACAAATTGATGAATGTTACCTATTAGAGGTAGCTTCCATGGCCCAGGAGGCAGTTTTGGAGATGAACTGATCTTGGTTTTCAGTACCATGAACAGAAACAGCAGGAATGTGAATAGAATTGGGAAGAACAGGATTGGGAACTCCATCGTCATTTGTCTAGATTTATGCTTGCTTGCTGTGGCATATATAAGGTAATTAATTTAGATTAATTTAGTAGTTTGACAAATAATCATATAGTTTGGATAACATAAAATATAAAGCTTTGAATCTTATTTGAATGTGGATCGACTCTTTGTTGTCAATTAGAACTGAAACCTCATAATTTCATCAAACAGGCCCAAGCCAAATAAGTCATAAATCCCTAATACATCAACTGGTATGGATAGATATGTGTATAAACGGTCAGGCTTCTAAGTTTTTCGGTTAATAGATCACAAAACATCCAAGCTTGCAATTGGAGAGGGAAGGGCTACCAGAGCATCTGACCTCACTTAAATTTATCTTTAATACTAGCCCCCATTGACAATTCCTGAATTCGCCATTGCCTTTATAGTATGCAAATAGGGTATATAACTACTTATAAGTTCTTAAAAGTTCCTAATCTTTAACTTTTTTGCGAACAAGGACATATTGTCAGTAGAATAATTACAAGACTAAAGTTTCCTATTTGAAAAAAAAGAAAGATATAAAAAAAATAAAAATAAAAAATAAAAAAACAAAATTGATGTAAAATAATTAAAGTATTCTCAACAAAAGAGAGAATAAATGGTGTTTTTATATATAATGGTATAAAGGCATTCTAGGGAGACCAAAAGAGCAGCTTAGTAGTATTGTATCAAAATAGCTGGTTGGAGAAGGTAGGCGAAATGAGTGAAAATGCCTTCTTTTTTGCCTAACGCGGGAATCCCCCGAAGTGTCTCCTTACCTATGTCATTAAGGAGTAATTTAATTATTGACGTCAAGTCGGAGCAGGGCTTGGCAGCCTGATAAGCATCCCCGATTAAAAGCATAACTATTATATTTAACAGCGAAAAGCAACCCTCCGTATTCATGTTACCAAGAAAACAAGGTGGATGAATCGCATTGCAAGTTTTCTAATTACATGTAATATAAAAATGATTTCTAAACCATGAAATGTTATATGAAAATTAGGGTGAAAATGGGGAAGAGAGTTATTACTTAAGCTCCATGAATTGTTATGACAAACACTCGCAAACCACAAACATAATCAAGAGTTGACAGAAACTCCTACCACAAAAAAACACGTACTAAGATATAAGATATAACATTGTTTATGCATATAACCTACATCCACAGTCGGCATTAGCAAATAGTATTCGCCATGCGAATAATAAGTCCTATTGCTGTTTACTTGAGACATAATAATAATATAAAAAAAGAGTAATGATATTATGTTCGATTGTTTAGGGCTTAATAGAGCCTAAAGTCTTTATTATTTTTTTTACACGTTTATTGACTATTCAATGTGTCTCTCTGTAATAAATACTTACATTTTGCATGTTAAGAAAATCATTTGACTGATTCAAAATTTACCACTAACCCAAAAAAAAAAAAAAAAAAAAAAAAGAAAGCAAAAAAACTTCTAATTAAAGTGTCAATTCATATGCCTTTCTTATGTCAAATTTGGATATGCTCTATCTAATTATATTTACTTGCTCTAAATTAATAACATATACCAATAACTTTTTCTATAAAAAGTAATTATAATGAGATCTACATATATCAAATGATATCTTAAATACAATTTATTATTGAGCGAAAAGTTATAAATCAAATATTTTTGTAATAAAAAAAAAATAACCGAAGTACACACTATTTATTATTAAAAAATAGATTACACAATTAATTTTTCAGAAAAGTATATAGTATAATTACAAAATTTTAAAAAATTTAATATAGTATAATTACAATTTTTTTAAAATAATTGGTCATTAAATAATAAACTAAAAATAAGAATAAGAAAAACTAAAGAATTAGATAATGAAATATACCAATTATTTAACCTTCTAGAAAAAATATACTATTCATGACAGATAATTGTGCCATCTCCTTTTTTTTCCTAAAACAAAAAGGCGATGCGTCAAATTCTAATATAATTTCTCTAAATACTACTAAAACATTCATAGGTTTTCTAAAGAAAAAATTATTATAAATATATTTTTTAACTTTTCGCTTAAATTATAACTTGTATCAAGTCAATTTTTTTTAATATGAACATATCTCATTTTTTTTTTTGTTAAAATAAACAGATCTCATTTGTTTATGATTCAAGTATAGTTTATTTTGTACCTTTTTGTTTTTTTGCCAATTAGATGAGGGCGCGTGCAAATTTGACATCAAAAGAAAAAATAAATTCATGCTTAAGCATTCTTTTATTGTTAGTGGCATCAAATCTAAATTTTAAAAAGTTAAAAAAAAAAATTCTTAACATGTAAAATGTGAATAGTTATTACGTTGAATAATTCATACACATGTTGAAAAAAGAGTAATGCTATTGCGAGACTCTCGCAGTAGCACTCACGCGCTCTTCATGTTTAGCCGCATGAGGTCTTATTCTTTGGATTCGGGAGCACTAAGGAAATTGAAGTTTCTCTCTCTTCTCATAACGTTTTCTCTGTTAACCCTTAACCCAACTTTATCCTTCTCTTGTTTTACCCTCAACTCACTTCCTCTTAGCTGAAAATTTTGAGAGAATTAATCCATCAGGCACAAGCTGAAGGATGGCACTTCTGGGTTCAAAACCCACTTCCAATCTCGATCCATCGCAGCCCAATTGCCCTTCCCGTCACTGTCACCTTCACCGTCGTCCGGTACAGGATAACAAATTCTTTCTCCTCTCTCTTTCTTTCTCTTTGTTTTGCTTTTTGTTTTAATCAGTCACCTATCTTTGGGTAATTATATTTTTGGCCTCCCTTTCTCCTGTCTATGAACAGCCACTAACCACCACCATCCTCACCCGATCACCCCAAACCAGCCACAATCTCCACCCCGACAACCACCACAATCCAAACCCACAAAAAAAATCAATAATCAAAATAAAAAAAAAAAACCACCGCAACAAATCAACACCACCATTGCAAACATGGATTCTTTTCCCCGATCTAACAATTTTAAAGTAGAAGTAGATTTTTTTTCTTCAATCAATTTGGTTTGAATCTTTTTTTTTTTTTTTTTCCTCTGAGCAACAAAAGAAGACGGGTGCAAAACAGAAAGTTGGGTTAAGGGTTATCGGGGAGAGAGAGTTGAGTTAAGGGTTAACAGATCAGTTTCTAAAAAAATCGACCAGAGTATCATTGCTCATAAATAAATGCATGCATATGTATGTCCAGAGAGACACTTACAGAGTTGTGGATATAGCTCTAACGAGTTACAGCTCTAGTTCCCACGTCTCTTTAGCGTAAGTTGAACGAGAAACAATAAAAAGGGAAGCAGAGAACAAAGCCTGTGAATTAGAGAGAAATTCGTCCTGTTTTTATAGAGAAAGTACAAATTATTCGAAAAAAAAATAAAAAATAAAAAATAAAAAAAAAGGAAACAAATGATTAGTCTTCGTTTTACTTTTTTTGGATGATAAACCAAACAAATTGAATACAACCAAAAGGTGAAGAAACAAAACAAAATGCACGAAATATTAAGGAAAAATTACATATAAATGGAGTTAAAGTTTCATATTTACTTAGAGGCTGAGTCAAAGTTCCATATTTCTCTAAAATGGATTGCTGAGGTGGCACATGGTTTTTTACCGTTTAGAAATTGTGATGCCTAAAATACCCTTCCGCGAAGGTACTACTTTTTCTTCGAACGTACTACTTTTTTGAACTGAAGGTACTACTTTTTGGCGTCCAGGTACCATGTTTTTTAAACACTCGCGAAGGTACTACTTTTTCTCCGAATGTACTACTTTTTTGAACTGAAGGTATTACTTTTTTGAACTGAAGGTACTACTTTTTTATTAGGGAAGGGCATTTTAGGCACCACAATTTTTTAAACAGTAAAAAATCATGTGCTACCTCAGCAATCCATTTTAGAGAAATATGGAACTTTGATTCAGTCTCTAAGTAAATATGAAACTTTGACTCCATTTATATGTAATTTTCCCAAATATTAATATCTTACTTTTGATCCGCAGACCATGCACCAAATTCTATCCACCCATCAAATTGACCGCATTAGGACAATAAATTAGTCTTAGGTACCCAAAAAAAACAAACAATAAATTTGTCCTGCTGTTCCCAAGTCCAGTGTATTCACGTAAACCTTCAAACTATATTACTATGGTCCCCAAAAAATTCAGACTGGACTCTGTAGTAGTCTCATTAAGCCGTCAGTCATATATCCCCCTTGAAATATAAAAATTACAAATAATCCCCTCAACTAACTTTTTTAGGTGCAAATTTCTCACTCCGGCAGCCGTAGGTTGAATTTTGATTGTTAAAATGGCACGTGACAACCCAATTTAAATTAAATAACCATAAAGCCGCCCTTATGAAAATTAAAAGATCTAATTGCCCTTCTTATAATCTTTAGAACCCCAACCAAACATGCCCTATATGTATATATGTCCCATAAATTCTTAGCCTTGAACGGAACAGTAAACTTCAAAGACCAAGCCAGTGAGCTTCGGAGATCAAACCAACAAATTGTATAAGATGCTAAAAGGAGAAACAAAATTGGGAAGATGAAATATATATTTGGATGAATGAGTATTAAAATAATATCAAAGATGAGGTTTTTTTTTTCAACACTAAAGAGGTTTTTAATTAAAACGAAGGTGTTATTATTAGAGAAAATTGATGAGGTGACTCCTTTCTCACAGGCTCTCCCTCGCAAAAGATCTAAGTATGAGGGGCAACCAAACATTGAACTTTTACTGGATGAACAAATAACTCTAGTGTACTTTTCTTGCCCTTACTCTTATTTGATTCTAAACTTCATCATGGACAGGGGCTATCTGCACCTATATAGCATTGCCTTCTATTTTTCTAGAATAAAGAACAGTGACAACTGGCCGGAAAAGGTTAAGTACAACAATTCAACCGGCGAGAAGCTATGAGCATTAACGACTATACCGCATAAATCAAACCGACCATCAGAAAGCTTCAAACTCAATGACCACCGGCCCAACCAAAGATGAAAACGTACAAGTGCAGAGCTACAATGACCCATCCGTTCTGGCGAGCTCCGAGCAGCAGTGTCCATTGAAATTGGATCGGTGAGCTCCGAACCGAAGCTGCCAAGACAAGATAATTAAGAAAAATGGTCTGGAGAGGTGTTTCAACTGAACTAGAGTTCCATTGAAGACCCAACTGAGAGCTCTATATAGAGGGCTTGAGAAGCGACCAAACCTGAAGAGCATCAACGTTCAATCCATTGGAAAAGCTTCAGCGATTCTGAACCGTGAGTTTCAGACAAACCCAGAAACTTCAGCGATGAGCTCCGGCGAGCCACAGTTTCAAACGACCTAGATCGAAGTCTCAAAGAGCTTCAGTGACCCAACAGTTCCGTGAGTGCCATACGACGCGAATGAATGAATGGAAGAGACGACGGTAAAAAATAAAATTTGGAAAAAGAAAATGAAAAACAGAATGAATGGAAGAGAGAAGCAGTTAATGGTGATAAGGTTGGTGATGTGTCGAATTGTTAGTGGTTCTTCAGATTACAAGGGGCCACATCAATTAATCAACTTTAAAAGCATGTTTAAAGAGTTAAATGACCACGTTTTACTAAAGGGCAAAAATGACTTTATCAAATTCCGGCCATGGAAACTAACCGGATATGTCTTCCCGGTCCTAAATTGCAACATTTTCATAATTTGAGGGAATTATTTGTAGTTTCAGGAGGTGAGTTGCACAAGGGGTGTCCTTCAAGGGGTTTCTTGTACTTATCTAATATAATATTATATTTACTATATGATAAAATAATAATATACCATATTACTTTTCTTTGTTTTAAAAAAGCAAAGTGAATAAAAAGTACTGAAAACCTCAAATGTCAACCTAGGAAGAATATATAAAAAAAAAAAAAAAAGGAATAGCTTGGTACCATCTAAATTTTCTTTGCTTTTGTAGTTCTTATTGGATCCTTTTAATTTATTTATTTACATATGTATGTCATTTTTAACTAAATATACATATGAAATAAAATAAAATAAAAATACCTATTTTAATATATCAATGTTTGACTAGATATATTTTCGTATCCATCTAATAAATAATAGAATACTTTTGACTTATAATTTTTTTGCATTAGATCTTTTCATATATGACTTAAAAAAATTAAGGTTTAATTCAGTTAAATTTCTTGTGATTTGTCGAATTTTCAAAGAGACCCTTCACATTTGTAAAAATTTGACTGACAATATTAAAAGAGGGAATGAAATGTCTATTTTACCCTCTTTTATATATATATATATATATATATGCCGCACCTGCACTGAAGCGTATGAAGCTTTGTTTCCTTCTCACTCAAGCTTGCTCCACTGATTTATCATCCATGCATTCAATGATCATATATACATATGGATCAAAGCACTGATTTCTCCAAAATAAATTCAAGCTCGCGTTGTCACTTATCTCTTTCTTGCACTCATGGGTGAGTGGAAAAGTAACCTCCAAGGAAGGCGACGAATGATCACTGTCCTCCCTTAGTCGTTGGGTCGCTAAGCACATCGATACAATGTCGACCTAATGGTGGTCGCCATTATAGAATTGACAAGGGTCACCATATAGGCGACCCACTTTGGCTGCCTTAACGCGACCACGCTTGGGTCGCCGGAAAAATGGAGAACGACGACCTAGGACTATGTGTTTCTCTTACCCGAGTTGGTATTCTCAATTTCTTTTTATATGTACTGGATGTCCTGCTGGTTGTTGTATCTTTTACCATCTTATTTACTCTTAAACTTTAATAAAGGAAATTTACCTGACATTATAACATAGTTTAAACAGGTATATCAATTGCCTTCTCAAACCTTGATGGTGTTATTTTATTTAAATAATGTGAAATTCAGTTTATTTATTTCAATTAATCCCTTCAAGTATGTGTTTAAAGATCAAGTTTGTTAAAATAACTTAAAAGTGACTAACTAAATTTTTAAATCCATATAATTAAGGTCAAGTTGATATTCATGATATATTTAAAAATTCATGAGATTATCACATGTTTTTCCTGTAAGAGATAGTGATTTTGGTTGTTCTTTTATGAATGATATCAATGGTAATTTGGATGCAAATTTATCTTGAGCACTTCCATCCTGCGCAGGGAGGATGAACTTCATCCTCCCTGCTTACGTGGCCGTATGTTGTTACGCCACGTGTCTAATAATAAAAATGGGTTAAACCCATTTTTTCGGGTTAGACCCGCTTCCCCTGTCAGTCTCTTCTCTCTCTCCAAATGCAGAAGACCCAAATTTTCATTGCCTCAGCCTGCGCCTTTCCATTATCACTATAATTAAATTAAGCTGAATTTGATGTCTTCCTCAGTTCTGGGTTGGGCATTTGATTATCAAGTTCATCAATTTGATGCCTTCCTCAGTTCCGACGGCGGCGCACCACCTGTCCCACCTTTGTTTTTTTGGGCGAAGTTTCTTGTTTTTGGTTGAGTTTTAGATTGTTAACAGTTTTCAATCTATTGAAATCCTTTGCGTTCATTTCTTTTTTCTTTTTCTTTTTTTCTCTATCTGAGATTAGTGTTTCTAATGTTTTTAGATCGTCAGCTGCCAAGCAAAACTCTCCGATCTCTATGACTTACACAACCCTTTTGCGCATTTGTCTTCTTCAATCTTTCTCTGTTGTGTTTCTTCACTGGTTCTACATCTTTTCATGAACCCACTTCTATAAACTCAAGTTTTGATTTATAATCCCTAAAAACCCAATTCACAATCTTCCCCAAAAATCCTCTTGTTCTTGCATACCCATCAATCGAATTGAAAAGAAGAAAATATTTCTTTTGTGTGTATATCACACCCCTGATTATATAATTTGCAAGGAAGAAGAAAGCAATGTCGTCTCTGCAACAGGTTAGGAGAGGCACAGTTTGGTAAACGCGACTCACCCCAACTCGTCCGAGTCCCGTCTCTGCTAAACCGAGTCAGGTTATTGGATTTCTCTCTCTCTCAAAATCTGAACAGCCCGAACCATCACCGCTCGCCGTGGGCATAGTCAGAGAGGACCGCGACGGTGTTCTTGAGAGCCATGGTGTAGGCCGAGTGTACCACCGCGAAGGCGTTGAGGATGATGCCGGTGATGTAATGGGAGGAGGAGGCCGCAAATAGAGAGATAGAGAAGAGAGGAAGCGGGTTTTACCCGCAAAAAACCCATTTTTGATATTGGACACATGTCATAACCACATGTGGCCACGTCATCAGGGAGGATGCGCAGGATGGAAGTATTTTCCATTTATCTTTCTACTTCTTCATGTCTGTTAGGCATGGGGAAATTTCTGTGACAATGTATAACTTCGGATATCCTAGAGTCGGAAACAAAAAATTTGCAGAATTTTATAACCAGGTAAATTACTGTCGCAATTTTAGTTTTTATGTATGAAGCTTTGATGTTGATGATGCATTGGGAAAAGATCCTCTCTTTTCTACATTCTGCCCCTCGTATAAAAAGGCACAAGAATAAATATGTTCTAGTATTTGAAGGGTATAGTTTTATTTTTCTTTCCCTAAATCATAATTAAGGGAACAATTTTGGTTCCGGTAGAGGCCTGGGTCGCCATTAAGACTGGATTACAGATTGCCGCGGGCGACCTGGGTGAAGCAGAAGAAGGTACGGACCGTCACGGTCACTGCCGGCGTTTATTAGAGCAGCAAGTCACTACTTTAAGCCACGACTAGACACTGCTCCGACGATTACACCAGTGATGAGGGCTGTCGGTCAGTGCAATCTTAGCTGGTGAAACTCTTAATGATCTACCATGGCGCATGAACTTTTGCAAAAATAATATTCGAGTTCAAATTGAACTGGAATGGTTGACACCTCAACCTAAGTCTAACTTTAATTAAGTTTGGATTAAGAATTTTTGACCTAATAAGTCTAACCCTAATTGTAAACATAATTGTTCAAGTTTATACAAAATCGAGCTGGGACTTGAGTTGGGTTTGAGTTGGCATACCCAAGTTACATCTCCTACCACAAAAGGTCAATTATTAATTTTTTTAATATTAAAAAATTATTCATGAATGTGGTTCATTATTGGTTATATATTCATACATTGAGTTTTTGATATGTTAACATGAGATAAATATTGTTTTGAATTCCACTAGAGGTGAATTACATGCCTAAATGAGCTTTTTTTATACGCAGAAGATTGATTATGGTCCGAAGCTGGTCATAAAAAGTTGGACAACTTTTATTTGTAAACTGTAACATACACCCTAATCCTTAGAGATGAAGTGGTATGTCTCAATTGTTGGGATAGTTGACTTTAAATAGTATATAATGGAGCTAGGAATATATAAAAAGATGATGTCATAACTCATAAGATCACCAAACTACTATCATTTGTAAGATAATTATTTTGTAATTGATTAATTTCGTTGTCAAAATAAGTCCGATCGAATTGTAATTTTTCGGTTTAAAATTTCAAGATTGAAAATTAGATGCGAATTTGAAAAAATTCAAATGTTCATAATACACTCCGGAATGATGAGAACAGTGTTTTAGAATGTTTTGTGAGTGTATGAGAATACTTGGGAAGTTTTTAAAAGAGAAAATACATTCTGCCCAATTTAAACTGGTTCAACAAATACAAAATTAGCTTAATTTTATTTTAATTAAACATGATTTATATATGAATATTTTATAAAGTGATTTATTTTGTGAAGTTTAGGTGTCGGGTTAAAGTTTATAGATTAATTGTAGCAGCCAAGTGAGTGAAGAAAGAAAGAAATAATAATAATAATAATAATAATAAAACAAATACATAAGGATGAACATGGGTTAGGCGTGGGTGATATTGTGCTTGTGTGGGTGGATTGAATGTAATGGAAGTATGTTTTAGTGATGATGTTTTACATATAAAACATATATGTGTTGTATTTAAGTATTGTTAGCTTATTGAAAAAAAAAAGAAAAAAAAAAAGACAACATTGACAAGTCCTTTGTCTTTTAGTAATAAACTCCAGGCATGTGCTTGTGATTAGCTAAATAAGGAAGTTGAATGAATTAATTTAAAGAGGTGACATGTGTGGGATTTGTATGTGTTTGTTGGGTGTACGTGTAGTGGATATATACTAATACCTTTAGTGTGTGTGTATATATATATATATATATATATATATATATATTTATTGTAAATGATTAGATTGGAAAGTTTCCACAAGCTTCTCTTGGGAGCTTCACGTGTCGGCTGGACAAAGTAAAGTTAAAAAAAAAAAATGGCCTCTTTAGCTACTGTAGTGATCACACAAAATAAAACAAAAGCAGCGAGATAAGAGGGGCAGGATTAGAGAGGAGAGAAAGGGACAAGAGGAGGAGAGGAAGAATTGGTGACTGTTTGTACAATAACAGTGAGGTAAGGAAGTGTATATCAATTAAATATTGTTTATTTTGGCATAGATAATATCTATTTACTTATTTTTGAAATTGTTCAAAGGCTGTCTTGGGTGAATTGATATCATGGTTATTTTAATTGAACTTTCAAGTGGAAAACTGATGTAAAGGCTTGTGATCAGAATTTTAATTACAATTGTATATTTAGTTGAGAAGTTTAAATCGGAGAAAGAGAATAGGTTGAGGAAGAGAATAGGTTGAGGGAAAGAAGAAACTGAGAAGAAAAGAGAGAGAAAGGTGGAAAATAAAAGAAGTATTGATGGGTAGTTATTATAAAAGTAGTAGAGGTGAGGTTTATGCTTTTCTTTGTATTATTTTATATTGGATATTTATTTTGTAAACTCTGTAAAAATAACTGGGTCAATTGGTTAGGTGTAATTAGCACCTATACTTATTTATTTTACTCAAGATTTAAATTTTTTGAATTAAAATAAGTATAGTTACTTAGAAATATTGGGTTGAATTTTGATATAAATATTCGTGAGTAATATCACTTTAAGAAAAATAGTTTTATACCACACCCTTTTTATCACGGTTTTAAAATAACTGTGGTTGGTTAAGGAAAAACAGTGATAATAATTGTATTTTTTACCACGGTTATAAAAGAACTGTGATAAAAAGTGAATTTATTTAACCACGGTTATTTTATAACCGTGGTAAAAAGTGAATTAATTTGACTTAGATTTAGGCCCGCTCTTTCTATCACGGTTAATAAAAAACAGTGGTAGTAAGTTATTCTTGTTAGGAAACATGTTAGTTTTAAAAAAATTTTGAAGGATTTTGATTCATAAATCTTGATTCATCACATAGAGACAAGTTTTATACAAAAATAAAATATGATGTATCATTCAATTAATAAATTGAATACTTACATCAAAGATCTGAGTAAACCTTTAAATCTTTCCTCTAAAGTGAATATTCTCACTTATTGTAAATCTCTTAACAAGATGCCATCTTCATGGATCTCCATCTTCTTAGTAATAATTTTGCCTTTATGAATCACCCATAAGTCTCCATGAATGACCTTGGAAAACTAGGCTTGTGAGAGCCTCCATTAAATGAGAACATTAACCCTAATTTTTTAGAGAGAGAAAATATATTCCTTTTTTTCTTCTCTTAAAAAATCACCCCTAAAATATACATAATATAATATCCCTAATTTCAATAGGATAGTCCTGGTATTTAATTTTTTTTTTTAATTGAATTTTAAATTATTTAATTGTTTACTTGTTTAAATTGGTGTTTAAGTTTCATGGCGTGTTTGAATGACTTATTACTTGAATTGCTCGCATTATTTGTAATTAGTAAATTTATTATGACTTGTTTTATTTAATTGTTGTATTTAATTCTTTATTTTTGTTTAAGTGGTTTAATTTAGTTGTCTTATTTGAATTAATTCTATTGAATATAATAGTTTAATTATTTTAATTTAATTGTTAATTGTCTTGATTTAATTATATTTAATTAGGGTTTTGTTTTTACAAGTCACGTTTGTAGCCGACGTACGTAGGTTTTTTATTAAGTATCTTTGGGCCCATTAGGATTCAACTTGGGGCTTGGAATTAATTTAGGGTTTGGTACAACTCTATAAATATATAGGTTACCTCTGTTTAGGGTTTTAGGAAAAGAAAAATAAACCTATACACGTCTGTGGAGGCAGAGGAGGAACAGAGAAATTTTTCAATAGGAATTGCCGGGAACCTTCGAAGACGGCGTAGAGATTTTAAACAAAAGTCTCAAAGGCAAGTTCTGTCTTAACTCTCTCCCTTAGGCTTCGTGTTCTTTGCATACTTAAATAGTTTCAGGTTGAGTTACATGTTGAAAACAAAAAGAAAATATATGTTTTCATGTTTAGAAATTGGAAACGTATCAGTATGTGTTTATACTTGTTAAACTGAGTACACTTGAAACTTCCTTGTAAATTTCTTTGTTTAAATCCATGCTAGTAGTATACTAAGGACATAAACAAGGGTGGAAATCTACTGGAAGTAAGGCATAAATTCTGGAAACCAAAATACTGAAGTGCCGAATGTGTAAACGATGCTAGAATGCGAGAACAGAGAGAAGAAGAGGGAGAGAGCCGGCTCTCCCTTGGAGGGAGCCGGCTCTCCTTGCAAAGAAGGTGGCTCCAAGGCCAATGGAGGCGGCTCCATGTTTTTTTGGAGCTTGCTCCATTTTGGTTTTTCCCAATTTTTACGTTCTATTGATTTTTCTTTTGGTTTTCAGTGAGACAGGTTCTTGGGTATGGAATTTCTAAGTTTCCTAACAGAAACTAAATACTATAATGGATGGTTTAACAATGGTCTAGTGTGGGAATAAAGTTTGAAGGGTGTTGAGTCTGCTCCATGTTGTCTTCTTCACAGTTTTTACATTCTGTTATTATTTTTTAGTTCAGTAAGGAAGCCTCTTGGTTAGTGAATTTCTAGTATTGTTTGAGGAGATTAATTACTGTAATGAGTGTTTAAAGACTGTCCAGAGGAAGATTAGAGTCTAAAGGAACAGAGTAATATAAATTTAGGCACCGAGTGTTAATCGTTAAAACTATATGGATTTTGTATGTGCCTTGCAGACCTGTTTAGTTTTGGATACTGTATTTCTAAATTTTATTAGAAATTTCTGTGATAGTTGGTTCACTCTTAATTACATATATTTGGAAAAAAAAAAATACATGTTTTAAATCTATATTTTTGCTCAGGATTAATTGATGGTTGAATTGTAAAACCTAGTGCATCAATTTGTTGGACAGAAAATTATATATATGATACATTACTTACATTTATTTTGCATGCCATGGAACAGATTGATACAATGTCTATTTGGGCTGGGTTAATTATATGGAAACTGGGAATAAAGTTATATTTACAGACACAGTTCTGTGTGATCAAGTTGTAATTTCTATATTGGTTTACTTAAGCATGTTGTTTACTATACTCTAATATGCTTAGTTTGGAATGGTTGATATTGTTATTTAATTGTCAATGCCTTATCAACTATTGCACGGATGGAATTGTATGCACCGGTATGGGACAGTGTCATACTGGGTTTGGATTAGCTCAAGTAGCTAAATAAAGTCCTCCTTATATATATATAAGTCGGTACGGTTGAATACGCCGAATGACTTACTGGATTTCATGTGGATGGATAGGAACGGAATTTAAATATATTTTTATGATACCGTGACACGAGCTTGAATCTCAGAGTCGACGGTTAGGGTGCGTATACGCAGTTGGACGTGTAGCTGGCTGTGAGGGTTGAGGTATACCCTGTTTAGGTTTAGGTACTCATGCCCACCCAGGTGCGTTTTGTGTGATGCCTTCTATTCAGGTTGAGACCCTCTCCATGGTCTAGCGAGAGTCCATTAGTGTGGATGTATTTATGTATGGACTATTAGTTATTATTGAACTATTTAGTATATACATGCGTATTGAGTCTCTGCTTAGATTGTAGTAGGATAGAACTTGTTCGTGGGCCTGATCCACTCCTCTTTTTCAGGTGTACATCAATTCCAGGCTTGAACTTGTTCGTGCTGAGCAAAGACGATTTTCCACTCTACCGACGATGCATGACTTCTTTCCAGATAATAGATTTGGATTTTATCTTCAGCTTTACTTTCATTTCAGTTTGGGATATTTAATAGGGGTCCACTGGAGATGGATTCCCGAGTTGTTTGACTTATGGAGTTTTGGATTATCGAATTTTAAGTATTTAAATTATTAAGGATTATCTTTTAGTTTTCTTTCAGCTCTTAAATTTTAATTCTTATTTCATTTAGTAATCTGTGTTCGTTATAACATATTAATTGTTTGATATCCCTCAGGTTTGAGCCTAGGGCTGATTAACCCGTGTCTCGAATCCGAGGGGTATCACAGTTGGTATCAGAGCACTCCAGGTTCAAGTGTCTCTAGGATGTTTCGTATTAAGTCTTCCGCGTAGCGTTTTCTCTTGATTAGAGCTTAAGTTAGGATTCATTGTATTCCTTACGGTTCGTATAGAAATGGTACTGATGTCTGTCTTTTCGTGTTAACAGATGGTTAACGCTAGAAACGGACAGAACATGCAAGGAACTAGGAAAGAAATGAGAGCGGCACATAGGCAACAATATCTCCTACAGCGTCAGCAAATGGAGGAAGAACAGCAAAGGCTTGGGTTTCAGGATGATAATGGTCAGGTTCAGGAGGCAGCTTAACATACTCGGGATCAGGGAGGAGATCCAGAGTATCCTCCTCATATCAACGACCTCATTGCTCGGGCTATAAAAGCTGGGGTAACAGCTGCACTTCGGAATCAGCCTCAGGTACAGCCGGTACCGCTACCAGCACCGGTTGTTCAAACTGATACTTGGGAGAAGACCAGGAGTTCTTTCACAAAGGGGAGGCCACCTGAGTTCATAGGCTCTACTGATGCGAGAGCAGCTCACCAGTGGAAACAGGACGTCGAGCGACATCTTCACTTAGTTCAGTGCACGGAGGTTTAGAAACAGATGCTTGCTACTTTCAAGCTAGTTGGGGATGCACTACAGTGGTGGGAGTCAGTTACCACCGCAGAGGAGAGGATGGCATTGACTTACGATCAGTTCAGTGCACGCTTTGATGAAAAGTACTTTCCTTATGCAGTCAGGGCAGTTATGAAGACTGAGTTTCTAAATCTGCAACAGGGGAATATGACAGTGGCGGAGTATGAGCAGCAGTTCACACGTTTGTCTCTCTTTGCACCGGAGGAGGTGGATATAGAAGAGAAGAAGCGCAACAGTTTCGTCAAATGACTGATGTGGTCTATCAAGAAAGCTATTACAGGTAGTCTAGCCTATACTACTTATGCTCAGGTGGTAGACGCCGCTCTACAGCAGTATCAGTTGACCGTGGACATCAGACAGGCCAAGGGTGAGAAGTGGGGTGACAGAGACTTTGCTAACCAGTCAGCTGAGAAAGGGAATGGGAACGGACACCGACAGAATGACAAAGGCAGATTCCAGGGACAGTAGCCTTGGAAGAAGCACAAGCGTGGTTCAGAAGCTCCCAAGGATGTGGCACCTGTTCAGCGACAGCAGAATGAGGGACCACAGGCAGGACAGGGTCAGCCACAGGCTAACCGATAGAGGAGGCTATTTGGTACTTTCCAGGGTAGTTGTTATACTTGTGGAGAGTATGGTCACACTTCCAAATAGTGTCCTACAAAAAGATAGGGACAGGGACAACATATGCAGCAGGGGCAGAGGGCTCCAGTGCCTTTACCCACTTCACAGGTTCCACGGATTCAGGGACAGACACATCTGGCTTTACCGGCACCGCCATAGCCTCAGGGATAGGCACCGCAGCAGTTACATTATGGCAGGGTGTACAACCCTAAGCCACAGGATATGCAGGCACCTCAGGCTATTAAGGGTAAGTTTCCTATACATGGTTTTTATGGACGTGTTTTATTTGATACGGGTGCTACACACTAATTTATGGCTAGGACTTTTGTTGTTTTATCTGGGATGAGGACGAGGGTATGCACTAGACCTCACCATTGGGCGATACAACTATTATACATAAGAGTGATGGGCCTGTGACACTAGATACTGGCAGACTCAGATTTCTAGCCAACCTATTGGTCCTGGACATGCACACTTATGATGTGATACTTGGGATGGATTGGTTGTCTCACTACCATGCCCAAGTTAATTGCTTTGATAGGTCTATTGTGTTTACCATACCTGGTCAGGACATTTATGTCGTCGCTATGCCACTTTCTAGCGGGGTCGGTAGCACCTATTTGTTCCATGTGGAGGAGGAAACGGAGGAGGGGACTACTGTATCATTGGATAACATACCGATTGTACAGGATTTCTCGGATGTATTTTAGGAGATTCTAGGGTTGCCACCTAGTCGCGAGATCGATTTTATGATAGACTTAGCTCCAGGCATTGCACCTATTGCTAGGGCACCCTATAGGATGGCACCAGTGGAGATGAGAAAGCTGAGGGATCAGATTCAGCAGTTACTCAGCCAGGGTTTTATTCGTAGGAGTACATCACCTTGGGGAACACCGGTTCTATTTATGAAGAAGAAGGATCGTTCGCTTTGCCTGTGTATAGATTAGAGGGAGTTGAACAAGGTTACTATTCGTAACAAGTAACCTCTACCCAGGATCGATGATTTGTTTGATCAGTTACGGGGAGCCATATACTTCTCCAAGATTGATCTGCGTTCTGGGTATCATCAACTGAGGATTAGGGAGCAGGATGTTCCTAAGACAGCATTTCTCACGAGGTATAGTTCTTATGAGTTTCGTGTCATGCCGTTTAGGACGACTAATGCACCTGCAGTGTTTATGGATTTAATGAATAGAGTCTTTCGGGCTTATTTGGATCAATTTGTCATTGTCTTTATTGATGATATCTTGATATATTCTAGGTCTGAGGATGACCATGCTAGACATCTTTGCATAGTCTTGCAGATGCTTCGTGAGCACCAGTTATATGCCAAGTTCGAGAAGTGTGAATTTTGGCTGTGGGAAGTGAAGTTTCTGGGTCACGTGGTGTTAGAAAGGGGGATAGCGGTTGATCCAGCCAAGGTTTCAGCTGTGGTAGAGTGGGGACAGCCTACTTCACCTACCGAGATTCGGAGTTTTCTCTGTTTGGCAGGATATTATCGTCGGTTCATCCAGGGGTTCTCTAATATAGCAGGACCACTCACTCATCTGACCAAGAAGGGTGTACAGTTCGTGTGGGATGAGCACTGTCAACGAGCTTTTGATGAGCTGAAAAGGAAGTTGACTTTTGCACCGGTTCTGGTTACTCCACAAAACGGGATATAGTATCTTGTCTACACGGATGCTTTGTTGCAGGGTCTTGGATGTGTTTTGATGCAGGAGAAGCGACCGATTTCTTATGGATCTCGGAAGCTTAAGCCTCATGAGCTTAATTATCCAACGCATGATTTGGAATTGGCAGTTGTGGTCTTTGCTTTACGTATTTGGAGGCATTATCTGTTGGGTGAGTCCTTCAGGTTATTTAGTGATCACAAGAGTCTGCAGTACTTGTTCACTCAGCGGGAGCTGAATATGAGACAGCGTAGGTGGTTGGAGTTTGTGAAAGACTATCATTTTTCTATACAGTACCATCCAGGGAAAGCGAATGTGGTGGCGGATGCACTCAGTCGCCGACCTGTTGGTAGTTTTTCTGCTCTATTCACTACTGAGTGGAATGCATTGAAGAAGGTGGATGAATTGTCGGATGCGTTCATGGCTTATATAGTAGTTACACCTTCTATCATTCACAAGGCTTTGAAGGCACAACTTACGGATCAGCAGTGCATTGACAAGGTTGCAGAGATAGCTTCCGGAGAGGTTCCATTCTACTATGTTGGGGCTGATGGAGGTTTGAGGTACAAGGGACGGTTAGTGGTACCTTCTGCTGATGATTTAAGGAAGGAAGTGATGACTGAGACTCACCACTCTGAGTTTTCTGTTCATTCAGGAGGCAATAAGATGTATCAGGATATGAAGCGGCAGTTTTGGTGGGCAGGTATGAAGAGGGACATTGCTCTTTTTGTCTCAGATGTAGTACTTGTCAGATGGTCAAGATTGATCATCAGAGGCCGCCAGGAGCTCTACAGCCACTACCAATACCAGAGTGGAAATGGGAGAGCATTTCTATGGATTTTGTGGAGGGATTGCCAAACTCTTTCAAGGATCACAACTCTATTTGGGTTATCGTGGACAGACTGATGAAATCAGCTCACTTTTTGCCTAGTTGTACTGACTACACTTCGGAGCAGTTGGCGAGACTTTACATTGCCGAGATTGTGAAGTTGCACGGCATTCCATTGTCTATTATATCGGACAGGGATTCGAGCTTTGTGTCAGGATTCTGGAAGAGTTTTTCAGCAGACTTTGGGTACAGAGTTGCATCTTAGCACTGCTTATCATCCTCAGACTGATGGACAGACTGAGTGGGTGAATCAGATCATGGAGGATATGCTTCAGTCATGTGTTCTGGATTTCAAAGGCCATTGGGAGGATTACCTACCGCTTGTGGAGTTTACTTATAACAATAGCTTCCAGAAGACTATTAGGATGGCACCATTTAAGGCGTTATACGGTCGACCGTATCGATTGCCTGTTTGTTGGTTGGAGGTTGGTGATAGCAGATTCTTGGGTCCTGAGTTCATCAAGGATACTTCTGAGAAGATTGCTCTTATTCGAGATCATATGCGTACTGCTCAAAATAGGCAGAAGAGCTATGCTGATCGTCGCACTCGTGCTTTGGAGTTTTAGGTTGGGGATCAGGTTCTACTCAAAGTCTCGCCTATAAAGGGTGTAATGCACTTTGGGAAGAAAGGAAAGTTGTCACCGCGGTTTATCGGTCCATTCATGATTATGGATCGAGTTGGAGCTGTCGCTTATCGGTTGGCACTTTCGGATAATTTGGATCGTGTCCATAATGTGTTCCATGTTTCCATATTGCGGAAATTTCTGCGAGATGAGGATCGGTATCAGCATATCGATGTTGGGGAGATTGAGTTGCAGCTGGATGCAACTTATCTGGAGCTACCGTGTCGTATTGTTAACCGTCGGGATCAAATCCTTCATAATAAGGTTATTCCTTTGGTTCGTGTTCAGTGGAGTCATCACAATGAGGCTGAGTCCACTTGGGAACGGGAGGATGCCATTCGTTTGCAGTTTCCAGAATTATGGGAAGAAGGTAAGAGCGAATTCCGAGGACGGAATTCCTTTTGTTAGGGGGGAAGAATGTAATACACCTAATTTCAAAAGGATAGTCCTAGTATTTAATTTTTTTTCTTTTAATTGAATTTTAATTGTTTATTTGACATACTTGTTACTTGTTTAAATTGGTGTTTAAGTTTCATGGCGTGTTTGAATGTCTTATTACTTGAATTGCTCGCATTATTTGAAATTAGTAAATTTATTATGACTTGTTTTATTTAATTGTTGTATTTAATTCTTATTTTTGTTTAAGTGGTTTAATTTAGTAGTTTTATTTGAATTAATTCTATTGAATATAATAGTTTAATTATTTTAATTTAATTGTTAATTGTCTTGATTTAATTATATTTAATTAGGGTTTTGTTTTTACAAGTCACGTTTGTAGCCGACATACGTAAGTTTTTAATTAAGTATCTTTGGGCCGATTAGGATTCAGCTTGGGGCTTGGAATTAATTTAGGGTTTGGTACAACTCTATAAATATATAGGTTACCTCTATTTAGGGTTTTAGGAAAAGAAAAATAAACATATACACGTTTGTGGAGGCAGAGGAGGAACAGAGGAATTTTTCAGTAGGAATTGCCGGGAACCTTCGAAGACGGCGTAGAGATTTTGAACAAAAGTCTCAAAGGCAAGTTCTGTCTTAACTCTCTCCCTTAGGCTTCGTGTTCTTTGCATACTTAAATAGTTTCAGGTTGAGTTACATGTTTAAAACAAAAAGACAATATATGTTTTCATGTTTAGAAATTGGAAGCGTATCAATATGTGTTTATACTTGTTAAACTGAGTACACTTGAAACTTTCTGTAAATTTCTTTGTTTAAATCCATGCTAGTAGTATACTAAGGACATAAATAAATGTGGAAATCTACTGGAAGTAAGGCATAAATTCTGGAAACCAAAATACTGAAGTGCCGAAGGTGTAAACGATGCTAGAATGTGAGAACAGAGAGAAGAGGAGGGAGAGAGCCGGCTCTCCCTTGGAGGGAGCCGGCTCTCTTTGCAAAAGAGGTGGCTCCAAGGCCAATGGAGGCAGCTCCATGGTTTTTTGGAGCCTGCTCTATTTTGGTTTTTCCCAGTTTTTACGTTCTATTGATTTTTCTTTTGGTTTTCAGTGAGACAGGTTCTTGGGTATGGAATTTCTAAGTTTCCTAATAGAAACTAAATACTATAATGGATGGTTTAACAGTGGTCTAGTGTGGGAATAAAGTTTGAAGGGTGTTGAGTCTGCTCCATGTTGTCTTCTTCACAGTTTTTACATTCTGTTATTATTTTTTAGTTCAGTAAGGAAGCCTCTTGGTTAGTGAATTTCTAGTATTGTTTGAGGAGATTAATTACTGTAATGAGTGTTTAAAGACTATCCAGAGGAAGATTAGAGTCTAAAGGAACAGAGTAATATAAATTTAGGCATCGAGTGTTAATCGTTAAAACTATATGGATTTTGTATGTGCCTTGCAGACTTGTTTGGTTTTGGATACTGTATTTCTAAATTTTATTAGAAATTTCTGTGATAGTTGGTTCACTGTTACTTACATATATTTGGAAAAAAATACATGTTTTAAATCTATATTTTTGCTAAGGATTAATTGATGGTTGAATTGTAAAACCTAGTGCATCAATTGGTTGGACAGAAAATTATATATATGATACATTACTTACATTTATTTTGCATGCCATCGAACAGATTGATACAATGTCTATTTGGGCTGGGTTAATTATATGGAAACTGGGAATAGAGTTATATTTACAGACACAGTTCTGTGTGATCAAGTTGTGATTTCTATAGTAGTTTACTTAAGCATGTTGTTTACTCTACTCTAATATGCTTAGTTTGGAATGGTTGATATTGTTATTTAATTGTCAATGTCTTATCAACTGTTGGACGGATGGAATTGTATACACCGGTATGGGACGGTGTCATACTGGGTTTGGATTAGCTCGAGTAGCTAACCTATTTTGGAATAAGAGTACGGATTATTAAATAAAGTCCTCCTTATATATATATAAGTCGGTATGGTTGAATACGCCGAATGACTTACTAGATTTCATGTGGATGGATAGGAACGGAATTTAAATATATTTTTATGATACCATGACATGAGCTTGAGTCTCAGAGTCGACGGTTACGGTGCGTATACGCAGTTGGACGTGTAGCTGGCTGTGAGGGTTGAGGTATACCCTGTTTAGGTTTAGGTACTCATGCCCACTCAGGTGCGTTTTGTGTGATGCCTTCTATTTAGGTTGAGACCCTCTCCATGGTCTAGCGAGAGTCCAGTAGTGTGGATATATTTATGTATGGATTATTAGTTATTGTTGAACTATTTAGTATGTACATGCGTATCGAGTCTCTGCTTGGATTGTAGTAGGATAGAACTTGTTCGTGGGCCTGACCCACTCCTCTTTTTCAGGTGTACGTCAGTTCCAGACTTGAGTTTGTTCGTGCTGAGCAGAGACGATCTTCCACTCTACCGACGATGTAGGACTTCTTTCCAGATAATAGATTTAGATTTTATCTTCAGCTTTACTTTCATTTCAGTTTGGGATTTTTATTAAGGGTCCACTGGAGATGGATTCCCGAGTTGTTTAACTTATGGAGTTTTGGATTATCGAATTTTAAGTATTTAAATTATTAAGGATTATTTTTTAGTTTTCTTTCAGCTCTTAAATTTTAATTCTTATTTCATTTAGTAATCAGTGTTCGTTATAACATATTAATTGTTTGATATCCCTCGGGTTTGGGCCTGGGCCTGATCAACCCCTGTCTCGGATCCGAGGGGTATCACGCATAGACCATATATATATATAGGCAACATAAAGATAAAGAAAAGGAAACAATAAATCATTCTCAATCTCAAATTCATATGTCTCAAATCTAATAGGATTCTAATATCAAGTTAGGCTATGAGTGAGAATCATTTGGGCTTATTATTTTATTGGCCACAATGAATTAATAATTGGCCCGGTCTATAGACTCAATTCAATTAATTTATAAATTAATTTCTACTCCACTAAAAGAAATTAATTGAACTCCAATTAAATAATAAATAACCTCTAAGTCAATGATGCACTTTGACCTCTCTATGCATAATTAGTTATCGGATAAATAAAGTCATCATTCTGACTACTTAATTAATATATTTATTTTGGTACCATTGATTATTTCTGGCTTGATCACAATAAAATATTTGTTTGACAAAAATAATAATTTAAATAAATAAATATATAATAAATCATTTTGTCTAAAAACACACAAAGGCCTTCAAATTTACTTTGTGATCAACCATAATCAATAAAAAATAAAGACAAGTAACAATGATGCAAATATTGAAAATATAACCCTCTAACTATTAATTACATAACTACCCAAAGTGTCGGTCTAAGGATCCCGAAGTATCCGCCGAACAAATCAAAGTAATTATTAATTAATAAAAGAGTTTATACTTTTTTCATGCTTAAGAGTCAAATGCCATGACGGTGATAAAGAGCAATTGCATACGACGGCTCTCGCAATATAGCTCAACCTAATGCGGATCCAGTTCAAGTCTTAATTAATTATGAGTCCATCCATAATTACCGACTATGAACAATTTATGATTACTATTTATATTCATGTATTAATCGCCATCACATACATATATAAATATCTCTTATAATCAAGTGGACACTATCAATTCTATAATGAATCGAAACATAATACATTTAATTCACCAATTGTATAAAGCATAAATATTTCAGAAACGTTAGGAACATATGTCACTATAATCCAAATAAGAATTTGCTATGCCAAGGCATATAAATCCCAACAGCTCCCACTTGCCCTCATAGCCAATTCAAATTGCATCTAACTCCAATATTATCCAGGTGTTGATCAAAACTATTGATCATAACACCTTTGTTAATGAATCAACAAAGTTGTGTTTTGACGTAATGTTATAGGCACGAGTACATTTTCTTGCCAGACAATATCATGTAGGACATGATACTTTCCTCTTAGTGTACCTTGTTCCTCTATGGAACCTTGGGTCATTGGTTTGAACTACTTCTGCACTATTGTTGCAATATAGCTCGATAGGCAGGCTAGTATGCACCACAACCTCTAAATCAGTGAGATCAAACTAAAAGGCTTCCTTTGCCGCCTTTCAGGCTGCAATGTACTCCACCTGCAGGTTTGAGTCAGCAGTTGAGATCTGCTTAATAATCTACTAACTGATTTCTCTTCCATTGAGTGAACATACACTAAGTCATAGACCTTATATAACTGATTTGAAATAAGAACTATCATACATGACTGGAACCACATCATCACATCCATAAATAAGTATAAGATCATTGGTTCTCTTAAGGTACTTTATGATATTTTTCACAACAGACCAGTTATCAAGTCCGAGTTTGAACTGATATCTACTGACTATCCCTACCAAGTAGCGGATGTCCTGTTTGGTGTAGACCATGGCATATATAAGACTCCCATATGCTGAAGCATATTGTTCCAGTTTTATTTGCTTAATTTCCTCTGATAGTCTTGGAAAACTATTTACTAGAGAGAGCAATCCATGTCAATAACGCAAGAACTCATTCTTTGAGTTTTGCATACCAAACTTAGTTATAACTTTATCAATGTAAGATTATTAAGATAAGCCTATTTTTTCTTTTAACCTGATCTTGCCAAAGCTTGATCCTAGGAATATAGCTTACATCTTAAAAATCCACCATTTCAAAATAATTGAACAACTACCACTTTAATAATGACAAAGCTTCCACGTCATTATAAATGGGTAGAATGTCATCAATATATAAAATTAGGAAAAATAATGACATTCCCTTATACACTCACGATTTAATTACTAAGAAATCTTCTGCTATCCTTTTGTAGATTAACTTGCCTTCTATAGGTATCACCCTACTAAAAAGTTCTACAAGATCCCAGATTTTATTAGAATACATAGATTCCAACTCTGATTTCATAGCAACTCGCCAAAACGATCTACATCCATATCGGTTCACGCTTCCGTGTAGCTTACTGCGTCCAACTCATGTTTGACAGGGATGTCCATAAAGGTCTCACCTAAAAATATGATTCTGTTAGATTTGATGATAATCCTCCCACTACAATAATGTACCGATCCAAGAATCTGTGTACTAGATGATGCTGACGCATCAATAAGGAATTCATATATTGTTCTTAATTTCTATAATAAGTATGTTCACCTATGGTACATCTGGTACTTATACCATATTCTCTAACATTATGCTACTAGGTATGTGATTCATAATATGATCCTACTATAGATAAACAGTGAGTGTAACAATCAACTTTTACCATTGAAATCATAAAATAATCCATCCTAGTGCCTTTAGAGTAGCTATCAAATCTATCATGCATATAATTTGTTTCCAACTTACTTGTCCATATCAAGCGCACATGTGCAAGACTACCCCATATGTGCATGTGATTCAAACTAAGATTTAGTCAAAAACACAGCTCAACGGTATTCTTGAGATAGACTAAAATGGAATACAGTTTATAATGCGCATCGATATCATTAACGCTAAACTCTTAAATGAAAGAGATAATGTGACATAACTGATCATAGATCTAACCATGTGATAAGCGCTGAAAAGTACACATTTAAACCACTTAAACTTGAGTATTCTAGAACCTTTATCTATCTTATTTTTCCGTTTTAGACTAATTTCATATTATTTCCCTTTTTAGGTCAATAAAGCTAAAACGAGCTAAAAATGGTTGCTTAAGGCCTTTTCGGAGTCAAACTAAGTCTTAGTGATGATCCGGAGCAAAAAGAGGTTGACTTGGAGCAAAAAGAGGTTGATGCTGAAAATCTGTCAAGTTGGATCGATCCAACTTTTTCTGATATCGATCGCTTTTTCTGAGATCGATCAAAGTTGGATCGATCGAAAATCAAAGTTGGATCGATCGAACTTTTTCTCTGATCGATCGAACTTTTGCTGGCAGCAAGCTGTCTTATTCCCGTGCGCGCCCAAAAGTCCATCTACCACATAGTACGGGATTAGATATTTTTGGAGCTATATTCCTGACTTAGTGACTAAGAAAATGACCTTCTATAAAAAGGGAAGTGACCCATTTTGTAAAGAAGCTTTTTATCTTCTTCTTTTTTTACATTGTATTTTTTATTTCTCTCTCTAGCAAAGTTAGAGATTAGGGTTAGAAGAAAAGAGGGAAGTGGAGGCACATTTCAAGATCCATCTCTAGACCACTCTCTCTCTTCATCTCTAGAGCTTCAAAGAAAAAGAAGAAGAAGAGGAGGAAGAAGATGGAGCCATATTTGGAGCTTGATTCCATGACCACATCCACCTCCTCCATGATTAGCTAGATCTATACTTAGGGCTTGAATGAGCCCTAAGTCTTGTGTAATCTAAACCCTTGTATTTCTATTTTTGGGGATTTATATATATATTGTTGTGATTAGTGCTCTAGCCTTGTGATTGTTGATTTAATTCTTCCTTATGATTCTCTATTTTAATTACATGTTGTCTTATGTGTGATTATTTAGGGAATTGATCTCTACAATAGATTCTCTATGTTGGTTGCATGTCTATGTGTGATTAATTAAGGATTTAGTGATGGCTAAGCATGGGTTTTCATTAAATGGATTTGTCAATTAATTTGATGGTTTATACTTATGCTTGATGGGTTGTTCTACAATTTAATTCATGCTTGTAGGTAGGTAGACAATCTATGCTTGCTTAGATATTCCATGGCTTATTATTGCAAATTCCATGATTCTCTAGATTGATGTGTGCTACAATTGTTACTAGTTAGATGGGTCATGCTTAAAATTGATAGGTTGTGCTACACTTAGTTTAGGTAGACAATTTATTCTTAAATTAGATGGTCCATGCTTAATATTGCAATTGGTAGTTGCATTTTGTTCACAACAATATATTCCCCATTAATGGAAAGCAAGTGGTTAATTACACGAGCTTAGTGGTGATTCCAACACCCTAAGTCCTCTCTTCATATCTCTTAAATCCCTATCTCTAATTAGTTTTATTTCACTTTCATTTTAATTAATTGTTTTCTAGTTTAATCAACCGATTCTTTTGCAATCTTGTGATACGCTAGAGTTTAAGTTAAACTCCAACACGTATAATCCCTTGGGATGATCCCTACTCACTCTTGCTACTTTAGTAGTAGTGTTGGTAGTGGTTTTTATAAATTTAAACTTGACCCAAAAGGCTTTTTTTGAACCGCACATTCACTACATTATTTTGGCGTATATCAAGCGGCCTTGTCACCATATTAAGTGGAATTCTGTTATTCCTATTTGACACCTAAATCCATTTAGCGTCAATTGTGAAAAATTGGTACACAACACCCTCATTGACCATATAGTCTTTGCACTATCCCAAGAAATACTCATATCCACGATCAGATCGAAGTGTATTGATAATTTTACCTAATCTGTGCTCCACATCAGTCTTGACACTTTCGGAATATTCCAAAAATTTAAGACTTGTGTCGCATCAGATAAATTTATCCAAAACGTAAGTAATCTTTCTTGGATGTTCATAAGACCATATATGTCTGTGTGTACCGACTCAAATTGTTCTTTATGTCTATTTTATTTGGCTGATTAAGCTCTTAGAGTTATCTATCCTTCAAAACAGGATTTACAAGTTGGTTTAGGCTCCCCTGCCTCACTAGGTTATAAACCTTCTTTGACTAATCTTTGAATCTCATTTTGACTGATTACAACCCCAAAAATAGACACTAAAAATACAATAAGTCAGGAATAACAAATTTTCTCTTAACATTCAATCTAGAAGATGCAACATTAGTTTCTATATCCTGCAAATATTAAGAGCTTGTGGTTATAGTATATCAACCATCTTTCAATGCACCAGAAGTAATCGCACATCTATTCAATTTTATAAAACCAGTTTTATAAAATAACAATACAGTTTTTATAAACCAAAAGTGAAACAAGAATTACATTGCGTCTAACATTTGTGTATAAAGATAGTTCTCAAATACTCATATCCTCATACTCTCTAATTTCAGATGTAATACTCCCACTGACTTAGCTACAACCTAAACATCAGGTCAAGTACAAACATATATCCATATCATCGAGGCTTCTGGATTCCTGAAATCCTTGCAATGAATTGCAAACATGTTTAGTGGCTCCAGAATCTATCCATCAGGAATTAATAGATACAACCACATAATATGGCTCAATAATTAAATATATATTTTCCTATGCCACATCATTGCTTAGATAGTTCGTCCTTTAGTGTCTTAGTTAGCGACAAAAGAAACAGTTTCCTTCGCCCTCAACATATACTGCCTTATTCCCTTTAACCTTTTGGAACCCATGTTTTGTGCTAGCCTAGTTCTATTATCATCATTTTTCTTTCCTTCGCCCTTCCACTTGGGCCTAGAAGAAGATAGTATAGACTAGGTTAGATTGATAGGAACGCCCATACTTTTGATTATCTCTTCATATGTTGTCAATTCTATAAGAATATCAGCAAGTGTGAACTCAAACTAGTTCCTTATTTAGTTCACTCTAAAAGAGTCGAACGAGTTTGGTAACAAGGCAATAATCCTGTCAACTTCAAACTTACCACCGAAGTCAGCCCTTTTGACCTCCAGTTTAATTTTTAAATAATAAACAATTATTTTTCAAAATTCGATATCATACTGGAGTTCCTCAGGTTATCTTGATGGTATTTAAATTTAACACAGTACTTAGGCATATGCTCTATCTAATCTCACCAATACATCTCATTGACATTTAACATGATGCTTAAAGAAAATAAAATAATGCAAATGTTAGCTTTGGAGTATATTCGAGATAAACTCTAGAATATTGCACCAATTCATATCATTTGCCTTATTTCACTTATTAAAAGTATTAATGTTCTCTAGGGTATCTTAAAGTAAAAGGATTAAGTTTAGGAGTAGAAAATACATTTTGTACCCTTACGTTGTGAATAAAATATTTAAGTTCATTTTCCAGTCAATATAAATGAGGTCCAAATACATTGAAAATGTTAGCAAGCAGATAAAATGGATTAGACATAATAAATCTGAATATAAATGCATTCATATAATATGCAAGGTGAATTATTAATACTATCATGCTTATTAAAATGAGTTTGTTAACCACATAATATAATAAATCTCAAATAGAATAAGAGATCATTATCATTATTGGTAAACAATCCCTTTTAATTAATGTGGATTCCTCAACTTTGTAGCATAATAAATCACACAATCAATACGTCAATAACTTATCCTGATGGAGGAGTTCATTATTACTGTTATTGGGATTCATTTGCTATTAGGTGAGCACTTCCATCAAAATAATAATATGTGGGTTCCTTAACTACTGCATGAAAAATTGGATAACCAATACTCCAATAACTTATTCGGTTGGTGAAGTTTATTATTGCTATTGGCGGGCAAATCCCATCATTTCCATATCTCTTAAGACAATGCCTTGTCTATTATATGAAATGATTTCCGATTTTGTTTTGCCTTTCTAAAATCACCTAGTGTAGACCACTCCATTGGGGAGCTAACACTATTGATTTTAGATTGAGTGTATAACGTTATTAATGCTCCAATGAAAAATAAAACATTAAATATCTTGTCATTATAATCTAGACTTTTTAAATCATGTGTATGGCCTTATTTTTAAAGATCTAATTATAATGAACATTTAATATTTTTATTTTCATGAGACAACCATTCTTGTAATATTAAGACTCTTCAAATCATACGTGGGACCTTATTTTTGAAGATCTAATCACAATGGTTATAATAACGAAGGCCATAGGATAATGTATAAAAATCCCCGCTCCCACTCAATTTTTAATTATTCATAATTAGGGTTTTCAATTTATTCATTTACATGATATAATGCATGCAAAACGTCTTGATCTTAATCCAATTAAATTTAGAAAATATTTGGACTTTTAAATGATTCACTAATATTTAATTTGAAGCACACTTCAAAAATAATTTACAAAAATAATTTTTTCGTTTTCCAATAAGTGCCCTCAAATTAATTAGTAATCAAATCCAATTAATTTTCATAATTTAATTAATATAAATCAAGTCATTTAATTAAATATCATGGATCTTATGCATGAATAATAATTAATAAACAATTATCTATTCCATGCATCACATACATCAATAAATGACAGATAAAGTAAATAAAAATGGCCAATGGATTTAGCTTTTAACATTTAATTGCTCTAATAATTGCACGAGGGTCAATCAAAGACTTGTAAACACCTGCAGGGAGCTGGTACGCGCATGCGGAGGCAAAACAGCACTTGGAACACACCAGGAGAATGAGCAGCACCTCCCTACGCGCTGGCACGCACTAGGAAAGTGTGCATAGAGTCCCCACGCGCTTGCACGCGCTTGGGAGGTCAGCAGGCGCGTTACACGGGCCTTCACGCGCTTACACGCGCGTCAGCAAGTGGCCAACGCGTTTCACGCGCTAGCACGCGCCTGATGGCGCGTCAGTTGAGTTCAGCTCGTGTTCTGCACGCGCCTGAGAGCTACTGGTATGCTAAGTGTACTTGTGCTGCGCTGCATTGGATTATTTCCCTCCATGTGATGATGATCCAAGGCCAGCTACTTGCAGTGCACCTTATTCTAGTAGACCGCGAACTATCGGATCATCCATCTTCCTTCCAGCACGGCCCTCGCTGGTGGTGAAGCTCCGGTTGTCGGAAAAACACCGAAAATTACAGAAAATTAAATAAAAATTTCCAGAAAATAAATTTAGGCCCTAAAAATTCCAAAAAAATTCTGAAAAATTTCTAAAAAATCCTGAAGCCTAATTTAATCCTCTTGGACCTTCTTGAAGCTTTATAGCATCCTTTGATGAAGATTACATGACTTTAATAAATGGTTACAATTTGAAATACAATGGAAAAAATTAAATTACATAATTGAACTTTCAAACGGCCAAATCAAAGCCTTAATTACATTCATCCAAAGATAAAATTACATTCAATAAACCTATAAGCTTCATCCATGACCCAAACATACATCATCATTCATTCACAATAATACATACATCATCATGTATCAATATATATCAATATATTAAGTCATACATCAATAAATATATATATGTATATATAAATTGGATCCATGAATGATGAATTTTGATAAAAACATGATCTCTAGTAATAAATCAAACCATGCTCTGATACCAGTGTTGGGAAACGTGCTAGTTTTAAAAACTTTTCGAGGGATTTTGATTCATAGATCTTGATTCATCACATAGAGACAAGTTTTATGCAAAAATAAAATATGATGTATCATTCAATTAATAGATTGAATACTTACATCAAATGTCTAAGTAAACATTTAAATCTTTCCTCTAAAGTAAATATTCTCACTTATTGTAGATCCCTTAGCAAGATGCCATCTCCATGGATCTCCTTCTTCTTTGGTAATAATTTTGCCTTTAGGAATCACCCATAAGCCTTCATGAATGACCTTGAAAAACTAGGCTTGTGGGAGCCTCCATTAGATGAGAACATTAATCTTAATTTTCTAGAGAGAAAAAATATATTCCTTTTTTTCTTCTCTTAAAAAATCACCCCTAAAATATACATAGACCATGTATATATATAGGCAACATAAAGATAAGGAAAAGGAAACAATAAATCCTTCTCAATCTCTAATTCACATGTCTCAAATCTAAATATCAAGTTGGGCTATGAGTGAGAATCCTTTGGGCTTATTATTTTATTGGTTACAATGAATTAATAATTGGCCCGGTCCATGGACCCAATTCAATTAATTCATAAATTAATTTCTACTCCACTAAAAGAAATTAATTGAACTCCAATTAAATAATAAATAACCTCTAAGTCAATGTTGCACTTTGACTCCTTTATGCATAATTAGTTATCGGATAAATAAAGTCATCAATCCGACTACTTAATTAATATATTTATTTTGATACCATTGATTATTTCTGGCTTGATCACAATAAAATATTTGTTTAACAAAAATAATAATTTAAATAAATAAATATATAATAAATCATTTTGTCTAAAAACATACGAAGGCCTTCGAATTTACTTTGTGATCAACTATAATCAATACAAAATAAATACAAGTAGCAATGATGCAAATATTGAAAATATAACCCTCTAACTATTAATTACATAACTACCCAAAGTGTTGGTCTAAGGATCCCGAAATATCCGCCGAATAAATCAAAGTAATTATTAATTAATAAAAGAGTTTATACTTTTCTCATGCTTAAGAGTCAAATGCCATGACAGTGATATAGAGTAATTACATACGACGGCTCTCGTAATATATCTCAACCTAACGCAGATCCAGTTCAAGTCTTAATTAATTATGAGTCCATCCATAATTACCGACTATGAATAATTTATGATTACAATTTATATTCATGTATTGATCGCTATCACATACATATATAAATATCTCTTGTAATTAAGTGGACACTATCAATTCTATAATGAATCAAAACATAATACATTTAATTCACCAATTGTATAAAGCCTAAATATTTCAGAAACGTCAGGAACATATGTCACTATAATCCAAATAAGAATTTGCTATGCCAGGGCATATAAATCCCAACAATTCTACCACGGTTCAGGCATCGTGGTAGAAAGTGAATTTGGTGTAAGCGCTTACGCGGGTCTTATTCTCGCTACTGTCTTAAAATTTTAAGGCAAATCATTTTAGACCAGACACATACGCCTCCATCTTTATTCTCGTTCTCAACTCTGAACTTGCCCTCTCTCTATCTCTGCGATTGCAAACTACAAAATCTACAAGAATCAGATCAGCGTCCCAAATCGCCTCCATCTCTATTCTCATTCTCAACTCTGAACTTGCCCTCTCTCTATCGCTGTCGCTGCAATTGCAAACTACAAAATCTAAAAGAATCAGAAGTTCAAAACCCATATACTTCAATTTATCTACCTGTCTGCTAGAATCAAAAGTTCGAAACCTATTACCTATATCAAAACCCATATTTCATATTGTTTAAAAAATCAAAACCCATATATTTCAGTTTCCATCGCCCGCGTTACCAGCTTGCCCCAATGAATACACAATGAATACGCAAGTATGACACCAGTTTTATCGAAGGAATACGCAAGTTTTCTCCTCTCTCTCTCTCTACACACACATATCTTTATATATATAAATGTTTCTCTTACGAATTCGTGTTTGATTCTATAATTGCAGATGATGTTAGCCACCTTTCTTCTGGAGCACAGCAACCAACACTCTTTCATTCTCCAAGTTCTTCTCTCTCGTAACTCTTTTATAAACCCTAACTTTCTCTCTCTAAAACTAATATCCCCTAATTCACCAACGACTCTCATATTCACGAATTCACATAGGTCTTTTCATTCTTGAACTCCATTCTACTTCTCAACCAAGTCAATCAAGTTGTCGTAATCGCCACAGGCTTCAATTCGTGCGAGTACGTCTATGATTCGCTTTCAAATGAGGTTGCACACAATCAGAGGGCGGAGAGTTTGTTGCAGAGGTTGGAGGAGTTTGTGATTGAGAATGAAAAGCTGAGCAAGGATGAGTTAGTTGATGGGATTGGAGCTTCACTGTTATTAGGGTCTTTGTCGATGGCCCTTTGTTGTATTCTTATAATTGATTGCTCATACATTCATTGCTTATATATGTATATATATATTGTAATTTATATAAAGCTGTTTTAGATTAATCATTTTTCCTCTTAACATTGTTCTGTTTGATTGATTTATTGCCAAAGGGCTGGAGATTTTATTATCCTATTAACGGTTTAATTTTTTATTTTTTCCAATAATTGTTGTGGTGGACAGTTGCGACTTGTAAGATTGGTTTCACATTTTTTTCTTCTTCTTCATTATACTCCTTTGGATGTAATTTCTGGATTTTAATTACATCTTTTTGTTTTAATGCTTAGTGCCATTGTATAGTTCTGTTGAAATCGAGGGTTAAATTCCCCCAGAAGTCCATAAGCACTTAGATGTGGCATGATGCTAATGCTAATTGCTGGAAAATTCTGTTTATATATGTAGATGATCTGCACCCTAAATACATATTTATGACTATTAATTTATCAATGCAACAAATAGTTGTTGGTAATGCTGGTCTAAAATAATAGTGTATGAGTTTTTAATAAAAAAATTTATTTGGTTTCTTGTTCAATGTCTTTAAAATAAAGTTTTTACTAACTATAAGTCTGAGCTGTTTGATAAAATGCCTTAATCTAATTAAAGAATTTCAGTTATAGCAAATTCCATATAATAGCATTAGATCGTGATTTGGATCGGGTGTTGAATTTTTTTTTCCCTTCATTTGCTGGGTGGGAAGGGAGGGGGAGAGTGTTCCGTGAAATGAAGGCAAGAACAAAAACTCTTGCATTTGGCTTTACTTGTTTCATATTGGCAATTAGGTGTTCATTTTACCTTTTGAAAGCAAGCTTATGTTATTTCTTTCTTCTATTACTTTTATTCTTCTTAGTAATTGCAATTTTGTTGAGGTTTTTTTTTTTTTTTTTTTTTTTTTTTTGCCTTCATATGTGGTTCAATTTATATATATTGATGTTAACTATTCACTGCTCTTGGTTTCAGATTACTGTCAAAATCAGCTGCGATATAGATCAGCACATTTTCTGACTTTTTAAGCAACAATAGTCAGTCCAAAATCTTGGTAAAAAGCGAAAAGTCAGATAATGTGCTGATATTAAATGTTCTGCAATAAAAAAATAAAAAATAAAAAATAAACTAGTAAAATTTTCATTGAGGATTCTCTAATGGTTTTTTTATAATTATTTTTCTTTATTTTATATATATGTGCTGATCCTTTAATGGTTGAATAATGTAAATTTTTTTGTTCTCTGTTAAGCCTAGCTGAGCTCTTGGATTCACATGTTCTCCTCTCCACTTATAACGTATGTATCTCTTATCATCACTTCCTATTTGCTTCTTTCCATTTCCTTCTAGCTCTATTTAGTTTTGAGGAAACTAAGGGGAAGAGAAAAAAAAAAAAAGAGTGAAAATAAATTAACATCAGGTTTTTTTGTTTACCTCCCTCAAGTAAATGTACAAGACTGATCTCAGTTGAGTTGGTGTGGCATTATTTCCTTTCCTTTCATCTGGTTTCTTATTAACCAAAGAGAGGATTAGACTGAACCCATAATTTCGCAAAAAAGTTTGATCTGTCCTTTTTTATGAGTTTAATGTAAGTGTCATTCAGCTACTAACAATCATTAGATAACAATAAATCTTGCATTTTCAGTTGTTTAAAAAGCAGCTAAATGAGAAGCAACAGACACAGTTTTTTAAGTGTTACATATTCCTGCAATTCTGTGAAAGATGACTTGTGTTTAATTAGGATCATTCATTTAATGTATCCAATTGAAACTTTAATGGTTTCAGTGTCAAAAGGGGAATCCTTCACCAATGACAAGCCAAAGATCTCACAGTAGTGAAGTAAATGAACATATATGCGTAGAAGCAACTGTTCCCAAGCTTTTACATAATTTTCCATGTGTTCCATTATTTTAGATGACTAATTATCCTTGCCTTTATCCCAACAGTGACTACAAAATAAATTTCATCCTACTTTGATCACTATGACATTAAACATGCCACTCTCATATGTATGTCAGATTCTGCTGTTACAAGCTATTTAACTTACAAGTTTGGAATCAAATTATATTAGTACAGTTAAAGGAAAAAAAAATCTATAATACAAGCTCTAATTCTCTGTAATAAAATAGTTGACTCTTTTAGTCTTTTGGGCATATGGTTAAAAGGGGAGCAAGAACAAAGTAGTTTACACTGCATGTGTAAGTGTAACTTCCTCATCTTCACTGTGATTCAAACTGGAATGCAAGTTGTCAAAGTGAAATGGCTGCTAATCAGAACCTGAGCGAGTATATGTAAGTGATCTCTCTATGTCACTTATTTCTGCTATGAAGGGTAGTGGGCAATCTGGAGTCCGGGGAACCATAGCATGGTTACTCTCCAATATCCTAACAACATAAAATTAAATTGTGGGGAAATTTGGCACTCTAATATTATTTCACTTTACTATTTGCTAACTTTACCATTTGCTAACTATGATCTCATCTGTCTTTACAAACTTCAAGCCTTATGATAGAATTATAAAATTATAAAATACCAAAGTAGTTGTTTCCTATATAAAATTATAAACTTTGCAAGCTGTTTAGGATAGAATTTGTCTGAATATAGAAATCCAAAACACTCTTACATAGAATTCCTCATGTTAGAGTCATAAGGATGTGGATTTATTAGGATAGAATTGGCCTAGTCTAAGGAAAAATTATTTTGTGTAACACTTTAATTGTTCTTGAATTGTAATACCTATATTGTCATTATTTGTTACTTTATCAAATTTGCATTACATATATTATGTCTGGAGATGTAGCAAGTATGATTGGAGCAGGGTGGACAAAATGGAGGCAAGTTAGTTGTATCCTTTGTGACAAAAGAATACAAAATAAATTAAAGGGAAAATTCTATAGAACAGTTGGTAGTCTAGCTATATTAAATGGAGCGAGGTGTTGGAGGTTGAAAAAGAAAGAACAACGCATTCATATAACGAAAATGAGTATGCTACATTGGATGATAGTAGTAACTAGAAGAGATAGGATCTATAATGAATGTGTGAGGGGAACACTAAGTTTGCCACTTACAAATGATAAAATTAGGTAAAGTAGACTTAGGTGGTATGGCCATATTCAAAGTAGACCGATAATGCACCTCTTAAAAGAGGAAAACTAGAGGCCGACCAAAACTTATATGGGCTGAATTAATAAAAATGAATTTTGTAAATTAAATATAAGAGAAGACGTGGTATGTAATAAGAAAGAATTGAAAAAGATAATTCATGTGGAGGACCCAATCTATATGGGATAAAGGCAAGGATGATGATGATGATTGATGTTCTAACCAGCCAAAATAAAGTCATTACTGAGTCTATTCAAAGTTGGATTGAGGGGCAAATTTAAGACATATCTAGCAATAAGGTATTTCTTTTTAATCTTGGGAGAAACTTTGTGTAGCCTAGTCTCGATAGAGGGGAATTGAATCCAAGAGATATAACATTAATCATTCAGATTTTAGTAGAACATCCAAATGCCCATTGACAATGTATTCTTTATGCTGCAAAACTCACTATTTTTATTTGTTTTTTTCCTGATCTAGTAGTTCGTAAAAGCCATGATTAAGAGATAAAATACATAATAAATTAGAGATTAATTAGAAATACAACAGTATTAGTTAATTAACTAATATTATTGTAAATGCTAGAAAAAATACAGTAGGAAGAAGCAGTAGCAGCAGAGTTGGAAATGGTAGAAAAACATTAATCAAATGAGTCTGTATGCTATATAATATGTACCTCATCCTCAAATTAAAGATCATCTAGTTGTGGCATGGCTGGCGCCAACTCTGAACAAAGATCTTAAGCCCGTCATTGCCCAAACTCTCTTGTTCTTCTTGAATTTGTCTGGCAGAGGTTTCAACAGAGCTACTACAATATTGCAGCTGAATCATCTCCAATGTAGGTACATCCCCTAAACCACTAGGGATCTCCTTGAGTTGTTGACAACGATCCAACACCAACCACTGAAGTTGGGGAAAGTGAGTACTACAGGCGTTTCACTGCTCAATGTCCAGGCCCCGTAATTTCAGAAATCTTAATGTGCGAAACTATCATTTAAATCCCACGTTGATCCTTCGAAGGCCTCATATGATAATTTGAGAACCTCAAGGTTGGGTAACCTTGCAAGGGTCCATACTTCCTCCCAAGGTAAATGAAAGGATGACAAAGTCAGGTTCTTAAGATTGGGGGGAACCAACTTGTTTGAGGAAGCTTTCCATTTCTTTTTAAAAAATTCAAACTTAATTATATATATATATATATATATATATATATATATATATATATATATATATTCAAACATGAAAGGGTAACTTAGCAATTCTCAAAGGGGGACAATGCAATAACTACATGTCCCCTTAAAAAGTTATACTCCCCAAATGGGACATCTAATATGGGACAGAAGGAGTATTATTTTTTCAATCGCAGCATATGCGACCCATGCATCAGTTGCAACAGCTATTTATGATTCCCAAATATGTAGTCTAATGCAGCATGTATAAGGGAATCAACTAACACATCAGATCATGAAACTAATTTTAATTGAAATTGCATAGCCTTATCTCATGAGAGTTTGAGATATGGGTCAAACTTGCCTAATGAATTATGACTCTGAATAAAAAGAAATCCCCAAATTGAAACAAAGCAAACTTATGGAGTAGTTGAATAAGGAATCCGGCTAGAAGAGTTGTGTCATGTCATAAAGTAGCTTAACCATGTTAGAACTTTAATAAATCATAAAGTTAATTCATACATAGTACGATTTAATTACCAGATAGTTTGTCTTCGTTTCAATATATACAATATTTTCTGACTTGGCAGAAACCTATGTAATTTTTTTCTTCCTGGGTAGAAACCTATGTAAATTGTGACCCTTTATGTCTTGGCTAGGTTTGAGGACCTCCTCGTGTGATTTCTTTTGTTATTTCAACGCATATTAGAGGACTTCTAATGGTCGTGTTGCATTCTTTGCCTATTATTATAGTAACAAGTTACATATCAGCTCATTGCTTGCATGAAATCCTAGTTTGCAGCTCAAACAAAATTGGAAAACCTTGTAGTTATTTCTACTTGAATGTCCTTTATGTAGGCTAGAGTTTACAACTGCTAAGAAGGAGGCATTTTTCTATGAGGTATATATATTATCACTCAAAATATACTTGAGCTATTTTTTTTTTGGAACTTTATAGTACTGTTACCTCTTTTTGCAGTAACTTCTTTCTGTGGCTTATACATAAGTAATCGTGTTTCTTTTATATTATTTGTTAATGTAGCATCTTTTTGCAGAATATTTATAGCATGCGTGCTTACAGACATAAGCATAAAGGCTTAACCCTTCTTTTCCTACTTTTTTCGTTTCATGTCACTTAGTTTTGTGAATCACGTTTAACATCTACACATCTTTTCTTGATATTCCTTTTTTATTTTATTTTGGATCTATAAATTTGCATTTAAAGTATATGAGTAGTTACTAGTTAGATAGATTAATATGAATGAAGAGAACATCATCTGATACAATTTTTTGTCTAATTGTTTGTTCTACTTTCCTTCTTGTATTATGGATAATATGCTGTAAATATTCAGAAAATATTACAAGAGAATGGAAATCCAGATTCAAGGATCAATGTAGTCATATGGCAAGATTCTAATTTTGAATCACCTATTAAATAAGCCATGCTTAAGCTTTAATCCTGGGATTATTTCCTTGACACACCAAACTTGCTTTGCTTGAGTTAAGACCATGTTAATACTTGTTTTGTTTGAGTTAATACGAAGAGTAGATCTTTCAATGTACCTTTATTATAATGCTTGCTTTGCTTGGTTTAATTTTGTTAACTTTACAACTTGCTTTACATTAATTCTCTTACTTCAACTATTACATCTTTGTAGGTCAAAGTTAGGATTGCGGGTTGCGGTTGTCGTTACTTTTTTTGTTGCCGCTATATTTTTTGTATGGTTCATGAAGAAGTTGCAAGAAGATATGAAGAATTTTTATTTTATTTTGGTTAAGTAAATATATAAGGTGTGGATCATGTACTTATTTGAAATTTGTATATGGCTAATTTTTGAATAAAACAATGATTTGGAATTGGTTATATATATATATATGATGTTATTGGTTAGTTGTAAATTATTTTGGTTATGATGCTATTTTTTATTTATTTAGGGTTTGCTTATGGGGTTCTTGCAAGGCTAGTAGTAGAAAAAAAAAAAAAAAAAAAAAAAAAAAAAGAATGGGCTACACTATTTTTTTTTTTTTTTAAAAAAAAAAAATTATATCACACTTTCTACCACGGTGCATAACCGTGGTTGAAAAAACTTTATACCACGGTGGGGAACCGTGGTAGAAAATCTTTACTTTACTACCACGGTTGTTTCCACCACAGTTCAAAACCGTGGTAGAAAGCCTTTTCCACCGTGGTAAAAAGACATTTTTCTTATAGTGTATTCACGTTATAATGGTATGTGGAGATTGAAGTTTATTAGTAGGGTGATGTTTAGTATTTATTTCTCTTTAGAAATGAATATGACATGATTATATTATTGTTCAGGCAAGGAAAAAGAACTAATCACTTCGGCAATATCAAAGGATAAGTAGATAATTTGAGAAGTAGCCAAGGTGAGTGTACTCACTGGAAGTATACACTTGAATGTGTTTAATTGAAGTATTGAAGCTGTTTATGTGAAATGAAGATGCATATATATAATTTGATTATATTATATAAGGTCCATACTCTGGCCTGGAAGGAGAGTACTATATTATATAAGGTCCATACTCTGACCTGGAAGGAGAGTATTATATTTAAATAAGGTCCATACTCTAGCCTAGAAGGAGAGTACTATACTATATAAGGTCCATACTCTAGCCTAGAAGGAGAGTACTATACTATATAAGGTCCATACTCTGGCCTAGAAGGAGAGTACTATATTTTAATGTTTGTAAAGCTGTAAGTTATATGTTATGAAGTTTAATTGAAGTTATCATATAATATTTGTTTATATTATGCTGATATAGTAGTGTTGCATTCACTGCGCTTTAAGCTCACTCCTTCCATATCTATATTTTTAGATACAAGGTTGGGTCGCTACTGCTAGGTCTAGAGTCTTGGGTGTGAATGGGGAAAAGAATAATGGAACGTCTTTTGTATAAAATATAAATATTGTAGTAGAATTTAATATTATGGCTTACAGTTAATTGTTTAGTTGTCTTAGAACTTGCAAGGTGGATTTATAGTTTATTTTTTAATTATAAACTTTTAAACAGGCACTCTGATATATGATGATGTCACGTATCTATGAGGTTAATGTAGATGGTTAGATACATTCCAATTGTTTAATTTATTAAGTATTGTAAATTGGGTTGGGGTGTGTCATAACAATTCAGTGAACAGGTTCAACATCTGAGGGAACAAGTTCAAGAATTCAGTTAATAGGTTCAACATCTGAGGATTTATGAACAATTCAAGATTGGCCATCTTGAACTGGTTCAAAGAAAGCTGAATCGGTTCAAGAATCAAAAGGGATTCTTTGAATTTTCTCTGGCCATCTTGAACCGGTTCAACAAATCCTGAACCGGTTCAAAGCTTGCTGATCAGTTTAGAAACTTCAGTTTCCTTATTCGTTTTGATTCCTTTTTGGTCAAGACTTTATTTTAAAACCTATGCACGAATTTGACTTGTTTAACAAGTATATATGCTTAGGTCTTCCAAACTTCTATATAATACCTTTTTCATTCACTATTAAAGTATGGCTTTGAGGAACATCGATTCATTATTTTGAGAAAGCCTTTAAAGATATATTTTTTAGAAAATCAAATTTAGTTTTTCTGATTTTATTTTTGGGAGGACACATATAAACACAAGAGTGATTTAGGAGTGTTGTTCTCTATCTCAGCGAAATTTGAGCTTACTTGAAGATTCAGATATTCCGAAAGAGCAGATGTGTTTCTTCTACATCGAAGTTCAGATCTTGAAGAAAATGGGTGAAGCAATCACACTTTACAAGGGTCAAAGTATTCGAGGAGTGTTGTTTTATCTACTAGTAATCCTTCTACAGAGATCAAGAGTAAGCCTGAAGTCGAGAGTAGTTGGACGGGACGCAAAGTCAGAAGATTGTCAGCAATTGATGATTTGGTAGAACGATAGGGTGTGAGCCTAAGTCAAAGGCCATTGTACTTTGTTTCATACATAATGAATCGGTTTACTTTGAACTGCACAGTCCATGAAGTTTTTCCCACAATAATTGGTCTATTCTACCAATTGGGGTTTCCTCGCTAAAAATCCTAGTGCAATCTCTCTAACTCTACTTACTTTACTTTTCAATTATTTATCTTTGTGATTGTGAATGTTTAATTGATCATATTGCTTAGGTAATTTAATCAATCAGAAAAATTGAGTAAGTTAACCTATTAATCTCATCTAGGTCATTAAAGGAGTTAATAACAATTAAATCAACTAACAGCTTCCACAACCCGCGTTAACTTTCACATCATTGTGTTAATGTAATTTTTATCTCACTAAATGCATTAATCTTTTTAATCTTAAGAGATTTAATGAACTCAAATTTTGCATTAAGTTTTTTTTTTTCAGTTTATTGATAAAGAAGAAAAAATTGTACAAAGGGCAGCAGCCCAAGGAGTAAAGCCTAGGCCCACAGCCCAAGCACCAAAACACGGGTCACATAAACTGCCCACCAAAAGATCCTAACCCAAACAAAGAGAAAAGCACCAACAGAAGTTTGAAAATACAATTGGAGGCACAGGCCACAATGGGCTGAACTTGGAAGACTTCAAGTTGTAGTGATTGATCTGGCTTCCTTGCTACCACAAAACTTAGCATAAGAGCTCGACTTGTTGGAGAAATGGCGATTGTTCCTTTCTCTCAAAATGAAGTAGATGCAACCAGTGAAACAGAACTTGAACACAAAAGCTTTGCAGGATTTTGTGCTCGGATTTCACATGGTAAGGTTGTTCCATTGTAATTTGAAGGTCACAGATTCAAAATGGAAAACAACATGATACATGTAAAAATAAGGTTGTGCATATCTGATCCTCCCAAACGCTAGGATGTTCCCTGCCTCGCAGAAGGTCAGTCCTTATAATATAGAAAATTTATTCATTTCAAATTGTTTCATAAAAGAATTCAGTCATCATAATTTTAAATTTAACACTAAAAGAATTTAAGATGTAAGTGCAACTTTGCTGAGATAACATGTAATTTCTTGAGATCAGTTGTGAACATTTGATAGAATATTTATTATGATAGAACAACTATTTAATTTTTTTTTACATTTTTAGATTGTAACTGCAATAAAATAATAATAATTTTTGTAACTAATACTAAAATAGAATAGACCATAAACTACTTCGAAATCACTTAACAAAAGTCAGAACTCTCTGTATCAAGCATATGATAAGATTATTTTCAATTAATCTACATTAACAAATCTCCAAATCCATTTAAATTCAATGATCAATAAGAAGAGCTTATGGATCTTGTATGATGGATACTTTTTGTTTGTTTATTTGTTTGTTTGTTTGTTTGTTTGTTTTTCTACTTTTTGTTTGTTTATTTGTTTGTTTGTTTATTTGTTTTTCTTTCTCTTGCGATGTTTAAATAGTTTTAGGGGTCTATTGAACTTAATCAAAGAGCTAAGCTTTTGAGATCAAAACACTTTAAAACTTTGCTGTATAAACACCAATAAGTGAAGTGTACTCTTTATTCAATTTTCTATGGAAGCTCACATAACATCTGATCTTATTTTACCTTTCTACAATACAGTTATACATATTCTAACATACTATTACATTATTAATATACGTAAAACTTAATTAACCTTCCAGGCTTATACTGAAACTGAAAATTCAATAATGTTTTCCTATCTTAATATCTTATTCACCAGCTGAAAAATGATAAGCAATAGAAGTCACACATATATCTCTTGTCTTGCTAACTGTTCCACCAAAGGCCTCAGTGTTCGCGCGTTTTTTGGCTCACACGACCGATGGAGTTTGTGGGCTTGCCAGAGTATGTCAAGAAATGATTTGAACACGAACTATCCCTTTTTAATTGGTAGCTGACTTTAGGCAATTGTGTAGGAGAGAGAATAGGAAGAACTCCCAGCGAGGTTCTTTTTATGCCTTGGAAGCAAGGACTTTTAAGATGTTAAAAGAAAAGTGCAAAAATAATATAAATGAATGAAGCCACTAAATTGAAGTGACTGGAATTTAATTAATGTAAAAAAAAAGACTTGACGTTGATAAATTGCTAGAACATTGTTGAAATCAAAGTATCAAAACAAAAAGCGTCATTGGGATGAAAAGTACAAGAAAGGAAAGTTGTAAGAATTTAGATAACTTGAATGGAAGCTACCATTGGAATTAAAATACTCGAAAAGAAGTTTACATTGGAATTAAAATGCGACTAAAGGAAAAGGAAAATGGAAAGGAAAGGCTTAATTAAACATTGTAAGAAAAAGTAAGTTTGCTGGAACTCAAATTTCTTGAATGGAAATTGCCATTTGACAAAAGAATTAAAAATTGATAAGTGACGTAGAGTTAGTTGATTTTTTTTTTTTTTAATTGATACTCACACACACATGCTTCCACCGATGCTCAAACCCCTGACCTCCCTTTAGCAAGTAAGAGCCTGATACCGCTAGAATACTGGCGTGTTAGTGAGTCAGTTGAATTTGATATGCATGTTTTTGGGGTGGTGTGAATGGTTTGAATAGGATTACAACTCTACTATTTATAGAAGTTCTTCTAACTGAGTTGTCTACTTTCCTTGCAAAAATATCTCCTTCCTTGATATTTTCTCCTTTCTAATTAAAATAAAGTCAAATTTGAAGAATATTGCCTTTTATACGTGTCCTTGTAACTTTCCTTCTTCTTCCCAACTAATCCTATTTTGTAACTTTCCTTCTTCTTCCCAAGCTTTTTCCTTTTACGCTAGCAGCCCAATTTGAAATAGTCAAACATTAGTTACTAAAATTTAGCAACTTTCTTGTAAACTTGGCAGTCTTACCCTTCAGATTTTATCGACCATGCGTGTAATCATTATATTGCTCTATGTGTTTCTGATATGTAATAAAACACCACATTATAAACACTTGTTTCTCTCTGGTTGGTCTACGTCATCACTGAGGTGGCTACCAAGTTTTGGTACCAACAAATGCCCCCAAATTTCAAATGTCTTATCGACCACCCAAGCCGATAAGAATTTTGGAAATTTAAAGTGTATTCAAAGGAAAATTTTCAGACCATGACTGAACTAATCACATGGAAGAAAATGGCAGCCAATGAGCTTCTAAACTTTATTTCTTCTAGACCACCTCTAAGTTGGTCTTTATTTTACGTCAGCCAGAACTGGTTGATCCTGGTTCTTCCATTATTCCAACAAAGCTGGCTAATACCTTTCAAAATATTGGCCATTTATAAATCCATGATGGACCTTACCGTTGAAGTTTTCCAACTCTACTAGTAAGGCATGATCGTGATCGGCCAAGATCAGGTTGTTATGGAATATCATTTGGGCTGATCTAACTGGCTTTTCTATTGGAAGAACAACAACATTCTGCCAATATGGAGTTTTTCTGGTGGCTGATCCTCTTGAATTTTTATACTCCCATATAGATTTTGAAAGTACGTCATCCCAAGTTTTTGAATATTCATCTTCTTTTATAATTTCAGTTATATCAGTTGAAAATACCAAGAATAGTATTTCTTTTGTGGCCGATTTTTTATCTGCCGAGTAAGCTTTCAGAATATAAGCGGCCATGATGGCCTGACTCTTTATTGATTCTTTATTTAACACTTTAATAACTGGCCGAGGAAGCTTTATCCTCAGCCAAAATACCTTTTTGACTAACTTTTTAAAGTTAACATCGGCCAGACTTCTTTTCCTAGTGGCTGATGCTGGTCACCCCATTTTATGCTTTTGAACCTTAACATAACATGATTCTCGTCGTCTAGCACTGCATTGGCCACGTAAAATTTTGCACTATATGGCTGATTTATTTTCTTCTGCAAATTTCTCTTTAACTTAAACTTTTTTCGTTGCCATCCCTACTTTCTTTTCCTAAAATTAGGTTCAGGATGACGAGCTGAAAGAACTCTTTCAGCCAACGATGGTTCTGGCAGATGATTAGATATCACTCTCGGCCAAGCATTCTGGTAATCTGGCCGATTTGATCCTGAAATTCTTTTACTTTTTTGAAAAGTGAATATTTCTTGAACACTTCTTTTAGAAAACTGAGATTGGACTTCTATTTTATGAAAAAACTTAACTTTACCTCGGTTAATAACCTTCCACTTAGGGCAACGATCGTGTTGAATGAGAGCGGATTGGGTATCTCTCAATTGTTCTTTTAATTCTTCCACAGCCTTGGCATTTGGAGTGGCTGATGGTGTATTCTCAGCTACCTTAGGCTGATTCCTTTCATCAACCATCTATTTGGGAGCCTGGTCGATCACATTACTACCTGCTATGAAAGATTATTGTCAACCCTCGTGGCTTCCAACAGCTTTTTGGAGAACTTTAAAGTGTTATCTTCAATTGCCTTTTTTTCAATATCATCCGCTCTCTTTTCAGCCGATATGGTAGATGTTCGAGTGCCGCATGTGACTGATTTTGGCTTGGTAAGGCAAAATTGAGTGAAAATTATTTCTTCAATCTACTACCAATTAAAGATGGAATTTGGTGGAAGATGAATATATACACGAGAAGGCTACCCCTCTCAAAGGGTTTAAGAAAAATCTCATCTTCAACCAAGGGTTTGTACCAACCTTACCACATTGAACTATGAAGTGGCTGATGTGCTTTTACTACTGATTGGTTTCCTTCGCCACTAAAAGTCACAAAGTTAGGGACATTATATCCTTTAAGAAACTTTATCAAGTCATATATATCTGGATAGGGCTTTTTGTACATTGGTCGGCCTATTTGCCTAAGGCCATTACCATATTCTTGCTTAATAATATCAGCCAGTTGAACCTTATCGACTGTCATTGACTGATTGGGCTGATCAATGACCGGTCGATTTTGATTTACCACTAGCGGTTGATTGGCTATCGATTGCCCTCGAGTAGCAAAGGTTTTGGCTGATATACCACTGGCGGTTGATTTTTCGCCAGTGGCTGATTGTAATTCAACCAATCTTTTGGATGATATGTCATCTGCTACCCCCTGAGTTTTAAATGTTGTAATATAGGAGTAGTAGGATGATACTCTATCCATTTTTATTACGATTAATTTACCACTAGTGGCTGATTTTTTGTTGGTGGCTGATTATAATTCGGTCAGCCTTCTAGCTGATTAGCCATCAGCTTGCCCCTGAGTCCCGGTTGTGGTGGTTCCTAAGTATAAAGTGGATTTGGAGCACTACACCATACCTGGTTAACCCCCGGGTTAAAAGATTTTGGCTGATGTACCACTTGTGGCTAATTTATCGCAGGTGGCTGATTATAAATCAGCCAACCTTGTTGTGATTGATTTACTACTAGGCTAGTGGCTGATTATAATTCGGCCAGTTTTCTGGCTGATTAGCCATCGGTTGCCCCCTGAGTCTCAGCTATAGTGGTTCCTGAGCATAAAGTGGATTTGGAGCTCTTCACCTTACCTAGTTGTCTTCCGAGTTAAAAGGTATCTGGGAAGGATTTGGAGGAATTACCTGCGGTCGTGGTGGCTGATTATGATTCATCAATAGTGGTTGATTGTACACAAGTGGTTGATGAAAGGTTGTAACAATTGGCTACGGTTGATTTTTTGCCCAAGCTGGTGGTAGATTTACTAGGAGATTTGTCATCATATGTAATACTCCTAATTTTACAAGGATAGTCTCGGTATTTATTTATTTGTTCTAATTGCATTTTTTTATTGTTTAATTGATTATTTAGCTAATTGCTTATGTGTTTAATTGAATTAAGTGTTACTTGATTAATTGGCTATTTGTTTATATGTTATTTGTATTATTTATTTAATTAAATTGTGTGCTTAAATGATGTGTTTGATTAATTACAATTTATTGTAGAATAAATGATTAAATGTTTATTTTATTTTATGGTTATGGTTAGTAGTAATGGGCAAACCAATTAAGTCCCATGGACTACTTGGATAGGAGGTTTAATAAGTATGGATACTTACCCATGGATAGTTGTGTATATATATAGATAGATATATATGTGTGTGTGTATATATATATATATATATATATAAAGAAAGTAATTTATTAATTAATATTATGGTAACATTAGTATTAATAAATAATCTGATGTAGATATTTTATATATTTATATAATAAGGATGTACATAGATTATATACGTAACATATTTTGAGTTACCTTTTTAATATTTTAATTTTATTATTTTCTTTATTAAGTTGACTTGGATTGGAAAAAGGATTAGGGCTATTTTAGTTGTCTATAAATATGTAACTACAGGGTTGTAAAAGGGGCTGGAGAATAAATCACGTTATATATTTTTAAGAGAGAGAGAGAGTTTGAGAGAGAATGAGGAAGAGGAAGGAAGAAGGAAGAAGGAGGAGAAGAACCATTAGAGAGGAAAATCAGAGAAGGAGTTTGAGGTTTTGATTCGAAAACCTTAAGAGGCAAGTTCTTCTTCTATCTCTTTCCCTTTGATTTATGTTACTATACATGCCTAGGAAATTCCAGAATTCTTAAACACTTAAAATTGAATAATTATGCATGCTTGAATTGGTTTAGAACAGAGGGTTTTATTTGTTTACAGATATGTTCTTGATTTTGTAATCTTGAATTTTTAATGCATAATTGATGTTTAAGTTTAATCTTTACATGTAAAAATATCTAAAACAAATTAATATGGACTTCTGGAATTAGATTGATGCCTTAGAACCCTTAACAATGAAGAACAGGCGTATAATAGAATTTCTGGGCTTATTCGCGTAAATAGTGCTCGATCCACTGTTACGGTGCTCGAGCCTTGGAAGCAAAGCTTGAGCTATGGACGAAAAACTCGAGCCTTAAAAGAAAAGTTTGAGCCATAGGTGAAAAGCTCGAGCCTTGAATATAATGCTCTAGCTATTGATGCAAAGCTCGAGCTATTGATGCAAAGCTCGAGCCATGGATAGAAAGCTCGAGCCTTACCTAGAGAATTTATGTAAATAGCGTTTAAATTAACTTAATTGCTTTTGAGGGGTCCTAAATATTAAATAGGGACTAAGTATGAATTTAAATAAATAGACTTGATTATAACGATGCACGCTATATGAATTCTTTAAAGAAAGAATGGATTTAATCTTTTTAATTTGTTCTAGCAATTGAGATTAAATGTTTAGCATGAATTATATTTGGAAAATGCTTACTTGACTGTGAAATAAAATATCACTATGTTTAAGATTCAGTTTGTCTCAAATATATGATACAGGAAGCTTAAATAAATTATAAGACATTTCTATTTTGTGATAACATGATATTATGCTATTATGTTACATCAATTATTGGATTGTGTGAATATAATGCACCAGTATGAGATAGTGGCATTCTAGGGACGGATTAACTAGAAAGTTAAGTCCTACCTATTTCTATTATTTTAAGGACAGATTAACCAAAGAAATTAAGTCCTACATACTTGTGTTTATTAGGGACGGATTAACTAATAAGTTAAGTCCTACCTATTTTATTTTATGCTTTGGATAGGATGGATAATATATATATGGTTATATGCCATGATATGAGCTTGAGTCTTAGGATCATGGTTAGGGTGCGTATATTACTTAGAATAGATAACTGGGTATAGTAGACATCTGTGTGTCCTGGTAGGTCTAGGTACTCATGCCCACTTTATGTGCGATTTGTATGTTGCCTACTATTCAGGTTAAGGCAGACCTATAGACTTATGAGCATCCTGTAGTGTGTATTTATATATACACGGACTACTAAATATTGTTGGATTGACTAGGATGTATACGTGTATCGGATCTCTACTTGGACTGTAGTAGAGTAGAACTTATTTGTGGGCCTGACCTACCATTATTTTTCAGGTGTTCTTCAGGAATAGAGTTTGTTCGTGCTGAGTAGGAATCAGTCTACTTCACTCTTCCAGATTACTATATAGGAGTTTCCTTTATGTTTTCATTTCTAGTTGTTGACTGTTGATTATATTTTGGGCTTTTAAGGGGTCCACACAGTATGGATTCTAGAATTATATTGGAAGATTGGTTGTATCAGAATATTTTATTTAATGAAAATTTATTCTAAGGATTTCTTGGATTATCATTTTAGTGTTCATTTTAACATTTTTATTTATTCTTATTTATTCTTTTGTATTCTATGTTCGTTTATTACCAATTTGTTTTTTATATCCCCGGGTAATCGGGCATGGGTGATGAGTTTTGAAAAGTGCGTATTTAAACCCCTTAAGCTTAGGCATTCTAGTACCTTTATCTATCTTACTTTACCGTTTTAGATTGATTTCGTATTATTTCCATTTTCAGGCACTTATACCGAAAATAAGCTAACTTAGCCAAATAAGAGCTTAATTGAAGTAATTCTGGGATTAAACAAAGAAAGGAGCAAAGTGGATAAAGAAAGAAGCAAATGAAGCCAAAGGTGGGAAGCAGCAAAGTTCGATCGATCCAACTTCAAGGTTCAATCGATCGAACACTGATCGATCTCAGCACTTCAAGATAGATCCAAACCTTGACCCAAAGCATAAAGTCCAAAGTTCGATCGATCCAACACCACCCTTCGATCGATCGAATACTTTTGTCCTTATTTAAATTATTGATCTTATCCACAGCTGTACCACTCACTAACCACTTTTGTCCTTTTCCCAAAAATATCTCCCAAAATATCTCAGATTTGTCTTTTCCCAAAAAGCTTAACCAGTTGGATCAATCCAGCCTATGTTCGATGGATCTCAGCCAATTCGATCGATCTAAGTCCAAGGTTCGATTGATCGAACTTCCTTCAGTGCGAAAAAATTTAAAAGCTAGCTTGTTCAATCCGCCTCTATCCAATCATTAGAGAATATTCTTTGCACGACCCCAGCTCATTTTGTGTGTCACTTGACCTACTTATAAAAGGAATATGATGCACTTTTTGAGATAGATACAAAAGGACAATATACAATTCTAGGGATTATTCTCAAAGGAGGCAAGCTTAGAGGATGAGGAGGCTAGAGACACCATTTGAGACTCTTCATCATCCAAGGAACAAATTTCAACCACGGAGTTAGCCCTTGAGGGTTGGAAGAGCATCACCATGAGTGGCTAGACATCCTCTTGGGGCTAGAGTTAGCCCCAAGCATGCTTTCTTTATCTTAATCTTGTGTATTATTGAGGGATTAGTGTTATAATTAATGTTTTGACACTTTGATATATATAGATCTTGATTTATTTAATGATTTATGTGGTTAAATGCTTTCAATTGATCATTTCATTCTATCCATATGTCTATGTATGTTAGAATAGATGTTCATGTACTTGTCTCTAGATTTTGTGTTATTGATGCATGTCTATGTGTATTGATACTATAGATTTAGAGATTGTCAAAGCATAGTGCTTAATGGAATACTCTTGTGATTTTCTTGATGGTTCATACTTATTCCTTGATGGATTGTGCCTCTCCCCTAGTTTATTTTCATGCTAGTAGTGTAGATGTAGTGTAGTTGTAGTGTAGTGTTAAATGGGAGGACAATCCATGCTTGTTGTTTGATGTTCCATGCTTCTGAATGCAAGTAGCATATGTCTCTAACCTTGTGTTGTATTTGGATTATGAGCTTGGTGAAAGGATTAATGACTTGTTTTGATCTATTGTGCCTTTCACATGTTGTTTAGACAATATATGCTTCATTGCTTAGATATATTGTGCCTTTCACATGATGTTTAGACAATATATGCTTAACTAGTTATCCTTGCTTGTTGAATCAACCAAATACACACGCACACCAATATTGCAACACACCATTTGCCCTCATTAATCACTTGTCAATGGTATAGAAATGCATTGCTTGGTGGTGATCTCTAAACCCCAAGACTCTTGTCTTTCTCTTACTTACTCTTAGTTGCATTCTTTTGTTATTACTTAGTTTAATTTAGTTGCTCTCTGGTCTAATCAACCAACCAACCAATTGTTTGATCACTCGACCTACTAGCCCTAATAGCAATTCCACAACCTTTTTCGACCCTCACAATTCCTTGGGACGATCCCTACTCACCCTAGCTATATTTATAGTGAAAGGTAGTAGTGGCTTTTATAAATGTAAAACTCTTGGCCCTCGCCTTAATACACACTCTCCAAACTTGATGGTAGTGCGGCAGACCTCAACAATGGGCTTAGCCAACCCGCATTCAAAAATCCAGGGGTATCACATAATACTTGGTTGAAGTAGAACCACCGATGGCCACGGCTGTGATAGTTTAGCATTTACTGTCGATTGAACAACCTGTGACAAAATTGGTTGAGTGACCGATTTCGGATTATTGGAACTCCCAGCCAGAGCTGGCCTATTCATAATGGCAGCTGAAAGCTGGGATATTTTTCCGTGCAGGTCATTTTGATGTGCACTCATTCTTCTAATCGCCTGTAACAGATAGCACACATGTGTTTGAACTATTGATACTTTTGATTGTATAGCTAGTTAATCCACAGGGCCCAATGTAGAGCTACCAATCTAAGCTTGCTGATGTTCTTCTTCCGGATCATCGTCTGTGGATACGGCCATAGAGTTCTTCGATCACAGCATTGCATATTCTTTTAACACCAAGTGGGGTGTCCCACCGGGCGTGCTAATTTATGTTCACGCATTTTTTGGCTCACACGGCCAATTGAGTTTACGGGCGTGCCAGAGTATGTATATACTTAAAAAATGATTTGAACACTAACTATCCTTTTTTGATTGGTGGCTGACTTCAGGCGATTGTGTGGGAGAGAGAATAGGAAGAACTCCCAACGAGGTTCTTTTTTTGCCTTGGATGCAAGGACTTTGAAGGTGTTAAAAAAAAAGTGCAAAAATAATATAAATGAATTTAAATGAATCGACTGAATTGAAATGACTAGAATTTAATTAATGTGAAAAAAAGAATTGACATTGAATTTAAATTGCTAGAACATTGCTGAAATTAAAGTATCAAAACCTAGAGCGTCATTAGAATGAAAAGTACAAGAAAGAAAAGTTGCAAGAATTTAGATAACTTGAATGGAAGTTGCCATTGGAATTAAAATACTTGAAAAGAAGTTGACATTGGAATTAAAATACTTGAAAAGAAGTTGACATTGGAATTAAAATGCGACTAAAGGAAAAGGAAAATGGAAAGGAAAGGCTTAATTAAACATTGCAAGAAAAAGTAAGTTTGCTGAAACTCAAATTCCTTGAATGAAAATTGATAATTGACGTAAAGTCAGTTGAATTTGATATGTATGTTTTTGGGGTGGTGCTGGATGGTTTGAATAGGATTACAACTCTTCTATTTATAGAAGTTCTTCTAACTGAGTTGTCTACTATCCTTGCAAAAAATATCTTCTTCCTTGATTTTTTCTCTTTTCTAATTCAAATAAAGTCAAATTTTAAGAATATTGCCTTCTATACATGTCATTGTAACTTTCCTTCTTCTTCCCAACTAAACTTCATATTTTATAGGAATTTAGTTATTTAGTTTCATCCAAACTCAAGTTTTTTCCTTTTAAGCTAGCAGCCCAGTTTGAAATAGTCAAACATTAGTTGCTAAAATTTAGCAACTTCCTTGTAAACTTGGCAGCCTTACCCTTCAGATTTTATCAACCATGCGTGTAATCACTATATTGCTCTATGTGTTTCCTTTAATGACATGTAATAAAACACCACATTATCAACACTTGCTTCTCTCTGGTTGGTCCACGTCATCGCTGAGGTGGCTACTAAGTTTTGGTGCCAACACTCAGTCATGTCTAGATCTTCTTGCTTCTCTCCGTCAGGAAGTTTCCAATCAAAGTGATATAATAAATTAGCAAGTGCAAGCTCAACATTAGCTACCGCGAACAATATGCCAGGACATATTATCCTTCCAGCACCAAATGGTGTAAATTAGAAATGAGTCCCCTTGTAATCAATTGAACTGTCAAGGAATCTTTATGGACAAAAGCTCTCTGGATCACTCCAATTTTCAGGATCCCTACCAATTGTCCATACATTAACAATGCTTTGAGTTTTCGCAGGTATTTCATATCCGTTGATTTTATATCTTTCTCTGCTCTCTCTTGGAATTAATAAAGGGACAGGAGGGTGTACTCTGAGAGTTTCTTTGATAACTAACTTTAAGTAACTCAATTCATGGATGTCATCTTCAGTAAGAATATTTCCTTTTTTTACATGAAACACGCGTGTCTCACCTCAGCTTGTGCCTTTTCCATAACTAGTTATAGATGATGACTCAATCCCGCCACCAAACATGTCCTGAATCAACTTTAAAATTGAGTTGAAAGATATATATAGACCAGTAGCATGACTTATATATTGAGTCCTATTATGCTATCTCAGAGCTTGCCTTAAAAAGATGCAATTTTGGGCATTAGCCACTTTTGGTGTTGGACTAGCATTATATATATATTGAACATATTTGAAACTAAATTTTATTGTGTAAAAAGGGATTTGGACTTTGGGCCGGCTGAGGTAAAAAGTAATTCATTGATTTTGGTAGAAGCAGAAAGTAAATGTACTAACCAAAAAAACTGACTTGATGATTGACGTAGTTATTGGGATCTAAAGGTTACCCTTCTCTTGAAGTTTTAGAAGAACATCAACCAGGTCTTCATGAACAGCTTCACAATCACCAGTATGTTTTGCCACCTTGCTAACTTTATCATCAATAGTGTTGGTAAATGCCCTATCAAGGTTTTGATGAAGCTTCTTAAGTTTATGCCTCAGCCTATTTATCAAAGGAAGCACTTTAATTGAAAGAAAGAGATCAGCGAACTTGAAACCTCCTACTACAACTGCAGCTTGCCTGATAAGTGATATGAATTCTTTTTGCCCATGGAATTTCTTACTAATGGCTGCCTTTGCAGTGACACTGTATGTCAATGAGAAAAGCTTTTCACTGAGATTGATGAGAGATCCTGTATGTGTCGAAATAGATTTGATCAAATTCAAAGTCTCTTCTTCCCTAATAAGTCAGAATGATTAGACACATTTGACACTTAAAATCTCCAATATGCAAATTTTTCAAAGTTGTTTCCAGTAATCCCCATAAGGTGCAAAGGTAATGTCTTTCTCAGATATGATATTTATAGCAAGATTAAAAGGCATGCTAGCAAAGATGATATCGTGTGTTTTCATCACCTATTTTGCAATTTCTGTTGAAGAAATGACAATGATAGAAAGTTGTCATCAGAGGTCCGTGTTTCATGATCCGAAAAAAGTTTGGGTTCATTTGTAGAGGGGAAATACCAAATGTATTCAACACTAGATGGTAGAAGGGATGAAGGAGAAAATGAAGGGCGTGCAGATGACCGACCAAAAGCACAAGTGTGTCCTCACTAACCCACTCGCCTACATAGAAATCAGACTCGAGAAGGTATAGGTCGATTGTTACCCCCTCGGGAACGTTAAATTTGTCAAGAAGAGGATTTATATTCACCAACTTATAAGAGAATGATAGAATTGAAGCTCGTTCGTCTTCAAAAAATGGGCAGATGGGTTCAAAGGTGGAAACCTCAGTTTGAGAAGAAGATTCCCTCTCTTTCATTGAAAGATCATCGCTAGAGATGACTATGGTGAAAGATCTACGAGGTGGTACGCGGACTAATTTAGGTGAAGCAGTGGTTGTTGATTCAAGGTCAACATTGTCAGTAAGATGAAGGTTGGTGTTAGTGCTTATGATTAACGGAAATGAAAGAGTAAGGAAAAGTAAGATCTGACTTGAGGAAATCGCAAGAGTAATGAAGAAATAAAAGATGGAGAAGAACTTGGAGGTGAACAGAGAAAGCTAGTAGAAACCAAAACCTTAATATCCATGAGATGTAAATGGCCAGACACTTCAAATGTTTGAGTATCTTAAATCCCTTCAAAATAGGGACCGTTGCCCAATTTAGGAGGGAATTGGGGGCAATGTGTAGAGGAAAAATAATTTCCCACCAATGATAAGTTGACATATCAGCACAAGAAGGGACTATCAAAGCTTATAATGACTATTCAACTGCCAACTTGGGCCAAATCACGAAGATTGGGTTGGAAGACTTTAATCCAGCGGGTTGGACTCATTATATGGGCCCGAATCTAATGACTCCAAGCCCACATTTGAGTACATGGGTTGAACCCACTCTGACTACAATTTTATTAAAAGACGGATATTGTTATTCAGGGCAACCAAATTGTGTAAATCTTTATCATATGGAAACGTATATTGTAATTGGTATTCTTGCAGGACAAACAACGCGAGTCCTAAAAGGATTCAACCACTGCAAATCCTTATAAATAGAGGCTAGTCCTCTGAATAAAATATACAAGCCTTTCTTATTAAACATTGGCTTTTAGTTAATAAGTGTTTTATTTCTTAATTATTCGTTTTGTTCTTGAGTGTTATGAGATAATTCGTTGACTTTTTCAAGTTGACGAAATTTTTGCATATACACCTTGGATCTTGAAAGAGCTAGAGTTCATTTACGATGATATGCCTTAGATATCTATTTTTTTCTTTTTCTTTTTCAATAATAATGCTGAGATATCTTAATTTTGCTAGGGCTTGCTACGTAAAGATAGATGAATATGTGAAAGGGAAAGAAACGATTAAGATCTTTCTCTCTCTCTTTTAATGTTTTTTCTTTTAATGTAATAGGAAACTAAAGTCCCTTTTCACATATGCTTACAACTTTCACTTATATTTTAGATTACAATTGAAATAAGATAGTATACTAAATAGGGCGCCCCTTTAATAACATTATACTTATATTTTAGATTGCAATTAAAATAAGATAGTGATAATTTCTGTATGGAAGACGATATTCGCACTTTTCTACGTCTGTGCTTTATTTTTAAAAGAAATGACAATTCTAACCCTAATTTTATAAGTAAATGATTATATTTTTTCAAATGACACAACTACCCTTTTCAAATTCCTCTCTTCGTCTCTAATCTTAAATAGTTTAGATCTCTCTTGACAAAACAAAAAAAAATATATATATATATATATATCTTGTTAATATTTTTACAGGACCAAGAAATATTTATACATATCCAAAATACAATTTATTGCTTTCGAATAAATTGCCTCTTATGATCGGACACAAAAAGAAGGTACCCATTAACAAAAATTGTCTCTAATGAGTAAATTATTTCGTTCTAATAAGACAAAAAAAAAAAAAAAAAAAAAAAAAAAAAAAAAAGGTGGGAAGAAATGAGGGCGTTGAGAGTTTGTATGTGGGAGAAGGTTACAAGTGGGACTTGTTCCACATCGGATTCAGATGGAAAATGTAATGGGTCCACCAAATAATTTAACCTTTTAAGTCGGATCGTAAAACACCCAACCCATTACAATAAGATTTTTCTAAATTTATTTATGTTTGTACGTAATACTCTAAATCTTTTTCAATCCAAAAATTAATAAGGAAAGCTTATGGCTTTGGAACCACATGGCCTTAAAAAAAATAAAAATAAAAATAAACCTGTTTTAGAGGTTTATTGAACTTATCAAAGAGCTAAGCTTTTGAAATCTCAACACTTGTAAAACTTTGCAGTAAAAACACCAAAAAGGAATAATACTCTTTATTCAATTGTCTATGGAAGTCCACTTAACACCGGTTCTTATTTTACCTTTCATCTATATTGTTATATATATATATATATTCTAACATATGATTACATTATTTATTATATATAACTTAATTAACATTAGAGAGACTCACACTGAAACTGAAAATTCAATAATGACCATTCAATGCTTTCTACCTTCTTAACTTATCATCTTACTCATGAATTGAAGGATGATAAGCAACAGGAATCACACACAAATCCCTTTTCCTGCTAACTATTGCACCAAATAACTCAGTCATGTCTAAATCTTCTGGCTTCTGTCCCTCAGGAAATTTCCAGTCAAAGTGATACAATAAATTAGCAAGTGGAAGCTCAACATTAGCTATGCCAAACGACATGCCAGGACATTTTCTCCTGCCAGCACCAAATGGTGTAAATTGGAAATGAGTCCCCTTGTAATCAACTGAAGTGTCAAGGAATCTCTGGATGAAAGCTCTCTGGATCACTCCAATTTTTAAGATCTCTACAAATTGCCCATACATTGACAATGACTTTGGTTTTCGTAGGTATCTCATATCTATTGATTTCACATATCTCTCTGCTCTCTTTCGGACTTAATAGAGGGCCAAGAGGGTGTAACCTTAGAGTTTCTTTGATAACTAACTTTAAGTAACTCAATTCATGGATGTCATCTTTATTAACAATGTCTCCTTTTTTACTTAAAACTTGTCTCACCTCTGCTTGTGCCTTTTCCATAACTTGTGGGTTTTTCAGCAATTCTAACATTGCTCATATTACAGTTGTGAATGATGTATCAGTCCCTCTGGTGAATATGTCCTGAAAGTGCATTGAAATTGAGTTAGAAGAGTAGAGAATACTATAAAAGTAAATATTTGTGGAAGTTAATTCATTGATAGTACTGGTAGATGCAGAAAGTAAATGTACCAACCATGATAACTAACTTGAGTAGTGTCATAGTTAAGGGGATATCAAGGTTACCCTTCTCCTAAACTTTTAAAAGCACATCTATCAGGTCTTCGTGATCAACAACTTCACCAACTCTTGCTTTATGTTCATCAATAATGGTAGTAAATATCTCATCAATTTTTCGATGAATCTTCTCAGCTCTAGGCCTCAGCCCACTTATCGAACCAAGTATTTTAACTGAAGGAAAGAGATCAGCAACATTGAAACCTCCTGCTACCTCCATAGTATCCTTGATAAGTGATAAAAATTCTTCTTGCCCATGAAATTTCTTACCAACGGCCACCTTAGCAACAACGCTGTATGTCATGGAGAAAACCTTTTCAGTGAGATTCATGAGAGATCCAGCTGTATGTGTCAAAAAAGATTTGATCAGATTCGAGGCCTCTTCTTCCCTGATGGGTCAGAATGATTGGACACGCTTGGCACTTAAAAGCTCCAGTATGCAAACTTTTCAAAGTTGTCTCCAGTGATCCCCATAAGGCGCGAAAGCAATGTCATTCCTAGATATGATATTTATAGCAAAAATAAAAGGTTTGCTAGCAAAGACGATGTCATGTGTTTTCAACACCTCTTTGGCAAATTCCGCTGAAAGGTCCATAATTCATGGCCAAATCTCGTAGGCGGGGATGGGGTAGAGATCCAACAAATTGGTGAATGTTACCTATTAGAGGTAGCTTCCAAGGCCCAGGAGGCAGTTTTGGAGATAAACTGATATTGGTTTTAAAAACCATGAACAGAAACAGAAAGAATGTGAATAGAATTGGGAAGATAATGATTGGGAACTCCATCATCGATCACTTGTCCAGATTTATGCTTGCTGTGGCATAAGGTGATTAATTTAGTAGTAGTTTGACAAATAATCATCACAGTTTGGATAACATAAAATATAAAGCTTTGTATCTTATTTGAATTTGGATCGACTCTTAGTTGTCAATTAGAACTGAAACCTCATAATTTCATCAAATAAAAAAAAAGCTCCTAATGATCAGTACTCTAGAACATGACAAAAGTTCTCTTTAGCTAAAATATCTTATTAATATAATTTTCTGGCTTGGCCGGGGCGAACCCAATCGTATATAATCATGTATCAATTATGTTTTTTTTGTGGCCGAGATTGGGTTGGTGTTGAGGACAATATTGAAATTGAAATAGAACAAGAGAAGCTGGCTTCTTAATTCTGAATCTAAAAGCTTAGTGGTGAAGATTCGCCATGGAGATATTTGCCCATTTGTTGAATCGTGGGCGTAGCCATTTGAGGGAGGTGTATTAATAACTAGGTTCATAAGCAATAAATACCTTTATGGTATGTAAATAGGGTATATAACTCCCTATAAATTTTTAAAAGTTTCTAATTTTTATTTTTAGTCCCAACAAAAGGCCTGTCAATTGCAAGACTAAAATGTCCTTATGTATTTGAAAATAAAAAAGATTAAAAACAAAATAAATGTAAAATGATTAAAGTATTCTAACTAAAAGAAAGAAAAATGATGTTTAGATGTAAAATAGTATAAGGGCGTACTGGGGAGACCAAAAGGGCAGTTCAATAGTATTGTATCAAAATAGCTGGTTTGAGCAGGCATAATTTAATTATTTTGCTTTAGGCCTCTAATGATGTCACGTCGGGGCAGGGCTTGTCTGCCTGATAAGCATCCCCTATAAAAAAACAAAACTATTTCACAGCGAAAAGCAAGGTGAATCACATAAGAAGCCTTTGGAATCCACCTTATTGCAAGTTTACTAATTACAAGTAATATAAAAATTATTTCTAAACGACCATGAAATGTTATATGAAAATTAGGGTGAAAATGGGGAAGAGAGATATTACTTAAGCTCCATGAATTGTTTAAGCATATAAAGTACATCCACAGTTGGCATTAGCAAAAAGTATTCGCCGCAAATAATAAAAAAATTACAAGTATAATAAAATACTTATAAAAAAATGCATGCACGTATGTCCATAGAGAGAGAGAGAGAGAGAGACACGCTTACATAGTTGGGGAGTTGGGGATAGAGCTCAAATGAGTTACAGCACTAGTTCCCACGTCTCTTCAGTGTAGAGTGGAACAAGGAACATTAAAAAGGGATGCCTGTGAATTAGAGAGAAATTTGCCCTGTATTTATAGAGAAACTTTAAACGTAAAGAGAGTACAAATTACTCCCAAAAAAAAAAAAATTAAATAAATAAATTAATTAAAGGAAGGGAAGAAGAAGATGAAGAAATGACTAATCTTTATTTTGCTTTTTTTGAATGGCAAATAAATCAAATTTAATACAACCACGTCTATGACAAAACAACAACACAAATTAAATACAACACGTGGTTGAAAGGAAAAAAATGAAACGTGAAGAAACAAAATAAAATCCAACGAAATACTAATATCTTACATTTGATCCACAGACCATGCACCAAATTCTATGTATAGGTTATTGAAGATGATATCATTGGCAAAGACAATGTAGCTGTTCAATTCAAAACATCTTGGTTTTTCAATCACCATTTACCACAAGTCAAGAAGGGATAGTCATATTGTGTGTTCCACTTGTCCACCCATAAATTCGTGTTACTTACCCAACCTGCTGTTTCCAAGTTCCGTGTACATATAGTAAACCTTCAAACTATTACTATTACTTTTTTTTAATTAATGTAAGACATAATTTTGAACAGTTTGACAAATTCCTTTTCAATTCAAAAGAAGCATTTTTTTGGGTGAAAATTATCCATTAAGAAAAATTCACTAACCCTAGTTTGTGATTTTTGTTTGAAGATGCAAGAATTCGTTTCTTCTTTCTCTCTCTAGAATTCTTACCCTTCAATAGAATCCAAAAAATTTTCTCCCCTTATCCACCTGTAATGGTTTATTTATAGACCATTACAATTATTATTGTTAACTGATTACATTGGGCCTATATTCAAAAGTTTTCTTCCTTCTGGGTCTGATCTTCCAATGGGCTTGATCTTCCTCGGTGGATTCTCCAGGTTCGGCCCATTCCGAGGTGCTTTGGCATGGGCCATACTTCAATTGTTCGACCCGATCCCGTTCCAGCGAACTATATCCGGCCCATGCCACTTGCTGCATCCTCAACTAAAGATCAAGCCCATTGGAAGATCAGACCCAGAAGGAAGAAAACTTTTGACTATAGGCCCAATGTAATCAGTTAACAATAATAATTATTATAATGGTCTATAAATAGACCATTACTGGTGGATAAGGAAAGAGAACTTTTTGGATTCTATTGAAGGGTAAGAATTCTAGAGAGAGAAAGAAGAAACGAATTCTTGCATCTTCAATTGGCGCCGTCTGTGGGAACGGAGAAGAAGATCAATTCGAGCCCGATCAGTACTATATTAGTTCAATCAAGTTTGTGAGTACACAGTGTGATTTCTGGAAGTTGAATCCAGATCAGTGAGCTTGTAGTTTGTTCAGAGAGAATTCTTGCTTATTGTGGATTCTGAGGCATTTGCTTCGGAATGACGCAATTGTGATTTGCTCAATTGCAGTCAGATCCGATGAGTTCAAAGCTAGAAAAGTTCAGATCTAGCAAACAGTGATCACGATTCGGTGAAGTTAAGCCCAGATCTAACGGAGTTTGCATCGGTGACGCTTAGATCTATTTCGGAGTTCGTAATTCATGCCTTTGCTTCGATCCGGAATCATGATAGGGGGTGACAACTCCAATACGGTTGAGAACGTCCAGCAAGTGAAACTTGATGAGTTGATGAACATGATCGAAGCTCTCCGGAGAGAAAATGCGGATTTAAGGACTGAAATGCAGTGTCAAGAAGCTCCAGTAATTCCACGACCACTCCCGGTAGGAGAAGAAGGTGCACGTACCGATGCAGCACATCACGGTGAGGAGGTTGGAAACAATCTAATAGATCCTCACCGCGAGGAAATCCAACGAGACGGTTTGCCGCTAAATCTTCGTCGTATTGATGATCGTGAAGGATCAACTCACATGGATCCACGGCGTGAGCAGATCAGGCGAAACGAAGCAATGACTTTTGATCCACATCAAGAAACGCTCAGCCGAGGTGAAGCAACAGAGTTGAATCATCACAAAGCTATGCCTCCATAGCGCAAAGACTTTGTTGAGGACAAGTCATTCGATCCGACCTATCGGCCTTTCATGAAGACGTTTGACAATCACAGCTCAGAGAAGAGATCAGTAGACCAGAGAGCAACTGCGGGGTTCCAGAGGGAAAATGAAGCACTCCGTTCAGCAGCTCGAACAGTTGATTCACCGTTCACTGATGAGATTCTGAATGCTCCGAGTCCGAGGAAATTTTCCATGCCCGTTTTCATTCTGTTCGACGGAACAACCGATCCGATCGATCACGTGTATCACATCCAGTTGAAAATGGCTCTAAACACTGAGAATGACTCTTTGATGTGCAAGTGCTTTCCTACGAGTCTGGCCGGACCAGCTCTGAATTGGTTCAAGAACCTGCCGAGGGGTTCAGTGGATAGTTTCTGAAGTTTGTGTGATCGGTTCATAAGCCAATACTATGGAAACAAGCGTCCAGCGAAAGATATTTCGAGCCTATTCACAATGAAGCAACATGCTGATAAGCGTCTCCAGGCTTTCCTAACCAGGTTTAACCTTACCAAGAGCATGGTTATTGAATGTTACCCTTCAACGGCAGTTCAAGCATTCATACTGGCCATGAACCGTGGCACCCCATTCCACACAAGCTTGGTGGTGAACACACCGAAGACTATGGATGAACTTAACGTAAGAGTCGATGGATTTGTGCGCTTGGAAGAAGAAGAGGCGGCAAACGCTCGGAAGACTTCCGTCATATCTACGGAAGAAAAGACCAAAGCAAAGATCAGGCAAAAACAGGTTCAGCCGCAACGCTCCTCGTGGAAATCTGAGAAAAGGCCCAGAGAGGAAGAGCTGGTTACTCCATTGAAAGTTACCCTAGCAAGACTGTACCAAGAAAATAAAGATAAGTTCCGACCTCCTTTACTAATCAGACAACCTCTCGAACAGAGGGATCAGTCTAAGCACTGTGCATTTCATTCTGATTTTGGCCACCAGACTAACGAATGCAGGAACCTAAGGAAACAGGTAGAGATACTGATAGCCAGAGGGGAGTTCGCAAGTTATATTCAAGGACCAGCGGTAGAACAGAACCGACCAATGGAGCACGTGAAGAAGAATCAGAAGTTAAATTTTCACAACACGCAACCAGTTCGAGTAATCAATGCAATTCACGGTCGGCCAGAACCTGCCGAGGAGTCAGATGAACTGCTTCGAACACGCCTTCGCCAGGCACAGATGAAGAGAAGGATAGGCAGTGTAAACACTCTGCACCGACAGAGCGCATCAACGCAGATAAAGTTTGATGTAACAGACTTGTTGCGTGTTCAGATCCCTCATGAGGACCCGCTGGTCGTAAGTTTGACAGTGGCCAAATGCTTGGTGCGCAGAGTTCTAATTGACCCCGAAAGTAGTGCGAACATCATGCCAAGGGATACATTCGATCTACTCGAGATCAAACAGGATCGGCTGAAATCCACCGGGAATCCACTACTAGGGTTTGATGAAAAGCGAGTGGAGCCCGTCGGTACGGTGGAGGTAGCGGTACATGCTGCCGAGAGGATTTTGATGGAAACCTTTGTGGTTGTTGAAATTCATCCCTCTTACAATCTTCTGATGGGCAGAGGGTGGATCCACAGAGTTCAAGGTGTTCCTTCCACTCTGCATCAGGTAATGAGATGCCTAGGGCCAGACGGAACCAAAGTGATTGACATTCATGGAGACCAGGTTGCAGCTAAAGAATGTTATTCTGTAACACTGAAACATGCCGGAAAGGGAAAAGCTCCCATTCGTTCAGCAAGTCCAAGATAGCAATTACAGGAGCCTTCCTCCAAGCAGAGTGGGGAGGAGGAGCCAATAGGCTTGACTGAAGAACCCCTGTTTGATGTGCAGATTGATCAGTTCCGACCGGAATGGACAACCAGAGTGGGGGAACGACTCGTTGAGGAGGAAAAGCAGGAATTAGTTGATTTTTTGTCTCAAAACGCAGATGTGTTTGCATGGAGTCACCTAGACATGCCAGGGATCGATCCTTCTGTATCTTGTCACTCCTTGAACATTAACCCCAATGCAAAACCTGTAAAGCAGAAGCAGCGACGGTTTGCCCCCGAGCGCAACTGAATTATTGCCGAGGAGGTTGACAAGCTGCTTGATGCAGGGTTTGTAAAAGAAGTGTACTACCCTGACTGGTTATCGAATATGGTCGTTGTGCAGAAGAAAAATGGGAAATGGCGCGTATGCATTGATTTCACCAATTTAAACAAAGCCTGTCCGAAGGATAGCTTCCCGCTGCCAAAGATTGATCAGATGGTGGATGCAACTACTGGATATGAATGCTTGACCTTTTTAGATGCTTATTCAGGTTATAAACAGATCCCCATGGACCCTGCTGATGAAGAAAAAACTTCTTTCGTTACCGAACGCGGGACGTATTGCTACAAAGTTATGCCATTCGGACTGAAGAACGCCGGAGCAACTTACTAAAGACTTATTAGCAAAATTTTTAAGGAACAAATAGGGAAGACAGTGGAAGCTTACATTGATGACATGGTGGTAAAAAGTAAGAAGAAAGCTGATCATGTGAAGCATCTGCAAGACATGTTTGATGTGTTGAGGCGATATGGAATGAAGCTCAATCCGACCAAGTGCTCATTCGGTGTAAGTTCAGGCCAATTCCTAGGGTACGTGGTTAATCTCAGAGGCATCGAGGCAAGCCCTGCCCAAGTAGATGCTCTGACTAAGAATGCCGAGCCGACGACAGTCAAAGAAGTGCAAACACTTACGGGACAGATTGCTGCACTGAGCTGGTTCATTTCCAAATTGTCAGATCGATGCAAACCATTTTTTGACACACTACGAAGCCACGGCAGGCAGGTTTGGGGGGATGAACAGCGCCTAGCGTTAACTGCTCTGAAAAAGTATATGCAGAACCTTCCGGTACTGTCAGCTCCAGAATCGGGCGAAAAGCTGTTTTTATATCTCGGAGTATCTAGCATCGCGACAAGTGGCGTTCTGATCCGCTACGCAGAAGGGAAGCAATATCCAGTGTTCTATGTTAGCAAGCAAGACAATGACTGAGGCTGAAAGACGTTATTCAAAGGCAGAGCGGGTGATACTCTCGCTAGTGCATGCGAAAAGAAAGCTCAGGCATTATTTTGAATCCCATCCTATCATCGTTCTAACCACTTTCCCTATCAGAATAATCCTGCACAAACCAGATCTCTCAAGAAGAATGACGAAGTGGGCCATAGAGTTAAGCTCATTTGATATCACATACGAACCTAGAATAGCAGTCAAAGGGCAAGCGGTGGCAGATTTTTTACTAGAATGTGATTCAGAGGACGTGGAGGAGGATCTTCGTGGTTGCTTATGGAAACTCTTCGTTAATAGATCCTCAAATCAGATGGGTGCAGGCATTGGGATCAAACTGCAGACGCCAGAAGGTACAGCCTTAAGCAAAGCGCTTCGGCTTGAATTCGGAGCCACGAACAATGAGGCAGAGTATGAAGCGTTGCTGGCAGGAATTAAGCTTGCCAAGGAGCTTAGGGTCAGGAATTTGAATGTTTTTAGTGACTCACAGTTAATTGTTCGGCAGGTGAGGGGTGAGTATGAAACCAAGGATGAAACAATGAAAGCATATCGTTATGCTGTTATGCGGGAGGCCAAAAACTTTGAAAAAATTGAATTCATTCAAATTCCAAGGGAGTATAACGAAGATGCCGACCGGCTAGCATGTAGTGCCTCGGGTTCTGGAGAAACATTGGCAAGGGTGATTCCAGTAGGAATATTAAACCAGTCATCCATTTTCAAAGAACCTTCAGGCTCGGATCCTTGGCAAATGAATGTTATTCCATATGAGTCGAGCTGGATTAATCCGATCATAACTTACATCCGAGATGGTACTCTACCTGAGCAAAGAGATGAGGCTAGGAAAATCAAAGTGAATGCTGCGAAGTACGCCGTAGTGCATAACCAGTTATACAGAAGATCTTTTTCCGGACCGTACTTAAAGTGTGTTACCCCCACAGAGGCTCGGCAAATACTACGAGCTATTCATGAAGGTGTATGTGGAAACCACTCAGGGGGGAGATCTTTAGCGCACAAAGCAATGGTGTAAGGGTACTTCTGGCCGAACATGTCGTGAGACTCGGAAGAATTGTCCAGAAGGTGCGATAAGTGCCAAAGGTTCGGACCACTGATTCACCAACCACCTGAAGACTTGCACGTAATTGCCACACCATGGCCTTTCGCACAGTGGGGGATGGATGTAGTTGGTCCTCTACCAACTGCCAGAGCTCAGAACAAGTATGTGTTGCTGGCTACAGATTACTTTACTAAGTGGGTGGAAGCAGAGCCATATCCGAGCGTTACTCAAACTCATGTGAGACGATTCATTTGGAGTAATATTATTTGCCAGTTTGGTGTTCCGAGATCAATCGTCATGGATAATGGGACCAACCTTGACAGTAAGCAAGTAAGAGAGCTGTTGGAGGAATATGGAATTAATCAAAAGCTGGCGGCAGTAAGTCATCCACAGGCCAATGGACAGGCGAAAATTACAAATAGAACAATCTTACTTGTATCAAGAAGAAGTTAGAAGAAAAGAAAGGAAGGTGGTTAGATGAACTGCCGAACGTCCTTTGGGCCTACAGAATAACCCCAAGACGACCGACCGGAGAAAGCCCATTCACCATGGCGTATGGTACCGAGGCAGTTATACCAGTCAAGCACTTAGTTCCGACTGTTCGAAGCTTGGCATGGAACCGTGAGCATAATGACAGTATGTTAAGGTTTAACCTCGATTTGCTGGAAGAAAAAAGAGATGCAGCAGCGATAAGGCTCGCATCCTACCAGCAGACGCTTGCGAACAGCCATAATAAGAAAGTAAAGCACAGAAACTTTAGACCAGGTGATCTGGTTCTGAAAAAGAAGGTGGGGATAGTCAAAAAGATGATGCCACCATGGGGAGGCCCATACAGAATTGCAGAAGCCATAGGAAATGGGGCATATACCTTAGAAACCATGGCCGGAAGGTTGGTTAACAAGTCTTGGAATGCTACTTCTCTGAAGAGGTATTATCAATAAAAAGTTGAGATTCAATACTTAATTTCGTTCATTTTCAATTGAACACAGTCGAATGTACAAGTTTCTGAGATTTATAAAGATTATATTCCTCTTTAAAAGGTTGAGCAAAGTAAGTGGCAGCTGTCACTATGAGCCGAACGCCAAACACTTGCTAAGAAAAAGAAAAAGAGGGCCAAGTGGCAAGTGGCATTCTAGCCGAGCGCCAGGCGCCTGAGCAAAGTAAGTGGTAGCTGGCACTATGAGCCGAACGCCAAATACTTGCTAAGAAAAAGAAAGAGAGGGCCAAGTGGCAAGTGGCATTCTAACCGAGCGCCAGGCACCTGAGCAAAGTAAGTGGCAGCTGGCACTATGAGCCGAACGCCAAACACTTGCTAAAAAAAATAATAATAATAAAATAAAATAAAAATAAAAAAAGGGCCAAGTGGCAAGTGGCATTCTAGTCGAGCACCAGGCGCCTGAGCAAAGTAAGTGGCAGCTGGCGCTATGAGCCGAACGCCAAACACTTGCTAAAAAAAAAAAAAGTTTACATAAAGAGCTTGATCAGAAGTTGGCCATCTCATTAATAAAGTTCAAAGAGTTACAAAAAATATGAGGTGTAAAGATGGCGAATATACAAAAGTCAGTACATTAAAAAAAAAAAAAAAAAAAAAAAAAAAAAAAAAAAAAAAAAAAGAGTTCTAACTAAGAGGCATTTGCCTCGTTAGCCTCTTGATGGTGCTGGACTGTCTCTTCATTATTGTTGGTATCACCATCCTCACGAGGTGGAGAGTCGAGGTGAATGACAGAATCGTTCTGTTGAGTCCTACCCTCGATAGCGTTGGAGGAATCATTCTGCTGAGGGTTATCTTCAGCAGTAATAACAGATGGAGTCACGGTGGACAGAGGAAGAATGTCCAAAGTCAGAGCAGCAGAAGGAGTAGGAGTGATCCGAGAAGAGGCAATCTCTTAGCATTCATCAAATATGCCCTCAGCAACGGTGGAGTCTGGATCGGCATAAACACCAGGAGGGTCAATATCCAGTTCCTTGTCAACATTATCAGGGGTAGAACCGGTCTGACCCTCATCCGGAAAACGATCGGCATAACCCTCTCGGAACCCCTAAGCATATCTGAGGGCACCAACTCTAGAAAACCGAGCATGCAGAGCTAGCATACCACCGTTTACCCTACTGATGGTATCGAGTAAAGTGTTGCGCTTGTCCAAGGCCCTTTTCTCAAAGGCCATCCGAGCGGATTGCTCATCACTCAGAAGGCGTAGCAGTTCTTCCTTTTCAGCCTTAAGGGATTCCCGCTCGGTATGCCAGACACTCTTTTCGAGCTGCAATGCATTCCTCTCATCCTGAAGAGAGTCAGTCTCCTTCCTCAGCGAATCCCTCTCCTTTTCAATTTTACCAAGATGAACCATTAACCCGGTCTTCTGAGCAGCCAAATCATCGTTCTCCTTGTTCGCTGCATTAAGGTTGTCAGAAAGCGCACGGACCTTGACATTCACAAGCTCAACTTGTTTCTGCATAACCATCATCCCATACAGGGTCTGTAGAGATATACAGGACAACTGGTTAAGCCGAGCAGATGGTTAGAAGAAAATAAGTGTAAAGACTGTGTAAAGACTTATTGACTAAGGGGCAGAAGTTACCTCCATGGTGGATAAGGGAAATCGGCTGAACACTTCCCTCTGAGACAGACCTTTGGCTACCTCAATGTCCTGGGAGTCCACATGCTTCTGTAATAAGCCTTTGCGGTCTGACCATCCTTGAACATGGTCTCGGTCGGTTTAACAGACGATCCGTCTATTCGAATGAAGCGAGGGTTCCATGGCGCCGTTCCTGAAGCGGAGGCATGCCCAGAGAGGTAAGGGGCCTAGTCTGAGGAGGTCTCGCTAGGGATATCACATTCGGCCTAGAGGGCCTAACCCTCTGAGACAAAGGAACATCATCGAACATCATCGACGCTGAGGGCACTATCAGGTTGGTGCCTTTTTCCTCTTGCCTTTTCCCGTGCGGAAGCAGTAGTAGAACTAGGAGGATTGCTGACAGAAGGGGTAACGTTCGGACTGGCGGTCGCTGTGTTAGCGACCAGGTCAGCAGCCGTCACGGATGGATCGGTGGAAGGAGTGGTATCAGAAAGGGTAGCAGAGGAAGATACTGAAGTTGGTGAAGAATTTGATGCAGGGGTGATAACAGGCCTGGGGGCAGTTTTCTTCCTGCCGAAGGAAGGGATCTGGAGTTGGCTCATGTCTTGCCGAGGACTGAGATATCGAAGAGATTGTTTGAGGTGAGGAGGTCCGAGCAGGAGGGAACGTTGGTCAGAACGTACTGCTTCAGGTAGTTATCCCTATCCCTGCACACACCATAGCTCAAATCATCACAAGGAATGCCTAAGGAATGGCACAAGAAAGTACAAAAACGAGGAATGCAAATCTCGTAAGGACAGTCACTCTTATGGTTTTTATATTTTTTGTAAAAAGAGACAGAGCACTCTCCAAAAGTGCTCGGGATAGGAAAATCCTCCGCAGCTGGAGAGAACCAGACTCCCCTAACCCCAACTATATTTTTCCTCCAACCCTTCTCGGATTTGATTTTATCCGTGCAGATGGACCTCTTCTCAATGGGGAAAAAGTGGTAAAACGGCTCATCAGTTCTGATCTTGCTAACCTTGTAACAGAAGAGAAGATCTATGAGGTCCAGATCCAGACCTCTGTCACGAATCAGGAGTAGCATAACAGATAAAATCCTAAGGAAATTTGGGTTTACTTGCAAAGGGGAAAGATTTAGCTTGTTGAAAACATAGCAAAAGAAGGGATGCAAAGGAACCCTAAGGAGATTAAGATGGAGGAGTGAAAACAGGACCTCGCCGGGAAGAAGGCCAGCACCGGTTCTAATATTCACCTCTCGGGGGCAATTTCTAATTTCTACATCGTCAGGGAGGTGAAGTTTCATGCGAAGAACGTCTAGATCTACTGTCATGGTGAGAATGAATGAAGATTTTGAGGAGGAGAAAGAAGTCTTCCAAAAGAAAAATGCAAATGAAACTAACCTCAGAGAGTGAGAACGGCAAAAAGTGCTGCAAGGCCACTGGAAGGAGGATCTTTTGCAAGAGATCGCCGGAGAGGATTTGAACAACAGAAAGTGAGATGGAGACAGTAAAGAGGATCAATGGAACATCTATGAAGCTTATAAAGACAAGGTGAGCCCAAGGGCCGAGGAGTTAGGAAAGCGATGAGTTTTTTGAATCTCGAAACGCCGACCCCTAAAACTAACCGTCCATTCCCCCACGCGATCTTCTCGAGCCGCCAGGTCATGATTAGCCCCTAATCAATAAGGGGTAATTATGGGGGCAATTGAGGATGCAGCAAGTGGCATGGGTCGAATATAGTTCGCTGGAATGGGATCGGGTCGAACAATTGAAGTATGGCCCATGCCAAAGCACCTCGGAATGGGCCGAACCTGGAGGATCCACCGAGGAAGATCAAGCCCATTGGAAGATCAGACCCAGAAGGAAGAAAACTTTTGAATATAGGCCCAATGTAATCAGTTAACAATAATAATTGTAATGGTCTATAAATAGACCATTACAGGTGGATAAGGGGAGAAAATTTTTTGGATTCTATTGAAGGGTAAGAATTTTAGAGAGAAAAAGAAGAAACGAATTCTTGCATCTTCAGTGTTAATTTCGGCTGAAAACTTTTACGTTGGATTCTAAAATGGCGTTTTCTTATTTATAAGAAGTCTGATAATTATTTTGGAATTTTTGTCCTAATCTAATTGAACTCTTATTACTCTTAAATTTATTACTTAAGCTCCATTAATCGTCATGGCAAACATAATCAAGAGTTGACAGAAACTACTGTCACAAAAAACCACGTACTAAGATATAAGATATAAAGTTATTTAGCATCAAATTCTATCCGCCATCAAATTCGACGAAATATTAATATTTTACGTTTGATCAACAGACCATGCACCATATTCTATCCGCCCATCAAAGTGACCGGCATTAGAACAATAAATTCGTCTGACGTACCCCCAAAAAAAAAAAAAAAAAAAACAAACAAACAATAAATTTGTCCTGCTGTTCCCAAGTCCAGTGTATTCACATATTGTAAACCTTCAAACTATTACTAATACGAAGTTTTTGTTTGTTTGGTTTTTTTTTTTTAAATTTGGGACATAATTTTGAAGACGAATTCGTTTTCGATTGGACAGAAGTATTTTTTTTTGGATGAAAACTACCTATTAAGAAACACACACTAACCTTAGGTTGTGGTTAATTTGTGTTAGTTTTTGGCTGAAATCTTTGTTTAGAATTCCAAAATTGTCATTTCTTATTTATAAAAGCCTATTAATTATTTCAAGATTTTTATCCCTTATCTAAATGAACTCCAATTACTCTTAAATTTTAAATTTAATAGTTTTTATTGATTGGGTTTCTTACTCTATTCTTTTCAAATTTTGTTGAGTGGATTCGTGTTGTAGACTTGTAGTTAATTTCTTTATGATTTAGAGTTTTTCTTTCATTATAAATTCAATTATTAATACAATATTATATTTTTTTAAAAAAAAAATTTGTCTCTTATTTGTGGATTCAAAGTTATTATTTTTTGAATTTAAAGTAATTTATTGTTCCTTGTAAATAACGTTAATTCTTGATTACGTTCATTTATTACTTTGTGCATCCATCGAAATATTCAAGGAAAATTTCAAGTCCCAAGTACATAAATATATATATATATATATATATATATATATATATATATATATATATAATTTTGCAAATGATTCTTTAAATTATTAATTTGACAAAAGGCCTCACACATATATACCAGGAGAGGGGCATGCCCCCCAGTCAAAAGTCATGAAAAGTTTCAAAGTCTTCTTTGTCAACCTAGGAAGAATAATAATTAAAAAAAAAAAAGAAAAAAAACAGAAAAAAATAAAAAAGGAATAGCTTCGTACCATCTCACTTTTCTATGCTTTTATAGTTCCTATTGGATCCTTTTAATTTTTTTATTTACATATCTATGTCATTTTTTTACTAACTATACATATAAAATAAAATAAAATATTTATTTTAATATATCAATGTTTGACTTAGATATATTTATTTTCGTATCCATCTAATAAATAATAGAATACTTTTGGCTTATAAATTTTTTACATTAGATCTTTCCATAAATGATATGAAAAAATTATTAGTAGTGAATCTTAGCTCCGTCACTGTTGATAGGATTGAAGGTATAATTCAGACTTAATTAGATATAAGTTCAATCTTAACCTAACTTTCAACCCAAGCTAACCAACTCAACCGATCGAGCCCAACCCATCTTTAAATTTTTTAGATCATATTGATTTCAGACGTACAACTCAGCTAAGATTTTGGATTAAAATTCGAAGTGTCAATTTTTTTTCTTTATAAACATTGTATACCAAACTGACTTTATGTAACATGTAGATTACTTTCTCATTCTTTTATGTGTTTGGAATACACATGATGTACCATTAGGAATAATAACTAAAATAATTGAAGATATTGGCCTATACATCATATGACATATTAACAAACCGACAACTTACTAGACCAACTCGAGTCTAGACCATAATTTGAAATATATATAAAAATAGTATATTTTAAATTTTTTTTAAAAAATTAATATTCGAGTTTAGATTAAATTGGGATTGTTGACACCTCATCCCAAGTTTAATCCTAATTAAGTTTGGATTGAGAATTTTTAACTTAGGGTGCGTTTAGTAACATTTTCGTTTTCTGTTTTTGCAGTCTTAAGAAAGTAGAAACATGATTTTGCTTTCTTGAGTGACAATAGAAAACAGAAATGATGCTTATTAACACTTGTTATTGCCACAAATTTAAAAATATAAAATAATAACTGTGTTTAGTAATACAATATATTTGTTACAAAATGTACATAATATTTTTTAAATTTTATATTTTATATTTTATTTTTTTCATGGCAAGAACTTTAGGAGTTAGTGATTAGAGGGGAGGGTGAGGGGGAGGGTAATGACTTGAACACGAACTCTCGGACACAGGGAGCAACCTACTCAGGCACGACACTTGCTTCCATTGATATAAAAAAGCCATAAATCTAGAAAATCTAATTTAAAATTATAAATCTTAAAAATACCCAATACATCATAGCTACAAAATTAGATATATCAAAGAAAAAAACATTCCCGTCGATTTTGTATATAAATACATGTATATACATGATGTATATATTTATTATGTGATATATAATATATTTAACATGTGATAATTTATTATAAATAAAAATATTAAATAATATATCTTATATGTAATAAAATATATATTGTGTTATAATATTGTAAATTAATTATAATTTAATATTTACATATGATATAATATAGATATAATATATAATAATATAAAATATCTACTGCTTAATAATTTAATAACATTATATTCTATATCAAAAATTATTTTGTCACAAAAAATAATTTACATTATTATTTAATATATTATATATTAAAATATATTTTTATCAAATAAAAAATAATATATAATATATATTAAAAATATATATTTTTATTAACATTTAATATGCAATATATATTAAAAATATATATTTTTATTAACATTTAATATGCAACTTAGTATATAACACAAATAATATGAATTTTATTTGAAATGAATAGTGTCTGTATAATGACATTAGTGAAAACGTTTCTGCGCTACAGTGCCGAAAATATAAGAAATATCATTTTGATGTTTCCTCTTTTCTTCACAAAAATTGAAAACGTTTTCTATTATAGAAAAACAAAAACATTTTATTGAACGTGATTTTTGTTTTCATTTTGTCTTTTTAAAGGTTGACAACAGAAAATAAGAAACGTTTCTCATTACTAAATGTAATCCTAATAAGTCTAACCCTAATTGTAAAAACGATTATTCAAGTTCATACAAAATCGAGCTGGGACTCGGGTTGGGTTTGAGTTGGCCTACCCAAGTTACATCCCCATTTTTTTAATATTAAAAAATTATTCATGAATGTGGTTTATTATTGGTTATATATTCATGCATCAAGCTTTTGATTTGTTAACATGAGAAAAAAAATATTGTCTTGAACTCCATTATAAGTGAATTAACTGCGTAAATGAGTGCGTTTTTTTTTTTTTTACACAGAAGATTGATCAGTTTTCATATAACTTGGCTTGGTCCAAAGCTAGTGATAAGAAGTTGGATACTTTTATATGTAAATTGGAACATACACACTAATCTCTAGGGATGAAGTGGTATGTCTCAATCGATGGGACAGTTGGCTTTAAATAGTGCATGGTAGAGCGTGGAATACATAAATAGATACTGTCATAAGATCACCATTATAAAAACTACATCATTGTGTTAATATAATTCTTTTAATCTCAAGAGATTTAATGAACTCAAATTTTGCATTAAGTTTTTTTTGTGGAAAGTCAGTTTATTGATAAAGAAGAAAAAAATGTGTACAAGAGGCAGCAACCCAAGGGGCAAGGCCTAGGGCCGTAGCCCAGACACCAAAACACAGGCCACACAAACAGCCCACCAAAAGATCCTAACCCAAACAAAGAGAAAAGCACCAATAGAGGTTTGAAAGCACAACTGAAGGCACAGTCATGATCACGCTTCGGATCGGTTTGGGGGTAAAGATCAAGCCGAACCGGTCCCACGGATTGGTAAAAATTGAAACTGAACCGATCCATGGGGCTTTCAATTCGAACCAAACCAATCCGTGAAGTAACGGATCGGATCGGTTTCCACGGATTGGGCTTTCAAACAGCCCAATAGATTATGGCCCATTAACAGCAATACCAATAAATTCTATGTACAGCATTTAAAAACAATAAACCTTGGTTTTGTTTGACCTGGTATTCTACAATAAGCACTTCATGTCTCTAACTGCAGAGAAAGAGTAATCAGCTTGAAACTAACAGAACTGCTAAACTTCTTAAACATCTATTGCTTCTTACCAAGGATTGATATGCTTATATACTCTCAGCACAGTTTGATTATTCTTCCATTTGTAAGATGAGATTATGCAAGGTTGGTTGCAAGCACACTTTTTTTTTTTGGAAAGTAAAGCAATTGTATATACAAATATAGAAAATAATTACAAGCCTCAAAGGAAGCCCAATAAGAATGAACCAGAGAAGCCCAATGATAATTGAGCCAAACACAGCAATAGTCAACTTAACCCAAAACCATTAGTTCAGGAGCATAGTCCATTCGCCCTGCCCAACCAGTTAAAGCGATGAAGCCAAGCCCATTTCGCAATGCTCTTGGTAATGCCCTAGTTTTGTATAACTAAGAGATCTCTAAACAGTCCAGTGACCACGAATAAGGATGGCGATGGTGAACGGTGACATCATCTATTAGTATTGCTGCAAGTTGTACGAGATCAAATCTTCCTCAGTTCGCCTACTGGTCCTCTAGAACAGAAGCTGATATGCTTATCTTCCCGAGCAATGAGCAAAAATGTCACACAACTTATAATCAGAGTTTAAGAGAAATAAAAGGAAACAGCATATTATGTAGATAAAATCATAAAATACCGGTCAAAGAATTTAGGGACCAAAATGACTCCATTACAGGAACTTCTATACAAAACAAAAGGTAAAATATGTAGATAAAATCAAAAAATTAAGTAGATAAAATACAACCCTTTTCTGGTAATCAAACAACAGAGGGAGATAAAATAATTTGTAAGAAGTAGATCCAGTAGAAGAAAAGAGGAGAATAAGAAAAAACAATTTACAAAAAATGTTCAGAAAGAGAATAAGAGGATCCATGCAAAAATCAGTGAACTCACCGAAAAAGACGTAGATCCAGTCGAGGAGGTCGCCGTTGCTTCGATACGCAGAGGTCGCCGTTGCTTCGAATCTGGTGAACGATGGATTGAGAGGTGCTGGATTGAGAGGTGAGAGAAGGAGGAAGACAGAGGCGGAGACTGAAGATTGAAAACAGTCAGTCTCACAGAGGCGAAGAGAACTAGAGAAGAGGGAGAAGAGACAAGAGAGAAGACTGGAGAAGAGGCCGCGGCTGTAATGAAATGAGATGAGACTAATGAGTTTGGGAGATAGGGTAAACTTAAAAGATTAATGAATAATAAAAAAAATATACAGTAAGCAATAAGTAATACGGTATATTCAATATTGTTTATACATATAATATATTAATATACTATTTAAGTAATTATTCCGTTCGGATTGATTTATCGATTCTGATAGGTAACGGTTCAGTTCGAATTGGATCGGTTAATGGTTTGAATCGATTTTTTCAGGGTCCAATTCGTTAACTGAATCGGGAATACCTGATTGCAAATTTTTCAAATTATCACTGAACTATAAGATCTGAAAACCGAACCGAACTTCACGGATTGGATTGGTTTAGATCGGATTGATGAATTGACGAATTATTTGCTCATCCCTAAGCACAAGCCACAATGGACTGAAGTATTTTGGTTGAAAACTACCTGTTAAGAAACACACGCTAACCTAAGCTTGTGGTTTGTGTTAGTTTTCGGTTGAAAACTTTGTTTAGGATTCCAAATTTTTTATCCTTTATCTAAATGAACTCAGATTGCTCTAAAATTATAAATTTAATAGTTTTTATTGATTGGGTTTCTTCGGTAATTCTTTTCAAATTTTGTTGAGTGAATTTGTGTTGTAGTTAATTTCTTTATTATTTAGAATTTTTCTTTCATTATAAATTCAATAATCAATATAATATTATATTTTTTTAAAAAAATTTATCTCTTACTTTGTGAATTCAAAATTCTTATTTTCTGAATTTCATAATTCTGTTCCTTCGTTACTTTGTGCATATATATATAATTTTGAAAATGATTCACTTTGTTGTTAAAGAAAGCGATGAAGGAGAATTATATTATTGACATAGATTATTGCTGGCTATGGGACCAGGAGGGCCATGCCCCCTACTCAAGAGTCATGAAAAGATCTATACTGATATGGTCGACGAGGACATAAAGTGCACAAGCCCAAACATGGTCCCCAAAAAATTCGCTGTAGTACTCTCATTTGGCATTCAGTCAATAATGTTATATTTATTACAGGGCAAATTGTAAAAAATTCTCCTGAATTATTAGTTAATTGTGAAAAATTTCCCTTATAAATATTTTTTACAAAAAATTTCTCTCAACTATTTTAAGAGGGTGTTTTTAACCGTTTTCCATTTAAGTGATTGTTTAATAAAATTTTTCGGACGAAATTATTCCCTTAACAGATTATTCTTCAGACAATTTATTTATTTATTTTCTCTCTTTTCTCTAGCAATGTATGTGAAGCAGCAAAGCCAATAAAATCATAGTTAAGCTATGTATAATTAATAAAATAAAGTTGAGCACAACCACACAGGAGAGAGAAGATCCACCATGATATTGAAATAGAAGGTAAAAAAATTAAGTAACTCAAGAACTCCTTCATTGCACTTGATCTTTAGTTGCTATTATAACAATTAATTTTTTAAAGAAAATAATTAATAATTTGCCATGTTTCTTTAGTTCAATTTCTTTCTTTTCCTTAATTGAATTATGCTACTTCAAGGTAAGTTGGACTAAAATTGGCAATTAAAAAGTAACATAATTTCTTTTTCAAATCTGATTTTTTTTTTTAAAAAAAAATTATTTACTTCGAGAACACCAAATACCCCAAAGTAACTTTTTGAGACGAAATTGTTGTAATTGATGTACTTAAGTTAAAGACCTATAAATATGAAAGTTTTTAATGTGAAAGGACATCGTTGCCCTCTATTCAATTCACAAGAATCTAATTATAAATGATATTTAAGTAATTTAGTTTGAGAGAAATACATTTATCATCTCATCATATATTGTTTTGATTCTACCACCTACTACTCGAAAATTATTTTGATTCCACAATTAGGTTTCTCGATATGCTACTAGCTTTGTGTTTGAAGAAATGAGAAGGCTTACTTGACGCGGAGAGAGAAGAGAGAAAATAAATAAATAAATTGTCTGAAGAATAATCTATTAAGGGGTAATTTCGTCCAAAAAAATTCTCTCAGACAATCACTTAAATGGACATTAGTTAAAAACACCCCTTAGAATAGTTGAGGAGAATTTTTTGCCAAAAATATTCATAAGGAGGGTTTTTCGCAACCGGGTAATAGTAAAGAGGAATTTTTTGCAATTCGCTGTTTACTATATGATATAATTAATAATAATATATCATATTACTTTTCTTTGTTTTAAAAAAGCAAAGTTACTAAAAGTTTCAAAGTTTTTTTTGTTCGTGAAGCTAAACCTAAAATCTCAAATGTCAACCTAGGAAGAATAAAAATAAGGAATAGCTTCATACCATCTCACTTTTCTTTGTTTTTATAGTTCCTATTAGATCTTTTTCTTATTTATTTATATATCTATGTCATTTTTGACTGAATATACATATAAAATAAAATATTAATATTAATATTTGAGTTCAAATTAAACTGTAATTGTTGACATCTCAACCCAAGTCTAACCCTAATTAAGTTTGGATTGAGAATTTTCAATCTAATAAGTCCAACCCTAATTGTAAAAATAATTGTTTAAGTTCATACAAAATCGAGCTGGGACTTGGGCTGAGTTTGAGTTAGCCTACCCAAGTTACATCCCCTACGCAAAAGGTCAATTATTATTATTTTTTAATATTAAAAAATTATTCTGGAATGTGATTCATTATTGGTTATATAGTCATGCATTGAGTTTTTGATATGTTAACATGAAATAGATTTTTTTTTTTTTTTTTTTTTAAAAAAAGGTGAATTTTATTAAAGAAATAAGAGTACAAGGCTAACAATAGCTAACCAGAGGATAAATGGGCTAGACCCACAAAACATACATACATAGCTAACCATAACATAAATCAGCCCATGGTATAGGCCCAGAGTGGAACTAAGTCCAAAGTTTGAAATGGTAGACCATTATTTACTACCCCAAATTCCGGTGAGAAACAGTAGAACTCCGTCAAAGTTGCCTTCATAATGCCTGATCCGGTGGTTTTGGCGGTGGGCAAATTATAGTAATAGGAATGTCCCACTCTTCTACAATCCTTGAAGCATTGGATGTATCTGAAATTGAGGATGTGAGAAGCTTGGTTATGATTAATTCCAGGGTTTGGTAAAGCAGTGAGTTAGCTGTAATGGCTTTCTTTTAGAAAATTCTCCTATTGCGCTCATTCCAAGTATAGTAAACCAAGGTTGCCAAACTCAATTTTGAGACTGTGTGACTTTGGAAATTTAAAGTGCCCTTCCAATGGTGAACTACCGAAGTAATAAGGTCAGACCATGATGATGGTTGAATATGAAACCCATATCGTGCTTGAAGAAATGCCCACAAAGGTTTGATGAATTGGCATTGGAAGAAGATGGTGGTCATGCGATTCTAAATCTGTGTTGCAGAGTATGCATAAGGTGGAATTTATGTGGGCTGTACATCTCCTATTCAGTTAAGAAGTCTTTTTTAGATTGCCACCCATAGTGTGAATGAGTGCTTTGGGATGGAAGGTTTTGTCCAAACTAGGTGTGGCCAAGGAAGGATTGTGTGATGCTTGTTGAAGTGTTTTATTGTGCTGGCTATGGAGAATTGGCCATTGTGTGATGGAATCCACAGAACCTTGTCACAGGAATTGGTTTGAGGGCTGGGAATGAGGGATGTGTGATGTAGCTATGGGATAGTGGAGGTTATGGAGGGGGGAAAAGACCAAGTATTGTCGATAATGAAGGAACAGACCTTTGTTTTACTGTCAAAGCCTGAATTATTGATGGACTAAATGGTTGTTAATAGGTGTAGAGGGCCAAGGTTGCACCAATTGTCATACCAAAAATTGGATTTAGAACCATCTTCAATTTTTAGTTTGATAAGGGGTTTGATTTTTCCTCTCAGGCTTAATAACTTCTTCCAATTCCAAGAGCACTGTCCAAAAACCTTGATCTCCCAAATACTTTTTCCCTTGAGAAAGTATGAGTTGATCCACTTAACCCATAGCATGTCTTTTGATGAAATGATATTCCAAAAGTGCTTCATGATTGCACTGTCATTCCTAGTGTGAAGATTTGGCAAGCCTAGTCCTCTAGCTCTCTTAGGCAATGTGATACCCTCGGATTTCCAGATGCGGGTTGGCCAGGCCCACGCCCGAATACCTGAGGATATCAAAAACAAATCGGTAATAATCGAACACAGAGTACAAAATAGATAAATAAAAATAAATAAATTTCTGAAAGAAAACTAAAATGATAATCCATTAATTGAAACCTCAAAATAAAATTCCATTAAATAATAAATTATTCTGATACAATTAATCCTCCAATAATACAACTTGGGAATCCATACTATGTGGACCCCTAGAAAAACTTAAACCAATGATCAATAGTAAACAACTGTCTACAACTAGATACTGAATCATAAAGGAAACTCTTATGTAGATAATCCGGAAGAATGAAGTAGACTGATCCCTGCTCAGCACGAACAACCTCTACTCTTGACGAACACATGAAAAATAATGGTGGGTCAGACCCACAAATAAGTTCTACTCTACTACAGTCCAAAAAGAGATCCGATATACGTATACATCCTAGTCAATCCGACAATAACTTGTAGTCTGTATATATATATAGATACACATTAGAGGAATCTCACTAGACTATAAGGTTGTCTCAACCTGAATAGTAGGCAACATGCAAATCGCACATATAGTGGGCATGAGTACCTAGACCTACCAGGGTACACAACTACATTATATCTAGCTACACATCCCTAGCAATATATGCACTATAACCACTGATCCTGAAACTCAAGCTCATATCATGGCACATAATTATATATATAAAATCTATTGTATCCATCCATAAGTAATCCAGATAGGTCATTCAACTTGTTCAGTTGACCTGACACGAATATAAGTAGGACTTAACATATTAGTTAATCCATTCCCTTATACAAAAATAGGTAGGATTTAACTTCTTTGGTTAATCCGTCCCTAAAATGCCACCGTCCCATACTGGTACATTAAACCACACAATCCAATACATGATGCAACACATAAAGCAGTACATCAAATAATCCAAAATAACATGATAAAAATCACATATATCATCCTTGCATATACTTAAGCAAAATAACAATTCTCAGTAGCAAGCATTTATTTTTTAAAATATAATAAATTAACATGCATCTCAAATAGATTGTTTTAACCTCTAGGACATAATTAAACTATTTAAATCTAATTAATTGATTAAATTACTTTAATGCCAATATTCATCCATTTAAATTATTAAGTTAATACTAAGCAACTAAATCCTTAGTTAACAATATGCAAATTTATTTAAAACTTCATATTGTTCAAGTCCATAACATACAGTCATAGATTATGCATTCCGGTTATTAGTCCATTTTATTTAACTCATATATATCACCCAAACTGAATTAAACATCATTGGAACCACCCTAATAGTCAAATAGAACCTTTAAAAACAAAAATCTACAAGTTCCAAGGGATAGAGCATGCTCTCGTTTTAAGAGAGAAGCTCTATCCTCAATGGAGAAAGCTCTGTCCTCAATGAAGCATGCTTTATCCTCAATGGAGCAAGCTCTCAACCTGATACAGCATGCTCCCAACTGAGAGAGCATACTCTCTCAGCCTGAGGGAGCCGGTTCCCTCTTCCATGGAACCAGCTCTCACCCTAAGAGTCATCACTTTTCATTAGAGAGCCGGCTCCACACCCTTCGGAGCCGGCTCTCAACCTGCTACCACTCATCTTCATCGTCTCCGGTGGCCTCTGATCACTCCGACCACCTCTGTTAAGGGTCCTAAACCTTTGTTTTAAGTCCCAAATCTATCCCAATAATTATAAGAACTCTTTATGCATCTTTTACATGAATTAAAACAAGTTTCTATGCAAGAAATTTCAAGATCAAACAATGACACATATCCACAACTAAAATCAGTTTTAATTCAATTCAGGCATGCATACAATGCCAATTTAATATCTGATTAATCTTGAAATTAACCTAGGCATGTATAGAACATGAAAATCAAAGGGAAAGAGATAGAAAAAGAACTTACCTCAAGGTTTTGGATTGAAACCTTCTCTTTTTCTTCCTTGGTTTTTTAGCAACCTTGGTTGCCGTCGAACCCTCTTTGTTGCTCCTGGTTTTACCCACGAACAAACCATCTTCCTTCCTCCTTGGTCTGACCTTCAATCCTTGGCTAAAACTATAGCTTTCTCTTTCAGTTTTCTCTTAAACTCTCTGTCTCTAAAAAGTGGCGTGAATAGGGTTTCTAAACTCTTTGGCAGACTATCACTATGTATATATAGACTTATATCAAATCATTTTCCAAGTCTAAGTCTTGTAAATAAAAAGGATCAAATAAAAAGGAAAAAGGAAAAATATAATATATACATATACATCTTAAGTATGATACGTGATATACATGTATATAAATATAATATATAATTAACTTATAACTATATATATAAATCGACTATAATAACTCTTATTACTAACTACTAATAATAATTATTATAATTATAATCCCCTTATATACATATATACCCATATATATATGTACCTCTATCCATGGGTAAATAATTGTACCCATTAGCCTCCTATATAAGTAGTCCATGCAACCTATTAGGTTGGTCCATTACTACTATCCAAATTCATCATTTAAAATAAAAATAAAATAAAATAAAACATAAAGCAATTATATCATTTAATCCTAACAATTAATTACAATTAAATCACACATCATTTAAATAAGCAAAACATCCAATTAATTCACTACAAAAGCAACCAATTTAAATCAAATAAATCACATAAGCAATTAAGACAAATAAACATATAATCATGCAACCATATAAGCACATAACCACGTAAGCACATAAAATATAATAAAATAAATAATTAAATCCCTTTTATATACTTTAAAAAATTAGGGGTATTACATTCTTCCCCCCTAACAAAAGGAATTCCGTCCTCGGAATTTATGAAACTCTGATTTATTTTCTTTTAAATTTATTTCTATTTTATATGGACTCTGTCTCTTTGTATGGGCTCCACTGAATTCCAAATCATCCAAATAAAAAAATTATAATTCATATTTTAAGGAACCCTAAAACCGTACTACACATAGGTTGTATCTAAAAGCAACTCAATCCTACCCAAAATTTATACAAGGGTAACGATCAATAATCTTCCAAGTTTCATAGAATATATGCACAAAACTCCTATGCACCCAGCACTAAAGATTTGGTAACGCTAATCCATAGGCTACTGCCTCAATTGATAAACAAAATCCGCGAAAAATCAATTTAATACATAAAAACTGACCTTTCTCCAAAAATTGTATTGTTTCTTATATGGAAGACATCCTAAGCAACTGTTTCCTGATACAAAACTCTAGTGTACGAGTTCAACTATTTACAAAAATTCTGCTATCGCCTCCAAACCGCGCGCACGCAAATACAAGTGAGGGTATTTCTCTCCAACATATCTTTAAATGAAGTTAAGGTCTGGTTGTACAACCCTTGCTTCGATTTCAAACTAATAAATAAGAGATCTGCACTATGTAATATACAAAACTTCAAACATTGTCACACCAACCTCCTTGTGCCAACATTATCATAAACAAATTCTGAAAAATAAAGTTAAATACTTCCAATTGTCCACGAAAACGTAGGATATATGTCTCAAGTATATCCTCCACGATCTAATTTAATTTCTCGATCAATTCCTCCGTCTAGAGATATAAAGCAAAGTTGCTGCCTCAAAATCTTCAGAAAGTTCCTTTGAAATAGCAATTTTCATCTACTATAATGGATATCCATATGTTATAACTCTACTATCAGTGCAGTGTAGAACTGATATGAAGCTCTAAAGTGAACACTACTCAAATTAATGTCCACTAGCGAACTTGTACAATCCATCTCTCTTTAACCTATATGGAATTAAAATTCTAATCCAATGTCGACAATTTCGACCAACCATCCAGTCCTCGATTAGTCCTACTCCCATTTTGATATAGGAAGTGGTAAAAATCGTCAATGATATCCGATTATCAATTTTTCACCTTTCTAATAGGGGATACATTTAGAGACAATGTTGTACATGTCCTTAACAATTCCTGTTCCCCAAAGCTGATATTTGATATCTCGATGTACCTTATAATCATCTGAGTGCATCGTAAAATTATGAATTTTACATTTCAGTCACTCCAACCTCCGTAACATTAGTTACAGAATCGACTAGGCCTCCTTCAGTACCTTAAACTCTATCTAAGTAAGGTAATACCTCCTCCAGGGTCAGCTCCGATATTTGAAGTTGACCTCCTTAGATACCTTAGTAATAGCAAATGTTATTATTACATATGCTAAAAACTTCAACTAATAACTCAACAACTAATCGAAAGATTTAAATATCATATCGGTTGTTGAGAGCATCCACTTCCATATTTACTGTAATACCCCTAATTTTAAAAGGATAGTTTTGGTATTTTAATTAAGTATTTTGTTACGTTTTTAATTATTTAATTATTTTATTTGTGTGATATTTGAATTAATTGAATTTTTATTTTTTGTTTACTTGAATAAGTGGACCTATTTATAATTATTTGAATTGTTTGTGTTAATTATATTATTGGATTGAAATTATTATAATTAAGTTACGTGAGTTTTTTTTAAATATATTAATTTACTTACAGTTCTTTTGGACATCACCTAAGTGTAGCCGACATAGATTTTAAACGTCGGTTTTGTTATACGGGCCAACTAGGATTAAGATTAGGGCTCCGTCTCTAATATTACAAGGATTAGGGTTTTAGAGTTAAGCCTATAAATACAACCATTATGCCTTAGCCTAGGGTTTACGATCATAACTCATAACACGTAAACGTGAAGTTAGTTCTGTAAAAACAGAGGGTAGAAGGAACAGAGCACTGTAAGGGTTGTCAAGGAGAAAAACAGAGACGACCAAGGTAGGGTTGTGGTGGATTATCCTGGAGCACTAGGAGGCTTGACAGTAGTTCAGTGTTGCCGAAACAGTGGACACGATGCTGGGATTTCATAACTGAAATCACAGATAAGTTCTTTTCTTCCTCCTTCCCGTTGGCTTGTGTTCTGTGCACCTAGATAGTCTCTAGGGGATTAATTGGCCATTAACTGAACCATGCATGATTGTTATATGTTTACTTTGATTATCTGTATTTTGTGAAAACTTATCTGCAATAATTTCGGCATGTATAGTTTTTATCGTCTCTGTTTTAGCATAAAAAGTCGCCACTGTTTTAAGTTTGTATTGAATCTTACTGCAACAAACCAAGGTCTGAATTAATACTAGATGTAATTTAAGACCTTTGAGTTCAATTTAGAGGAAGAACAGTAAGGTTAGAGTGGCTGAAGATGGAGCAGATGGGCTAAAACGGAGCAGAACGAGGCTGGAAGCTCTCAAAAGAGGTGAGAGCCGGCTCCATAGAAGTGGGAACCGGCTCCCACACTTATAGAGCCAGCTCCAAGGTCCTTGGAGCCGGTTCTAGGCTTAAAAGAGCCTCTCCCAAAGACTTGGAGCAGGCTCTCTCTCAAATTTGCTTCCTGAATGTGTTTTTAACGCACTGTTTAAAGCTGTTGAGTGTCTGAACTGTTTTAAAAAAAATTGGGACTTTCCAGAGTGATTAAAAAGTTAGTTTTGGGTGTTAATAGGACCTTTAATTGATTAAAGTTTACCTCTAAATTAACGGAACAAACTGTATAAAATTTATGCACATTGTATACGGTTAATGGATGGAAGAAGACTTAATTGCTTAAGCTTAATTTTGGCAATCTAGTGGGATCTAATATGTTTATAAACTTATTCTGAATGCATGATAGAGTCATCTACTTAATAGTTGTAATCTATGCATGCTCTGGATGCTAATTGTTGAAATCTTAATATTTTTTTGCAATTACATGGATTATTGTTTGGATTTCAATTACTAGAATATTAAATAACTCCCTGCAATTATTTGGATAATGGTTTGGATTGTACATTACTAAGCTTCTATTTATATACTGTAATTTACATGGATATGGAGGATTGTATGCACCGGTATGGGACGGTGGCATATTGGGGATGGTTTAGCTCAAAACGCTAAGACCTAACCTATCGGATTAAAGGAATGAATTGAAAAATATTGAATCCTAAATTATGTTTAAGTCAGATCAACTGCCTAAGTTGAGTGACTTCCTGGATTAGTTGGTTGTAGTTAAGTCATATCAGCTGAAGAAGTTGAGTGACTATCTGGACTGTGTTTTGTATGTCACCTCAATGAATAATTGAATGACATACTCTGGTTTTGGACGAACTTTAGATATATGGTTATGGTACCACAATATGAGCTTGAGTCTCAGAGTTATTGGTTAGGGTGCGTATATGCAGTGGATGCGTGGCTAGCTATGATAGGTTGAGGTGTACCCTATTAGGTCTAGGTAATCGTGCCCACCTTTGGGTGCATTTTCACATGTTGCCTTCTATTTAGGTTGAGACCCCTATTATAGTCCAGTGAATGTCCCTTAGTGTGGATATATTTATGTATGGACTAAATAGATATTATGAGGTATCTAGGGTGTATCTGCGTATCAGCTTACTGTATGAATTATAGTTAGATTAGAACTTGTTCGTGGGCCTGATCCACTCTTTTATTCTTTCCAGGTATAGGACGGTTCCAACCTTAGAGTTTGATCATGCTTGTCGAGGACAGACTCTCATTCATCTACTTACGTAGGACTTCTCTCGATATTCTAGTTTAATTTTATTTTCTGTTTTTCAGTTCAATGGGGATTTTTATTTAGGGGTCCATTAGATGGATTCCCAAGCTGTACTCTTGGAGATTTTGGAGAATTGGGATATTATTATTCAGTATTATTTAGAGGATTTATATTTCATAGCTCTTTCCAGTTTTTTTATTTAAATTCTTAACTCTTTATATTCTGTGTTCGCTTTAAAATACTTTAATTGCTTGATATTTCCCTCGGGTTTGGGCCTGGACCTGATCAACCTGTGTCTCAGATCCGAGGGGTATCACAATTGGTATCAGAGCACTCCAGGTTCAAGTGTCTATAGGATGTTTTGTATTAAGACTTCCGCGTAGCATTTTCTCTTGAGTAGAGTTTAAGTTTAGAATTCATTGTATTCTGTTACGGTTCATTTAAACTCATACTGATGTCTGTCTTCTGTGTTAACAGAATAGTTAATGCTAGAACCAGACAGAACCGTAGACAGCGAAGGAAAGCGACACGTAGGAAGCAAGATCTCCTACAGCGTCAGCAAATGAGGGAAGAGCAACAACTGCCTAGGTTTCAGGAGGAGCAGGAGGAAGATGGTCAGTTGCACATAGAGCATGAGGAAGTTCAGCATACTCAGGAGACTCAGGATTGGGCCTACAATCAAGGTAAGAATCCAGAGTATTCTCCTCAGTTAGTTTTCATCATTGCTCAGGCTATAGCTGCAGGCATAACAACTGCATTTTAGTATTAGCCACACGTTTAGCAGACACCAGAATCAGAACCAGTGCTGCAGAATATGGTTCAAGTTCATTGTTTTGGCTGCGGAGAGGATAGGCATACATCTAACTAATGTCCTGGGTCAGCTCAGAGACAGCGGAATAGGGGACCTCAGGCGGGACGGGATCAGACTGGGGATCAGCTACAGTCTAACCAGCAGAGGAGGCCGTTTGGTACTTTTAGGGGTACGTGTTATACTTGTGGAGAGTATGGCCACACTACCAAGCAGTGCCCTAAATGAGGAGATATCAGGCCGTCCAAGCAGGAGGGTACCGAATCACAAGGAGGAAGACTCTGTTAAGAGTGATTTTAATTACTAATAGTAGAGGAGGTATTAGTAAAAGTGTAATACGAATTTAATCTCGTACACTAGGATTATGTTTAAAAATATATATATATTTCCTATTTTTCGTTTGACAGTTTATGGTTTAGAAAAGTTCTTAATAAAGTGAACTAACGGTTTTGGCATTCTTTATTATGTTTTGTGATATCATTTTTGTGATATATACACATATGGTTTTATTAGACTATATTGGGATGTGCATATTGTGATAATTGATAAATATCACAGTGGAGTGATTGGTTTTGGATAGGCAAACAAATATTTGCTTGTGGTACATTACGTTGAGATAGGACGATTACCAAGGAGTTTATAAATGAACTTGTGTAAGTCGATATGGTAGGTTTGGTTTAGAAGGAGGAATTCCCAGAATCAAACGATAATCTAAGAATGGGAAGATTGTGGAGCATTTTTGTAATACCCCTAAATTTTTAAAGGCCTTTATTTGTGTATTTTTTTTCAATTTATTTATCTACGTGGTTATTTAAATTGTTTGTACATTTGTTTTAGGATTTTATTTGTTTGTCATTAAATGTTACTTATTTAGTGTTTATTTTATTTCATTATTATTATTTTTATGTACTTAGATTAATTGAATTGTTTTGGAGTATCTAATTATTTGTCATTTCAATGTTAATTATTTAATAGAAATTCTTTAGTTAATTGTAAATTTTTCATTGAGGTTATTTTATTTATTTTTTATTATTATTATTTTTAGTTAGTTGTAGGTTAATATATATATATTAAGGTGTTATATATATATATATATAAATGGTTAGTTTATTATAAATATATATTTATATACACTATATTAAGGTGTTATATTTATGTAAATATTTATTTACATTTATATAAATGTTATTTACATGGTGACTTATCAAATAAATAAAATAAATGAATAAATGTTATTTATCTAGTGGACAAGGTCAGTGTACAGGTGGGCTTTGTGGTTTGTTATTATATATATATTTTTTTATTATTAGTTTTGTACAATATTAGTGTGATGGATGGGTAGTGATATGGTGTGGTTGGATGTAAGTGGGTTAGTGTAGAATCACTTAGGTTATATTACATAATTATAGATTTGTATATATATATTATATAGATGTTTAGGTTCTGGGTGATATTCAATACTAGAACAGAAATGGAATAGTGAAAAAAAAACAAACAAACACAGAGCGGCGGCGTGAAAGAGGGGAAAGAAGAGAGGAAAAAGGGAGAAAAAAGAAGAAGGGATTTGTGAGGCCGAATTAAGAGGAGTAGGCAGGAGGCTGTGTAGGCGATAACCGGAACGGCAAGGCTAGTTAACGGCGACCCGAAGGCCACCGGCGTCAAGGGAAATTGGTGATGAACAGTGTTGAATTTTGACCCGAAAATAAAAGGCAAGTCCTTGTTCTATTCGTTCTCTTAGATTGCGTGATCGGTTCATCTCTAGAATGATGTTAGGATTTAATTGTAAATATGAATCAACAGAGAGTATGAAATTATATTGGTATATATATATATATGTATATATATATTCATGAGCATAGTTATTATTTTCTGAAATTTAGATGTACCTATGCATGATTGAGTGCTTTAAATATAGTTTACCAAGCTTAGTATGAATTTTAGAGATCATTCTGGACATAGTGTTTTAAATCTATTTTACCAAGCTTAGGATGGAGGAGCCGACTCATGCTGGGAATTGGGTTCTTTGGGGCTTACGAAATCCCTGTGACCATACTGAAGTGGGTTATTTGAGGTTGTGAAATCATGTGACCACAGAGGGTATCCGTGGTGAACTGGGCATCCACTGTTTGTGTAATTGTATTCTATCATGTGAGCAATTTAATATCAAGCTATAGTAGCATTTACAGGTTGTGTAATTATATTATAGCATGTGGGCAATTTAATATCAAGCTATGGTAGCGTTTACAGTTTGTGTAATTATATTATAGCATGTGGGCAATTTAATATCAATCTAAGGTAGCATCTACAGGTGGGGTAATTTTAATAGTATGTTGACATTTTATTATCATAGTGTGGTTAGAAAAAAATTATTGTAGAGATAATGCTATTATAATTGTTCAGGAAATGATAAATGGCATTGGTTGCATTTTAAGTTATTAGCATGAAACTTTTAATAGCTTGAAAATTTATTTTTATATATTTTGGTGGTAATATAATAATTGATCACGCAAATGTTAATATAAATAATGTTAATTGTATTAAGTTAATCGCATGATAAGTATAGAAGTCTATGCCGTCATTTAAAATACTCCGATAAAATTCTATTAATAATGTATATTAATTTTTAGTATACATACTTGTATAGGAGTGTATAATGGAGGACCATTATTAGGATATGGTCTTAGCAGCATCATTGTTAGGATATAGTTTGCTGACATATATATGGGCTAACTTTTAAGTCTAGACCTATACGTTTTGTCAGGATATGGTTATGACCTTTAATTGTGCCATTGTCAGGATATGGCTACAGTTACTTAAATATATTTTAATTAGGTACCATGATACGAGCATGAGATCTCGGGATTGATGGTTAGGGTTGGCGTATACTGCCATATGAGATGAGTAGCTGGTTATAGGGATGTGTGTGCCCTGGTAGAAGAGGTACTCATGACCACCTTGTGTGCGCTTGCATGAGACCTACTATTCGGTTGAGGCTGTCTTATGATCCAGTAAAAGTCTATAGTGTGTATACTTATGTATATTGACCTACGTAGTTATTGCATGAGTCAGACTAGGATGTACCGTTTCTCGGGTCTCTATTTGGGATGTAGTAGAAATGGCTTGTTCGTGGGTTTTAACCCACCTTTGTTGTTATCTTTTCAGGTCCTCGACAGTTCGAGACATAGAGTCAGTTCATGCAGAGCAGAGGCCAGACTTCATCACTCTTCCGGCGTCGTAGACGTAGGACCTCCACTATGTTTTCGCTATCATTTATTATTTCTGAGTTAGACAATTATTTGTTTCATCTTTAGTTGGGATTTTTATTAGGGGTCTACATTGTATGGATTCCCAAGTTGTACTCTGGAGGTTTTATTCTTATAATGAGAATTTATTGGAGATTAATGTATTAGAGGATTTACTATTTAATTATTAATTTAGATTTTCCTTTCAGCGTTATTTATTTATTTAATTTTTTTTCCCCTTGTATTCTGTGCTTGTTTATTATTAGTTGGCTGATATTCCTTGATTTTGTGCGCGGACCTGATCAACCCGTGTTCCGAAGTTAGGGGGTGTCACAGTTGGTATCAGAGCACTCCAGGTTCAAGTGTCTCTAGGGTTCTTCCGTATAAGACTTCCGCGTAGTGTATTCTTTTATTAGAGCTTAAGTATAGGATTCATTGTATTCCTTTATGGTTCGCTTAAATTATACTAAAGTCTGTCTTTCGTGTTAACAGAATGGTTAATGCTGGAAGAAAATGGGAAAGGCAGCAGAAGAGAGCGGCGCGTAGACAGCGGGATCGTCTGCGACATCAGTAGGTTGCAGAGGAGCAACAACTGCCTAGGTTTCAAGAGGAGGAGCAGCAGCAGCAGCAGGCTCAGGAGTCTCGGGATCAGAACGAACATTAGGGTAGGTATCCTGAGTATCCTCCTCAGTTAGCTGACATCTTTTCTCAGGCTGTAGTAGCAGGCGTAGCATCTGCACTCTAGAATCAGCCACAGGTTCAGCAAGCACCTGTGCCAGTACGGGTAGTTCAGGCTAGCCCTTGGGAGAAGGCTAAGAGTTCTTTCACAAAGGGGAGCCCACCTCAGTTCTCAGGCTCCACCGATGTGAGTGTGGCTTATCAGTGGAAGAAGGACATAGAGCGTCATCTTCGCTTGGTTGAGTGCACGGAGGTGCAGAAACAGATGCTTGCTACCTTCAAGCTTGTAGGGGATGCACTCCAGTGGTGGGAGTCAGCTACCACCATAGAGGAGAGAACTTCATTAACTTATGATCAGTTTAGTGCTCGTTTTGATAAGAAGTATTTTTCATATGCAATCAGAGCAGCTATGAAGAAGGAGTTTCTTAACTTAGATCAGGGGAACATGACAGTAGCAGAGTATAAGCAGCAGTTTGCACGCTTATCTCTATTTGCTCCAGAAGAGGTGGATACCGAGATGAAGAAACGTACTAGCTTTGTTAAGGGGCTGACCTGGTCAATTAAGCAAGTTATTACAGGAAGTCCAGCCTACACTACTTATGCTCAAGTGGTGGATGCCGCTTTACAGCTTTATCAGTTGAATGTGGAATTCAGACAGACTAGGGGTGAGAAGCGGGGTGACAGAGACTCTGTTAATCAGCCAGCTGAAAAAGGATATGGTAATGGGCATAGACAGAATGATAAGAGCAGATTTCAGGGACAACAGCCTTGGAAGAAGCATAAGAATGGTTCAGATGCTCAGAGAAATGGGGCACCTATTCAGAGGCAGCAGAATAGGGCACCACAAACAATAGAGGGTCAACCTCAGGGTAACCATCACAAGAAACAATTTGGTCCTTTCAGAGGCTTTTGTTATGGTTGTAGAGAGCTCGGACACACTGCCAAGAGGTGTCCCAGGGCTATGCAGGGACATCATGTGCAGCAGGGGCAGCGACCACCATTTCCTTTACCTGCTCCACAGGTGCCACGCATTCAGGGACAAGTGTTCCCGGCTTTACCAGCGCCACCGCCACCACGGGGATAGGCACCGCAGCAGTTACACTATGGCAGGGTGTATAACCATATGCCATATGACGTTCAGACTTCTCAAGCTATTGAGGGTATGTTTCCTATACACGGTATATATGGCCGTGTTTTGTTTGATACAGGTGCTGCACATTCCTTTGTGTCTAGTTCATTTATTGTCTTATCTGGAATGACTACACAGTTATGTGACTGACCCTATAGTATTGGTACACCTTTAGGTGTTACTTCTATTTTGTATGAGTATGATGAACCTGTGACACTAGATATTGGTAGACTTAGATTTCTAGCCAACCTATTGGTCTTGGACATGCATTCGTATGATGTAATACTTGGGATGGATTGGTTATCTCATTACCATGCTCAGGTTAATTGTCACGATAAGTCTATTGTGTTTGCTATACCGGGTCAGGATATGTATATTATTGCTATGCCACATTCTAACGGGGTATCTAGCACTCATTTGTTGTATATTGAGGAGGAGTCTGAAGAGGAGATTACTGTAGCACTAGATAGTATACCGATTGTACAGGAATTTTCAGATGTATTTCAAGAGATTCCAGGGTTGCCACCGAGTCGAGAGATAGACTTCGTGATTGATCTAGTTCCAGGCACTACACCTATTGCTAGGGCACCATACAGGATGGCACCATTGGAAATGCGAGAGCTGAAGGATCAAATTCAGCAACTTCTTAGTCAGGGTTTCATTCGTAGAAGTACCTCACCTTAGGGAGCATCGGTGTTGTTTGTGAAGAAGAAGGATGGTTCACTTCGCCTGTGTGTAGATTACAGGGATTTGAACAAGGTTACTATTCGTAACAAGTATCCTTTACCCAGAATTAATACTTATTTGATCAGTTGAAGGGAGCTACGTACTTTTCCAAGATTGATTTGCGATCTGGCTATCATCAGCTTCGAGTTAGGGAATATGATGTTCCTAAGACAGCATTTCTAACTAGATATGGATCTTATGAATTTCGGGTCATGCCTTTTGGGTTGACTAATGCGCCAGCTGTCTTTATGGATTTGATGAACAGGGTTTTCAGGGCTTATTTAGATCAGTTTGGCAACAAGAAGTGAAGTTTCTGGGTCACGTGGTGTCAGAGAAGGGAATAGCGGTGGATCCAGCCAAGGTCTCAGCTATTTTAGAGTGGGGACAGCCTACCTCACCCACTGAGATTCGCAGCTTTCTGGGACTGGCCGGATATTATCGCAGATTCATTCAGGGGTTTTCGAAGATGGCAAGACCACTCACCCATCTGACTAAGAAGGGGGTACCATTTGTGTGGGATAAGCATTGTCAGACTGCATTTGACACATTGAAGAGTAAGTTGACTTCTACACCTGTTCTAGCTACTCCCCAGAGTGGGATAGAGTATCTTATCTACACAGATGCTTCTTTGTAGGGTCTGGGATGTGTTTTAATGCAGGAGGAGCGACCAGTTTCTTATGGGTCTCATAAGCTTAAGCCTCATGAGCTTAACTATCCAACGCACGATTTGGAGTTAGCAGCTGTGGTCTTTGCTTTACGTATTTAGAGGCATTATCTGTTGGGGGAGTCCTTCAGACTATTCAGTGACCACAAGAGTTTCCAGTACCTTTTCACGCAGAAAGAGCTGAATATGAGACAACATAGGTGGTTAGAGTGTGTGAAAGATTACCATTTCTCTATACAGTATCACCCAGGGAAAGCGAATGTAGTCGCAGATGCACTCAGTCGCTGACCTAATGCCAGTCTTTCTGTGATGTTTGCTACATAATGGAATGCTTTCAAGACTGTAGATGAGTTGTCTGATACTTTTGTGGCGTGCATAGTAATTACACCTGCTATCATCCACAAAGTATTGAATGCACAACTTATGGATCAACAGTGCATCAATAAAGTTATGGAGTTAGCTTCTGGTGATGTTCCATTTTACTCTGCTGGGGCAGATGGGGGCTTAAGGTACAAAGGTCGCTTAGTCGTACCTTCTGCTAATGATTTGAGAAAAGATGTGATGACGGAGGTTCACAAATCTGAGTTCTCCATCCATCCAGGTGGAGATAAGATGTATCAAGACATGAAGCGACAATTTTGGTGGGCAGGTATGAAGAGAGATATAGCTATCTTTGTCTCTAAGTGTAGTACCTGTCAGATGGTCAAGATTAATCATCAGCGACCGCCTGGTTCTTTGCAGCCACTTCTTATACCGGAGTGGAAATGGGAGAGTATCTCTATAGATTTTGTGGAAGGGTTACCTAATTCCAACAGGAATCACAATTCTATTTGGGTCATTGTTGATAGGTTGACCAAATCAGCTCATTTCTTGCCTATTCGCACTGATTTCACTTCAGAACAGTTGACGAGGCTGTACATTGCAGAGATTGTGAAGTTGCATGGCATACTGATGTTTATTATATCAGACAGGGACCTGAGCTTTGTATCGGGATTTTGGGGGAGTTTCCAGCAGGCTTTAGGTACCGAACTACATCTTAGCATTGCTTATCATCCTCAGACTGATGGGCAGACCGAGAGGGTCAATCAGATCATGGAAGATATGCTGCATTCTTGTGTCCTTGATTTTAAGGGCAACTGGGAAGATTATTTGCCACTTGTAGAGTTTGCCTATAATAATAGTTTTCAGAAGACTATTGGTATGGCACCGTTTGAGGCATTGTACGGCCGACCATGTCGATCTCCTGTTTATTGGTTAGAGGTCGATGAGAGCAAATTTCTAGGTCCTGAATTTATTAAGGATACCTCTAAGAAGATTGCTCTTATTCGTGACCATATGCGCACTGCCCAGAGTAGGCAAAAGAGTTATGCAGATCATCGTACTTGCAGTTTAGAGTTTTAGGTAGGGGATCAGGTGTTGCTCAAAGTGTCTCCCATGAAGGGCGTAATGCGCTTTGGGAAAAAGGAAAAGTTGTTACCACGTTTTGTCGGTCCTTTTATGATTACGGATCGAGTGGGAGCTGTAGCTTATCGGTTAGCACTTCCGGATCATCTACATCGGGTCCATAATGTCTTTCATGTGTCCATGTTGCAGAAATCTTTACAAGACGAGGATCGCTATCAGCATATAGATGTTGGCGAGATTGAGTTGCAGCCAGATGCGACATATGTTGAGCCACCATGCCGTATTCTTGATCGCCGTGATCAAGTACTTCGCAACAAGATTATTTCTCTTGTGCGGGTTCAGTGGAGCCATCATAATGAGGCCGAGTCCACTTGGGAACGAGAAGATGTCATCCGTTTAAAATTTCCCGAATTGCTGAAATAAGGTAAAAGGTGAATTCCAAGAACAGAATTCCTTTTATTAGAGGGGAAGAATGTAATACCCCTAAATTTTTAAAGGCCTTTATTTGTTTTTTTTTTTTTCAATTTATTTATCTACGTGGTTATTTAAATTGTTTGTGCATTTGTTTTAGGATTTTATTTGTTTGTCATTAAATGTTACTTATTTAGTGTTTATTTTATTTCATCATTATTATTATTATTTTTTTTATGTACTTAGACTAATTGAATTGTTTTGGAGTATTTAATAATTTGTCATTTCAATGTTAATTATTTAATAGAAATTCTTTAGTTAATTGTAAATTTTTCATTGAGGTTATTTTATTTATTTTTTATTATTATTATTTTTAGTTAGTTGTAGGTTAATATATATATATATATATATATATATATATATAAATGGTTAGTTTATTATAAATATATATTTATATACACTATATTAAGGTGTTATATTTATGTAAATGTTTATTTACATTTATATAAATGTTATTTACATGGTGACTTATCAAATAAATAAAATAAATGAATAAATGTTATTTATCTGGTGGACAAGGTCAGTGTACAGGTGGGCTTTGTGGTTTGTTAGTATATATATTTTTATTATTATTAGTTTTGTACAATATTAGTGTGATGGATGGGTAGTGATATGATGTGGTTGGATGTAAGTGGGTTAGTGTAGAATCACTTAGGTTATATTACATAATTATAGATTTGTATATATATATTATATAGATGTTTAGGTTCTGGATGATATTCAATACTAGAACAGAAACGGAACAGTGAAAAAAAACAAACAAACACAGAGCGGCGGCGTGAAAGAGGGGAAAGAAGAGAGGAAAAAGGGAGAAAAAAGAAGAAGGGATTTGTGAGGCCGAATTAAGAGGAGTAGGCAGGAGGCTGTGTAGGCGATAACCAAAACGGCAAGGCTAGTTAACGACGACCCGAAGGCCGCCGGCGTCAAGGGAAATTGGTGACGAACAGTGTTGAATTTTGACCCGAAAATAAAAGGCAAGTCCTTGTTCTATTCATTCTCTTAGATTGCGTGATCGGTTCATCTCTAGAATGATGTTAGGATTTAATTGTATATATGAATCAACAGAGAGTATGAAATCTCTAGAATGATGTTAGGATTTAATTGTATATATGAATCAACAGAGAGTATGAAATTATATTGGTATATATATATATCTATATATATATATATGTATATATATTCATGAGCATAGTTATTATTTTCTGAAATTTAGATGTACCTATGCATGATTGAGTGCTTTAAATTTAGTTTACCAAGCTTAGTATGAATTTTAGAGATCATTCTGGACATAGTGTTTTAAATCTATTTTACCAAGCTTAGGATGGAGGAGCCGACTCATGCTGGGAGTTGGGTTCTTTGGGGCTTACGAAATCCCTGTGACCATACTGAAGTGGGTTATTTGAGGTTGTGAAATCATGTGACCACAGAGGGTATCCGTGGTGAACTGGGCATCCACTGTTTGTGTAATTGTATTATATCATGTGGGCAATTTAATATCAAGCTATAGTAGCATTTACAGGTTGTGTAGTTATATTATAGCATGTGGGCAATTTAATATCAAGCTATGGTAGCGTTTATAGTTTGTGTAATTATATTATAGTATGTGGGCAATTTAATATCAATCTAAGGTAGCACCTACAGGTGGGGTAATTTTAATAGTATGTTGACATTTTATTATCATAGTGTGGTTAGAAAAAAATTATTGTAGAGATAATGCTATTATAATTGTTCAGGAAACGATAAATGGCATTGGTTGCATTTTAAGTTATTAGCATGAAACTTTTAATAGCTTGAAAATTTATTTTTATATATTTTGGTGGTAATATAATAATTGATCACACAAGTGTTAATATAAATAATGTTAATTGCATTAAATTAATCGCATGATAAGTATAGAAGCCTATGCCGCCATTTAAAATACTCCGATAAAATTCTATTAATAATGTATATTAATTTTTAGTATACATGTATAGGAGTGTATAATGGAGGACCATTAGTAGGATATGGTCTTAGCAGCACCATTGTTAGGATATGGTTTGCTGACATATATATGGGCTAGCTCTTAAGTCTAGACCTATACGTTTTGTCAAGATATGGTTATGACCTTTAATTGTGCCATTGTCAGGATATGGCTACAGTTACTTAAATATATTTTAATTGGGTACCATGATACGAGCGTGAGATCTCGGGATTGATGGTTAGGGTTGGCGTATACTGCCAGATGAGATGAGTAGCTGATTATAGGGATGTGTGTGCCCTGGTAGAAGAGGTACTTGTGACCACCTTGTGTGCGCTTGCATGAGACCTACTATCCGGTTGAGGCTGTCTTATGATCCAGTGAAAGTCTATAGTGTGTATACGTATGTATATTGACCTACGTAGTTATTGCATGAGTCAGACTAGGATGTACCGTTTCTCGGGTCTCTGTTTGGGATGTAGTAGAAAGGGCTTGTTCGTGGGTTTTGACCCACCTTTGTTGTTATCTTTTCAGGTCCTCGACAGTTCCAGACATAGAGTCAGTTTGTGCAGAGCAGAGGCTAGACTTCATCACTCTTCCGGTGTCATAGACGTAGGACCTCCACTATGTTTTCGCTATCATTTATTATTTCTGAGTTAGACATTTATTTGTTTCGTCTTTAGTTAGGATTTTTATTAGGGGTCGACATTGTATGGATTCCCAAGTTGTACTCTAGAGGTTTTATTCTTATAATGAGAATTTATTGGAGATTAATGTATTAGAGGATTTATTATTTAATTATTAATTTAGATTTTCCTTTCAGCGTTATTTATTTATTTAATTTTTTTTCCCCTTGTATTCTATGCTTGTTTATTATTGATTGGTTGATATTCCCTGATTTTGTGTGCGGACCTGATCAACCCGTGTTCTGAAGTTAGGGGGTGTCACAATTTTTGTTTTACCTTATGGGTTTTGCTCTACAGAGTATTCAGAAACATGGGATTTTCATGGATTGGTTGGTGACACACATATGCAATAGATCTCAGGATATTTTTACACTGTTAGGCAATATTGCCATTTGTCATGAGAGTGATGTGCCTGTAGCACTAGATATTGGTAGACTCGAATTTCTAGCCAATCTTTTGGTCCTCGACATGCACACTTATGACGTGATACTTGGGATGGGTTAGTTATCACTACCATGCTCAAGTTATTTATTTTAGATAGGTCTATGTGTTCACTATACTTGGACAGGATATGTACGTCATTGATATGCCACGTTCTAACGGGGTTACTAGCATTTATTTGTTTCATATGGAGGAGGAAACAGAAGGGATTACTGTATCTTTGGATAGTATACCAATTGTACAGGATTTTTCAGATGTATTTCAGGCGATTCCATGGTTGTTGGCTAGTCGCGAGATCGACTTTGTGGTAGACTTAGCTCCAGGCACTACGCCTATTGCTAGGGCACCATATAGGATGGCACTAGTAGAGATGCGAGAGCTGAGGGATCAGATTCAGCAATTACTCAGCCAGGGTTTTATTTACAAGAATACTTCACCTTGGGGAACACCAGTTTTGTTGGTGAAGAAGAAGGACGGTTCACTTCGGCTGTGTATAGATTACAGGGAGTTAGATAAGGTTATTATCCATAACAAGCATCCATTACCTTGGGTTGATGATCTTTTTGATCAGTTGAAGGGAACTACGTACTTCTCTAAGATTGATCTGCAGTCTGGATATCATCAACTTTGGGTTTGGGAGCAGGATTATAAGTTTCGTGTGATGCCGTTCGGGTTGACTAATGCACTAGCGATCTTCATGGATTTAAGGAACAGAGTCTTCAGAGCTTACTTGGATCAATTTGTTATTGTCTTCATAGCTGACATTTTGATTTACTTGAGGTCAGAGGACGCTCATGCTAAAAATCTTCGGATAGTCTTGTAGACACTTCGTGAACACCAGTTACATGCCAAGTTCAAAAAATGTGAATTTTGGCAGCGAGAGGTGAAGTTTCTGGGTCACGTGGTGTCGAAAAAAGGAATAGCGGTGGATTCAGCCAAGGTTTCAGCAATGGTTGAGTGGGGATAGCCTACTTCACCTATCGAGATTTGAAGTTTCCTCTGTTTGGTAGGATATGATCGTAGGTTCATCCAGGGGTTCTCCAAAATAGCGGGATCACTCACTTATTTGACTAAAAAGGGTGTACGGTTCGTATGGGATGAACATTGTCAGAAAGCTTTTGATGAGCTGAAGACTAAGTTGACTTCTATACCAGTTTTGTCTGCCCTAAAGAGCGGGATAGAGTATCTTGTTTACACAGATACTTCTTTGCAGGGTATTGGGTGTGTTTTAATGCAGGGGGAGCGACCGATTTCGTATGGATCTTGGAAGCTTAAGCCTCACGAGCTTGATTATCCAACACATGATTTAGAATTGGCAGTTATGGTTTTTGCCTTACGTATTTGGAAGCATTATCTGTTGGGTGAGTCCTTTAGATTATTTAGCGATCACAAGAATCTGTAGTATTTGTTCACTCAGCTGGAGCTGAATATGAGACAGCGCAGATGGTTGGAGTTTGTAAAAGACTACCACTTCTTTATACAGTATCATCCAAGGAAAGCGAATATGGTGGCAAATGCACTCAGTCACCGACCTGTTGGTAGTCTTTCTGCTTTCTTCACTACTGAGTGGAATGCTTTGAAGATGGTGAATGAGTTGTCGAATGCTTTCATGGCTTGCATAGTAGTTACATCTTCTATTATTCACAAGGTGTTAAAGGTACAACTCACGGATTAACAGTGCATTGACAAAGTTGCAGAGATAGCTTCCGGTGAGGTCCCATTTTACTAGGTTGGGGCTGATAGAGGTTTGAGGTACAACAGACGGTTCGTGGTACCTTCTGCTAACGAGTTGAGGAAGGATGTGATGACTGAGACTCACCACTCTGAGTTCTCTATTCATCCAGGAGGAGACAAAGAGTATCAGGGTATGAAGCGGCAGTTTTAGTGGTAGGTATGATAAGGGACATTGCTAATTTTTTTTTCTCACGGTGTAGTACTTTTCAGATGGTCAAGATTGATCAGCAGCGGCCGCCAGGAGCTCTACAACCACTACCGATACTGGAGTGGAAATGGGAGAGCATTTCTATGGATTTTGGGGAAATATTATCAAATTCCTTCAAGGATCACAATTCCATTTGGGTCATCATGGACAGATTGACGAAATCAGCTCATTTCTTGCCTATTCGCACTGACTTCACTTCGGAGCAGTTAGTGAGGCTTTACAGACTTTACATTATAGAGATTATAAAGCTGCATGGAATTCCATTGTCTATTATATCGGACAAGGATTCGAGCTTTGTGTCAGGATTCTGGAAGAGTTTTCAGCAGGCTTTGGGTACAGAGTTGCATCTTAGTACTGCTTATCATCCTCAGACTGATAGACAGACTGAGAGGGTTAATTAGATCATGGAGGATATGCTTCGGTTGTGTATTCTGGATTTCAAGGGCCACTGGGAGGATTATTTACCACTTGTGGAGTTTGCTTATAACAATAGTTTCCAGAAGACTATTGGGATGGCACCATTTGAGGCGTTATATGGCCGACCGTGTCGATCACCTGTTTATTGGATGGAGATTGGAGAGAGCAGATTCTTGGGTCCTGAGTTCGTGAAGGATACTTCTGAGAAGATTGCTCTTATTAAAGATCGCATGCGCACAACACAGAGTCGGCAGAAGTGGAGTTTCAGGTTGGGGATCAGGTGTTACTCAAAGTATCACCCATGAAGGGTGTAATGCGCTTTGGGAAGAAAGGGAAGTTGTCATCGTAATTTGTCGGTTCATTCATGATTATAGATCGAGTTGGAGCTGTCGCTTATCGGTTGGCACTTTCGGATAATTTGGATCGCATCCACAACGTATTTCATATTTCCATGTTACGGAATTTCTGCGAGATGAGGATCGGTGTCAGCATATCGATGTTGGGGAGATTGAGTAACAGCCGGATGCAACTTATTTGGAGCCACCGTGTTGTATTGTCGACTGTCGGGATCAAATCCTTCGAATTACGGTTATCCCTTTGGTGTGTGTTCAGTGGAGTCATCACAATGCGGTTGAGTCTACTTAGGAACGAGAGGATGTCATTCGCTCACAGTTTCTTAAAATATTGGAAAAAGGTAAGAGCGAATTCCGAGGACGAAATTCCTTTTGCTAGAGGGGAAGAATGTAATACTCCTAATTTTAAAAGGATAGTTTTGGTATTTTAATTAAGTATTTTGTTGTGTTTTTAATTATTTTATTTGTGTGATATTTGAATTAATTGAATTTTTATTTTTTGTTTACTTGAATAAGTGGACCTATTTGTAATTATTTGAATTGTTTGCGTTAATTATATTACTGGATTGAAATTATTGTAATTAAGTTACGTGAGTTTTTTTTAAATACATTAATTTACTTACGGTTCTTTTGGACGTCACCTAAGTGTAGCCTACATAGATTTTAAACGTAGGTTTTGTTATATGGGCTGATTAGGGTTAAGATTAGGGCTCCGTCTCTAATGTTACAAGGATTAGGGTTTTAGAGTTAAGCCTATAAATACAACCATTATGCTTTAGCCTAGGGTTTACGATCATAACTCATAGCACATAAACGTGAAGTTAGTTATGTAAAAACAGAGGGTAAAAGGAATAGAGCACTATAAGGGTTGTCAAGGAGAAGAACAGAGAGGACCAATGTGGGGTTGTGGTGGATTATCCTGGAGCACTAGGAGGCTTGACAGTAGTTCAGTGTTGCCGGAACAGTGGACACGATGCAGGGATTTCATAACTGAAATCACAGGCAAGTTCTTTTCTTCTTCCATCCCGTTGGCTTGTGTTCTGTGCACCTAGATAGTCTCTAGGGGATTAAGTGGCCATTAAATGAACCATGAATGATTTTTATATGTTTGCTTTGATTATCTGTATTTTGTGAAAACTTATCTGCAATAATTCCGGCATGTATGGTTTTTATCGTCTCTGTTTTAGCATAAAAAGTCGCCACTGTTTTAAGTTTGTATTGAATCTTACTATAACAAACCAAGGTTTAAATTAATACTAGATGTAATTTAAGACCTTTGAGTTCAATTTAGAGGAAGAACAGTAAGGTTGGAGTGGCCGGAGATGGAGCAGATGGGCTAAAACGGAGTAGAACGAGGCTGGAAGCTCTTAGAAGAGGTGAGAGCTGGCTCCATAAAAGTGGGAGCCGGCTCCCACACTTGTAGAGCCAGCTTCAAGGACCCTGGAGCTGACTCCAGGCTTAAAAGAGCCTACTCCCAAAGACTTGGAGCAGGCTCTCTCTCAAATTTGCTTCCTGAATGTGTTTTTAACGCATTATTTGAAGCTGTTGAGTGTCTGAACTGTTTTGAAAAATTCTGGGACTTTCCAGAGTGATTAGGAAGTTAATTTTGGGTGTTAATAGGACCTTTAATTGATTAAAGTTTACCTCTAAATTAACAGAAAAAACCGTATAAAATTTATGCACATTGTATACGGTTAATGGATGAAAGAAGACTTAATTGCTTAAACTTAATTTTGGCAATCCAGTGGGATCTAATATGTTTATAAACTTATTCTGAATGCATGATAGGGTCATCTGCTTAATAGTTGTAATCTATGCATGCTCTAGATGCTAATTGTTGAAATTTTAATATTTTTCTACAATTACATGGGTTATTGTTTGGATTTCAATTGCTAGAATATTAAATATCTCCCTGCAATTATTTGGATAATGGTTTGGATTATAAATTACTAAGCTTCTATTTATATACTGTAATTTACATGGATATGGAGGATTGTATGCACCGGTATGGGACGGTGGCATACTGGGTTTAGCTTAAAACGTTAAGACCTAACCTATCGGATTAAAGGAATGAATTGAAAAATATTAAATCCTAAATTATGTTTAAGTTAGATCAACTGACTAAGTTGAGTGACTTCCTGGATTAGTTGGTTGTAGTTAAGTCATATCAGCTGAAGAAGTTAAGTGGCTATCTGGATTGTGTTTTGTATGTCACCATGTCACCTCAATGAATAATTGAATGACATACTCTGGTTTTGGACGGACTTTAGATATATGGTTATGGTACCACGATATTAGTTTGAGTCTCAGAATCATTAGTTAGGGTGTGTATATACAGTGGATGCGTAGCTAGCTATGATAGGTTGAGGTGTACCCTATTAGGTCTAGGTACTCATGCCTACCTTTGGGTGCGTTTTCACATGTTGCCTTCTATTCAGGTTGAGACCCCTATTATAGTCCAGTGAATGTCCCTTAGTGTGGATATATTTATGTATGGACTAAATAGATATTGTGAGGTACTTAGGGTGTATCTGTGTATCAAGTCACTGTATGGATTGCAGTTAGATTAGAACTTGTTCGTGGGCCTGACCCACTATTTTATTCTTTCCAGGTACAAGATGGTTCCAGCCTTAGAGCTTGATCATGCTTGTCGAGGACAGACTCTCATTCATCTACTTACGTAAGACTTCTTTCGATGTTCTAGTTTAGTTTTATTTTTTGTTATTCAGTTCTGTGGGGATTTTTATTTAGGGGTCCACTAGATGGATTCCCAAGTTGTCCTCTTGGAGATTTTAGAGAATTGGGTATTATTATTCAGTATTATTTGGAGGATTTATATTTCATAGTTCTTTCCAGTTTTGTTATTTAAATTCTTAACTCTTTATATTCTGTGTTCGCTTTAAAATACTTTAATTGCTTGATATTTCCCTCGGGTTTGGGCCTAGGCCTGATCAACCCATGTCTCGAATCCGAGGGTATCACATTTGCTTCCACCAGATGGAACTTGATGCAAAGTATGAATCACCACTTCTAACCATCAAAGTCATCTCGTGATCCATTCTATTCGTATGAACTGATGTCCTACCAGTTCAAAATAAACAAGAATTAAGCTGACCTAATTTATTAATCAACCAATATCCCAACTAGAATCCTGACCCTTGTGTAAAATCCGCTATCCCCCTACTAAATCTGTGGAAATGCTCTCTCATTTCCACTTCGGTACAGGGAATGGCTGCGAGGATCTAGTAATCTCAGATGGGCAATCTCGACTATCTAATAAATATTAGACTTGGAGACAAAATATCTGTGTCCCTCTTTCTGCCTGTCCTCCAAACATTTGTTGCATACCGTGATGCATCATATTTCTATCTGGATGAATAAAGAACTAAGAGTTGTGAACCTCAGTCCTTGCATCCTCCTTCCAATTTATCTACAGAGAGTACCGTTACTCTGGTACCACCAGCTTTTGTCTACACTCATTGTTTAAATTAGAGCATCTTCAAAAGCTAACTCTGTAACTAAATCCTTGCACATTTATTCGTGATAAACTTACCGATATGGAAAGTCAATCGGTAATTCAATTTATCAAAAATCAACTAACTATAACTTTTCCATATACACCGTGCATCTCTTCTTTATTTAGGTGATCGGTTTCACCATCCTGTCTTTGACACACCCTACTTCTTTAATATAAGTAAGTGTCAATCTGACTTCTTGTCTCGCTTCAAAAGAATATGGAACCTTTTCGTCCTTCAAATAGTTCATCAATTTCCTAGCAACAGCTAATTGTTGCAAATTGTGACATAAAAAAAAAAAAATCATATTATTTATGCAAGTAAAAAGATTTTGTTTCCTCTTCCATGTGCAACAACGGCAACTCCTCCTAATGACATGCCCTCGTGAATAAAATTCTTGATTAAATGAAGATTTATTTAGTCTACTATCCTCAATCGGTGTCATTCCAATAAGTACCTAAACTAGTATGAAATCCTCCTTCTAACTTGGTGACAACTTTTGGAATTTCCAAAAAGATGTTCTGCAACTCCGACACCTCTGATAAACCATCGTGGCGTAAAAGTATATGATACTAATCATACTAGATTATTTGACTCGTAGTGATGGTCTAACTATCCCATCCTGAACAATATACAATAATGATGCATGTTCAGGTCTAATAGATTGGCTAGAATTATGTTTTTCTACCAAATTCCATGACCACATGCTCACAATCCTAGCGTAATAATAGCACTATTACTCTATGTTATTAAAAAACTGTAGTTGGCTGATCACATACTTGTGTCCCCAACTAAACCACATACCAAAATATCCCAAATAGTTAAAGAAAATAAAACACGTCTGACAAACATAATACCACAAAATATACTCATACTTAAGACATCGTTCTTTCTAGGGAAAATCTCCTCTAAAATTAACTTGCAAAATTTTTTCACACATTTTTCTTTTATAGTTTCGTAGGTAATCATCTAACCTCAAAACATATCCTTTAAACACAGCTTAAAAACAATATATGTTTGCCTAAGAAAATACTAAGGGCTCAACCCTCATCCTCCTTATACGCGAAAATGTAAACTGTCGAACTTGGCTTTAATAAGCAAACTAGAACATCACAGCATAATACCAACTCCTTCTTGAATATGATATGAAATCATATGTTTCATTCTGATAAGAACTTCATCCGATCCCCAAACTCCAGAAGAGTGCTTCTTATATATCTCTTTTACAGATGATAAGAAAGTTTAACTATATGTAGATTGATCAATACAAATTCTACTAATATCATTCGCTATACTACTAGCAAATAAGATCAACCTCGTGCGATCATTCATCTTTAAGATACAGTACCCTATTTCTTGGATACTCTGAAATCTCCTCCATTAGGATCCCTTTCGGGCTCATCCTCTTTGATTTTCTCCTTTTTAAGAAAACTGAAATTGTGTAGGCCCCAAGATGCGGTAACCTATCACACACGAATAACTCCTTCCTTGGCTTATACTTTAAAAGTAACACCCACCTGAACTAAACTTTCGATCCTTAATTCTGCCTTCTAGCAAAGAAATCGATAACATACTCCTTTACTTTTTGGGGGCTTTATTGCTTTCGTCTTGGACACATCCTCCTTCTAGTGCCAACCATTCTGTAATTACATAATATAATTAACATCAACTCCAACTAAGAAACCATAAATAGAGTACAACGAATCCTAATATGGGCTCTAAGTTTTAAGAGACGCAACGCGGAAGTCATATAAAGAAAGACACTCCTAAGGACACTTGAACCTGGAGTGCTCTGATACCAACTGTGATACCCTCAGATTTCCGGATGCGGGTTGGCCACGCCCACGCCCACGCCCGAATACCCGAGGATACCAAAAACAAATTGGTAATAATCAAACACAGAGTACAAAATAGATAAATAAGAATAAATAAATTTCTGAAAGAAAACTAAAATGATAATCCATTAATTGAAACCTTGGAATAAAATTCCATTAAATAATAAATTATTCTGATAAAATTAATCCTCCAATAATACAACTTGGGAATCCATACTGTGTGGACCCCTAGAAAAACTCAAACCAATAATCAATAGTAAACAACTGTCTACAACTAGATACTGAATCATAAAGGAAACCCCTATGTAGATAATCCAGAAGAATGAAGTAGATTGATCACTGCTTAGCACGAACGAACTCTATTCCTGACAAACACCTAAAAAATAATGGTGAGTCAGGCGCACAAATAAGTTATACCCTACTACAGTTCAAGCAGAGATTCGATACACGTATACATCCTAGTCAATCCAACAATAACTAGTAGTCCATATCTATATATAAATACACACTATAGGAACCTCACTAGACTATAGGGTTGTCTCAACCTGAATAGTAGGCAACATGCAAATCGCACCTATAGTGGGCATGAGTACCTAAACCTACCAGGGTACACAACTACACTATATCTAGCTACACATCCCAAGCAATATACGCGCCCTAACCACTGATCCTGAGACTCAAGCTCATATCATGACATATAATTATATATATATAATCCGTCTTATCTATCCATAAGTAATCCAGATAGGTCATTCAACTTGTTCAGTTGACCTGACATAAATATAAGTAGGACTTAACATATTAGTTAATCCATTCCCTTATACAAAAATAAGTAGGACTTAACTTCTTTGGTTAATCAGTCCCTAAATGCCACCGTTCTATACCGGTGCATTAAACCACACAATTCAATATATGATGCAACAGATAAAGCAGTACATCAAATAATCTAAAATAACATGATAAAAATCACATATATCATCCTTGCATATACTTAAGCAAAATAACAATTCTATGTAGCATGTATTTAATTTGTACAATATAATAAATTTACATGCATCTCAAATAGATTGCTTTAACCTCCAGGATGTAATTAAACTATTTAAATCTAATTAATTAATTAATTTAGTTTAATGCCAATATTCATCCATTTAAATTGCTAAATTAATATTAAGCAATTAAATCCTTAGTTAACAATATGCAAATTTATTTAAAACTTCATATTGTTTAAGTCCATAGCATATAGTCATAGATTATGCATTCCGGTTATTAGTCCAATTTATTTAACTCTTATAAATCACCCAAATTGAATTAAACATCATTGGAACTACCTTAACAGTCAAACATAACCTTTAAAAACCAAAATCTACAAGTTCCCAGCGATGGAGTATGCTCTTGTTTTGAGAGAACATGCTCTGTCCTCAACGGAGCAAGCTCTGTCCTCAATGGAGCAAGCTCTCAACCTGATGGAGACTACTCTCAACTGAAAGAGCATGCTCTCGGCCTGAGGGAGCCGGCCCCCTCTACCATGGAGTCGACTCTCACCTTGAGAGTCATCACTTTTCATTAGGGAGTCGGCTGCACACCCTTGGGAGCCGGCTCTTAACCTGCTTCCACTCATCTTCTTTGTCTCCAGCGACCTCTGATCACTCTAACCACCTCTGTTGAGGGTCCTAAACCTTTGTTCTAAGTCCAAAATCAATCCCAATAATTATAAGAACTCTTTGTGCATCTTTTACACGAATTAAAACAAGTTTCTATGCAAGAAATTTCAAGATCAAACAATAACACATATCCACAACTAAAATTAGTTTTAATTCAATTCAAGCATGCATACAGTGTCAATTTAATATCTGATTAATCCTGGAATTAATCTAGGCATGTATAGAACACGAAATCAAAGGGAAAAAGATAAAAGAATAACTTGTCTCAAGGTTTCGGATTGAAACCTTCTCTTCTTCTTCCTTGGTTTTTCGGCGACCTTGGTTGCCGTCGAACCCTCTTTGTTGCTCCTTGTTTTACCCACGAACAAACCCTCTTCCTTCCTGCTTGGTTCAGCCTTCAATCCTTGCCCAAAACCCTAGCTTCCTTTCTCAGTTTTCTCTCAAACTCCGTATATGTAGACAAAAGTGGCGTGAATAGGGTTTTTAAACCCTTTGGCAGACTATCACTATGTATATGTAGACTTATATCAAATCCTTTTCCAAGTTTAACTAAATAAAAAGGAACAATAAAAAGGAAAAATGAAAAATACAATATATATATGTAAATCTTAAGTATGATACCTGATATACATGTATGTAAATATAATATATAATTAACTTATAACTATATATATAAACCGACTATAATTACTATTATTACTCACTATTAATAATAATTATTATAATTATAATCCCCTTAAATACATATATACCAATATATATATGTACCTCCATCCATGGGTAAATAATTATACCCATTAGCCTCCTATTCAAGTAGTCCATACGACCTATTGGGTCGGTCCATTATTACTATTCAAATCCATCCTTTAAAATAAAAATAAAATAAAATAAAACATAAAGCAATTATATCATTTAATCCTAACAATTAATTACAATTAAATCACATATCATTTAAGTAAGCAAAACATCCAATTAATTTACCACAAAAGCACCCAATTTAAATAAAAAAAATCACATAAGCAATTAAGACAAATAAGCATATAATCATTGTGATACCCCTCGATTCTAGAGGCACGGGTGATCAAGTCCGAGCACAGATCCGAGGGATGTCAGACAATTAATATGTAAACAAGCAGGAATAAAAATTTGAATTAAGATTAAAATAACAAAACGCTGAAAGAATTCTAAAATAAAAAAAACCTCAACTTAAGATAATAAAGTTAATAACATTTAAATCCTTCAAATCTGTACAACTCGGGAATCCACCTAGTGGACCCCTGATCCCAAATCCTTGAATAAATTTACAGTATGAAAATCCAAAACCAAAATAGAAAGGAAACGCTATGTAACTGGAAGAGTGAGTGTCTGTATCTGCATCAACACGAATAAACTCTAAGCCTGGTACAGGCAAATACCTGAAAAATAGGAGTGGGTCAGGCCCACATGCAAGTTCCAATCTACTATAATCCGTACATAAACCCGATACGCAGATACATCCTAGATAGCTCGGCAATATCTACAATAGTCCATATATATATATATATATACACACACTATAGGACGTTCACTAGCCTATAACATAGTTCAGCCTGGGTAGAAGGTGACATATAAAACACGCTTTTCAGCGGCCAAGTACCTAGACCTACCAGGGAACATTAGCTATATCTAGCTACTCAACCTTTGCAATATACGCACCCTAACTGTGATCAGGAGACTCAAGCTCGTATCACGGTACCATAAATATATATATAAATTCCTTCCTAGTGCAGAAAGATAAAACAAATATTCATTATGTCGTTCAACTGTTTTAGTTGACAGGACATGCATCCATGTAGGATTTAACTGTTTTAGTTAATCCATTCCTTATGTATGAAGGGGTAGGACTTAGCTTTTTGATCTAATCCATCCCTGATATGTCACCGTCTCATACCGGTATATATAATGCAAATGATCCTTGATTGATGCAACATTTTCAACAGTTCATCAAATCATACCCACGTAATCCAAATAGTTGATATACAGAGTTTAAACTGTTCATCAACTTGCAATCCAGAATCCATCCATGTGATTAACGAGATAAAGTTTAATAATTTATCAAGTTAAGATCCAGTATCCATCCATGTCATTGACAATTTAATTCATTTAACTGAAATTTCAGCTAACCCATAGTACAATCCCGCAGTTGGCAACATTAACAATAGTAAAGTGTCAATTATAAATTTGAGAATGACAAACTATAACTCAGAAAATCCACAGTTCTAACCAATATTTGCTGGAACAGATAGAACGGTTCAACAATTAAAATAACGATCTCCATTTAATTAATGAAACCTAATTTATTAGTTCCTTAATTAAAATCCAACCTATGCACAAATAAGGTCTAACAGACACATGACCCTATTCTGTACCCAACATAGATTTCAAAACCATCCTCCAGTCATCTAAGTTGCTAAATTAAGTTTACACAACTAGATACTTTATAAACACCAACAATGTGCATCATTCCTTAAAACTCCCACACTGTGAAACCTTTAGCATATTAGAATAAATTATGCATTGTGAGTCCTAATATAGCATAATATCCTGTTTTGACACCATGCAACAGTCCGTTAAATTTTTAAAACAAGACTTAGCGAATTAGTCCTTCCTATCCGTTAGCAGCGTACAAAGTCGTATATTTTTACCTTGTACCGTTGTATACTTCCCTACAGTTAATTCCATGAGTACTAAGACATTAATTTATTAGAAGTGGCTCTAATATAGCATGGTGTAATGTTTGGAATCCATGTTCCAACTCTTTTAATTGCTAGACACAGTTTAAGCAATTAAACCTTTACAATTCGTTATGTCCGTAAACAGTCTGCGACTTGTCTTAGATTTTCCCACCGTTTAATACATTAGCATATAAATAAATTAATGCATCCTAGGGCTCTAATATTTTATGAATTAATATATAACTTCATCTGCCTAGCCCAAACACAGCTCAGAAAAATCACCAACGAGCCAAACAACGCACAAACCACTCCAGTAAGTACATAGAATCACAGAGCCTGATCTTAGAATCATAGAGCAGGCTCTAACCTGCATAGAGCCGGCTCCCATAACCCTTGGAGCCAGCTCTAATAGTGGGGGAGCCGGCTCTTTGCTTCCTAGAGCCGGCTCTCTCTCTTTGAGAGCCTCCTCTGCTTCAACTGCTTCGTCCGGTTGTCGTCTGTGATTCCGGCGAAGTCCAGTGTCCTATTCCAGAACTTTTTAAGATTATTAGGGTTCCATTAAAGCTCTTAAACCCCTAGAGACTCCTCCTATTCCAGTGTGAACCAATTGACAAAAACTTAAACTACATACAACAGCTTATGCAAGAATAAGTTTGAACGTTAAAAAAACACAGAACAGATTACCGAAATCATCTAGCATGCATAAAGTCCATTTTTAAACGTTTAATTAAGTTCCTGGAGTCTATATAAGATGCACAGAACACAAGTTTACAGGAGAGGAATAGACTGAAACTTGCCTCACGATTCCAGTTTGAAACCTTAAGCGTCGTCTCTAAGTTTCAGAATTCTCCAAGTCTATTTCCCCTCTGCTCTGCTCACAGTTCCCTTCCTCTATTGCTTCTTGGTTCCATCCAGAAGCAACCCCTCTGTTCTTCCTCCAGTCTTCCTCCTTTAGCCTCACAGAAAATCACTCGAGACCCTCTATGTTTCTCTCAAGACTAGTCTAGAGCCTCTGTTTTCCTTCTCATAAATATTACGTGAGTAGGATTGTTCCCAACCCTAGCAGACTTAAAAGAAAAATATATATAGACGTCCCAAACCCTAATCTACGTAACTCTATATTTACCGGGTTTAATTTAAAACCTAATATAAGTCTGCGTCCATACTATATAAAAAAAACCCTAATCCTATAACATATACAAGACCAAATAAAACAATTAATTTAGACAACTAAATAATTAAAATTAAACAATTACTTTAAAACAAATACACTATTAAAATTAAACAATTACTTTAAAACAAATAAACAAGTAATTTAGAATCAAGAACAAATACACAATTAATTTAAAATAAAGAAACAATTAAACAATTACGCAAATGAGCACATAAATCACATAATGAAATAAAAATGCAATAAAATCAAATTTAAATTCCCATTGTATCCTTTTTAAAACTAGGGGTATTACATTCTTCCCCCCTAACAAAAGGAATTCTGTCATCGGAATTCACGAAATTCTGAACTAATGCCCTTGCAAAATTCATTTCCGTTTTCATGTGGCATAGCCTCTTTGAGATGAGCCCCACCAAATTCCAACATGTCTAACCATGTACTAAGTGTTTATGTATAAGCAATAGCATAAATGTACAACTCTTAGGTTGTATCGATCAACGATCCAATCTTACCCAATAGTTAACGAAGGGTAACCATCCCTGTTCCTCCAAGTTCCATAGAACAGACGCATAAAATTCCCATGCATCCAGCGCTAGTTATTTAGTATTGCTAAACAATAGGCTACAGCCTAACTCGAGAGACAACATCCTGGAAAAGTCAGTGTAATACATAAAACTGACCTTCCTCTAAAAACATTGTTTCCAATACGAAAGTCCTCCCAACAACCATTTCCTGATAGAAAACGCTCGTGTACGAGTTCAACTATCTACAAAATCCGACTACCGCCTCCAAACCGTGCGCAATCATTACCAAAAGAGAGTATTTATCTCCAATGTACCCTTACTAAAAATAAGGTATTATTATATAACCTTGCTTCCATGCCAGACCAACCCGGGCGAGATCTGTACAACATACTATACAAAATTCCAAACATTGTCGCACTAACCTCCTTGTGCCGACAATAGCATAGATAATATGGAAAAGCTAAGTACCGCTTTCAATTATCCGTGCCATCCTAAGATATATATCCTAAGCATATTTGCCATGATCAAAATTTACATCCCAATCAAATTTTCCATCTAGAGATGCGAAGCATAGTTGTTACTCCCACACCTTCAAAAACTCCGTTGACATAGCAGTGTCTAACGCTTATAAGAGATAACCACATACTACAACTCCATTAGCAGCGCAATGTAGAACTGACACAACGCGTCAAAACAAACCCGACTAACAATAATGTCCATAATTTAACTTGCTTGATCCACGATTCTTAATCCATATGGAATTAAAATTCCAACCAATGACGGTACTGTTTACCAACCATCCACCTCCTGATGAATAGGAGTGGCTAAAACCTCCAATGATATCCAAGTATCAACTTTCCACCTTATTAACAGGTGACACTTAGAGACAGTAATATACTTGTCCCTATCCGTACCGGCTCACCAAAACGAACCTGGCATGTCGTGTTGTAACTCCTATCCATTTGACTACACTGCAAAAGTTAGGAATTTTACATCTCAGTCACTCCAACCTTCCTAGAAGCAGAAAGACAACTATCAATCCTCCTTCAATACCTTAAACTCATCTGAGGAAGGTACTACCTCCTGTGGGGTCAGCTCAAATATTCTAAGTTGACCACTTCCATTTCCCTAGTAACAGCGGGTGTTATAATTTCCACATGTTAAACCGCAACAGATTGCGCAATAACCACTGAATGTTCAATTACCATATCGGTTGATAAGATCACCCTCGTCCCTATTACTTTCACCAGACGAAGCTTAATGCAAAATGTGAATCACCACATCTATCCATCTAAGCCGTCTCGTGATCCGTGCTATTCGTAGGAACTGATATCTTACTAGTTCCCAAAATAGACAAAATGAAGCTGATTTAATTTTATCAGCCAACGATATCCCAACCAGAATCCTGACCCTTTTGTAGAATCAGTAATCTCTCATCTAGATCCGTGGAAACTACTCTATCAGTCCCGCTCTAGCATGAGAAGTGGCCGCAAGGATCTAATGATCTCTAACGGTCTATCTAGATTATTTACCAGATATCAGATTTCGAGACAAATCACCACGTCCCTCCTCCTACCTGTCTTCCAAACATCTGCTTCCTTTTGCGAAACATCACGTTTCCTCCAAGACCCCTAAAGAACTAAGAGTTGTGAACCTCAGACCTTTCATCCTCCTTCCAGTTTGTCTAATGAAAGTATTGTTAGTCTGGTAACACCAGCTTCCATAATTAGATGTTCGGTCTCATCTTCCAAGTCTTTGACATCTTATTTTTCTAACATAAGTAAGTGTCTATGAGATATCCTGCCTAACTGCAAACGCATATGAAATCCTTGCATCCTCCAAATAGTCAACAATTCCGAGCAACAACTATTTGTTGCGAATTGTGACCTAAAAAAAAAATTCCACATTATTTATGCCAATGAAAAGACTTTGCTTCATCCTCAATATACACCTCCAGCAATTCCTCCTAATGACACCCCCTCATGAAAGAAAATTCTTAATTAAAGATAAACTGATGAATAGTTAATCCGTATACTATCCTCCGTTGGTGATGTTCCATTAAGTACTTAAACCAGTACAAAATCCTCCCATTGACTTGGGAACACCTGTTTAAAATTTCCTAGAAGATATTCAGCCAAGCCAGTTCCTCCGATAAACCAGCATGATGTTACAGCTTATCAAATGAATCTATATCATTTGACTCAAACTGCTGGTTTACTTATCCCATCCTGAACACATACTATAACCACGCATGTCTAGGTTCATTAGATTGGCTAAAGTTAGATATACTTACCCAATCCTATGACCACATGCCCAAAATCCTAGTGTAATTAACGTTATTCCTCCCAAAACGGTAATTAACTGATACTTGACGAAAAAGAAACACATAAAGCACACACAATAAAACACAATAAACTCCTACGTAAAACATCGTTCCTCCTAGCAAAGAAAATCTCTTTTAGAAATTAACTTTACCCGATTGGTTCACAATCTCCTTTCTACAGTTTCAGAAGTAATCACCAACCTCGAAATATAGCTCAAAACCAACTCCATTTGCCTCAGCAAATGCCAAAGGCTTAACCTTCATCCTCCTTATACAAAGAATACAAACCGTCTAATGTAGCTGTATAAAGCAACTTAGATCGTCAAAACCTAATCCCCATACTCCCCAGAACGTGCTATATAATCTTTGCTTCGTTCTTAGAAGAACTTTATCCGATTCCTGAGCCCCTAAAGAGTTCTCTTTATCTACCTCATTTAAAGGTAATACACAAGGTTAACTATCCACCTCAACTCTATGAGTATCGTTCACTATACTATTAGCGAACAAGATCACTTTCACGTGATCCTTGATTTTCAACATTTAATACCCTCTTTCTTGGGTTTGTTGAAATCTCCTCCACTAGAATCCTCTTTGGACTCCTATTCCTCGGTTGTCTCCTTTATAAGAATAACTAAAATCGTGTTAGTCCCTTTATACGGGGACCTAAAACACACTCCTATATCCCACCTTGGCTTATACTTCTAAAAGTAGCGCCAACCGGAACTAAACTTTAAATCCCAAGTTCTGCTTCTGATAGAGAACTCGATAACGTACTCCTCTACTCCTTCGGTTTGATTTGCTGTCACCGCAGACCCCATCCTCCTTCTAGTGTCAACCATTCCATACTTATGGAATATAATTGACATCAGGAGCTCTTCCTAATGAACCGTGAAAGAGTATAACGAATCCTAATATGGCTCTAAGTTTTTAAGAGACGCAACGCGGAAGACTTTTAACAAAAGACACTTCTATGGACACTAGAACCTGGAATGCTCTGATACCAACTGTGATACCCTTTGATTCTAGAGCCACGGGTGATCAAGTCCGAGCACAGATCCGAGGGATGTCAGACAATTAATATGTAAACAAGCAGGAATAAAAATTTGAATTAAGATTAAAATAACAAAACGCTGAAAGAATTCTAAAATATAAAAAAAAAACCTCAACTTAAGATAATAAAGTTAATAACATTTAAATCCTTCAAATCTGTACAACTCAGAAATCCACCTAGTGGACCCCTGATCCCAAATCCTTGAATAAATTTACAGTATGAAAATCCAAAACCAAAATAGAAAGGAAACCCTATGTAACCGGAAGAGTGAGTGTCTGTATCTGCATCAACACGAACAAACTCTAAGCCTGGTACTGGTAAATACCTGAAAAATAGGAGTGGGTCAGGCCCACATGCAAGTTCCAATCTACTACAATCCGTACATAAACCCGATACGCAGATACATCCTAGATAGCTCGGCAATATCTACAATAGTCCATATATATATATATATATACACACACACGCTATAGGATGCTCACTAGCCTATAACATAGTTCAGCCTGGGTAAAAGGTGACATATAAAACACGCTTTTCAGCGGCCAAGTACCTAGACCTACCAGGGAACATTAGCTATATCTAGCTACTCAACCTTTGCAATATACGTACCCTAACTGTGATCAGGAGACTCAAGCTCGTATCACGGTACTATAAATATATATAAATATTCCTTCCTAGTGCAGAAAGATAAAATAAATATCTATTATGTCGTTCAACTATTTTAGTTGACAGGACATGCATCCATGTAAGATTTAACTGTTTTAGTTAATCCATTCCTTATGTATGAAGGGGTAGGACTTAGCTTTTTGATCTAATCCATCCCTGATATGTCACCGCCCCATACCGGTACATATAATGCAAATGATCTTTGATTGATGCAACATTTTCAACAGTTCATCAAATCATACCCACGTAATCCAAATAGTTGATATACAGAGTTTAAACAGTTCATCAACTTGTAATCCAGAATCCATCCATGTGATTAACAAGACAAAGTTTAATAATTCATCAAGTTAAGATCCAGTATCCATCCATGTCATTGACAATTTAATTCATTTAACTGAAATTTCAACTAACCCATAGTACAATCCCGCAGTTGGCAACATTAACAATAGTAAAGTGTCAATTATAAATCTGAGAATGACAAACTATAACTCAGAAAATCCACAGTTCTAACCAATATTTGCTGGAACAGATAGAACGGTTCAACAATTAAAATAACGATCTCCATTTAATTAATGAAACCTAATTTATTAGTTCCTTAATTAAAATCCAACCTATGCACAAATAAGGTCTAACAGACACATGACCCTATTCTGTACCCAACATAGATTTCAAAACCATCCTCCAGTCATCTAAGTTGCTAAATTAAGTTTACACAACTAGATACTTTATAAACACCAAAAATGTGTGTCATTACTTAAAACTCCCACACTGTGAAACCTTTAGCATATTAGATTAAATTATGCATTGTGAGTCCTAATATAGCATAATATCCTGTTTAGACACCATGCAACAGTCCGTTAAAATTTTAAAACAAGACTTAGCGAATTAGTCCTTCCTATCCGTTAGCAGCGTACAAAGTCGCATATTTTTACCTTGTACCGTTGTATACTTCCCTACAGTTAATTCCATGAGTACTAAGACATTAATTTATTAGAAGTGGCTCTAATATAGCATGGTGTAATGTTTGGAATCCATGTTCCAACTCTTTTAATTGCTAGACACGGTTTAAGCAATTAAACCTTCACAATTCGTTATGTCCGTAAACAGTCTGCGACTTGTCTTAGATTTTCCCACCGTTTAATACATTAGCATATAAATAAATTAATACATCCTAGGGCTCTAATATTTTATGAATTAATATATAACTTCATCTGCCTAGCCCAAACACAGCTTAGAAAAATCACCAACGAGCCAAACAACGCACAAACCACTCCAGTAAGTACATAGAATCACAGAGCCTGCTCTTAGAAACGTAGAGCAGGCTCTAACCTACATAGAGCCGGCTCCCATAACCCTTGGAGCCGGCTCTAATAGAGGGGGAGCCGGCTCTTTGCTTCCTAGAGCCGGCTCTCTCTCTTTGAGAGCCTCCTCTACTTCAACTGCTTCGTTCTGCTTCGTCCGGTTGTCGTCTGTGATTCCGGCGAAGTCCGGTGTCCTATTCCAGACCTTTTTAAGATTATTAGGGTTCCATTAAAGCTCTTAAACCCCTAGAGACTCCTCCTATTCCAGTGTGAACCAATTGACAAAAACTTAAACTACACACAACAGCTTATGCAAGAATAAGTTTGAACGTTAAAGAAACACAGAACAGATTACCGAAATCATCTAGTATGCATAAAGTCCATTTTTAAATGTTTAATTAAGTTCCTGGAATCTATATAAGATGCACAGAACACAAGTTTACAGGAGAGGAATAGACTGAAACTTGCCTCACGATTCCAGTTTGAAACCTTAAGCGTCGTCTCTAAGTTTCAGAATTCTCCAAGTCTGTTACCCCTCTGCTCTGCTCACAGTTCCCTTCCTCTATTGCTTCTTGGTTCCATCCAGAAGCAACCCCTCTGTTCTTCCTCCAATCTTCCTCCTTTTGCCTCACAGAAAATCACCTGAGACCCTCTATGTTTCTCTCAAGACCAGTCTAGAGCCTCTGTTTTCCTTCTCATAAATATTACGTGAGTAGGATTGTTCCCAACCCTAGCAGACTTAAAAGAAAAATATATATAGACGTCCCAAACCCTAATCTACGTAACTCTATATTTACCGGGTTTAATTTAAAACCTAATATAAGTCTGTGTCCATACTATATAAAAAAAACCCTAATCCTATAACATATACAAGACACAATAAAACAATTAATTTAGACAACTAAATAATTAAAATTAAACAATTACTTTAAAACAAATACACTATTAAAATTAAACAATTACTTTAAAACAAATAAACAAGTAATTTAGAATCAAGAACAAATACACAATTAATTTAAAATAAAAAAACAATTAAACAATTACGCAAATGAGCACATAAATCACATAATGAAATAAAAATGCAATAAAATCAAATTTAAATTCCCATTGTATCCTTTTTAAAACTAGGGGTATTACAATCATGCAGCCACATAAGCACATAACCACGTAAGCACATTGATGAGTGTTGAATATTGCATATTCGAGCCCCAAAATATACGTATGTTAAGGCCTAAAGTGACACTTTTATCCGTAGTTAGACTGATTTATGTTTGATGTGTGTTTATAGGTACTTTCCCAGAGAAATGGTTAAAACCGGGACTTTATGATGATATCGAAGCTTACAGAGTCGTTGCCAGTCATCCGGAGCAAGCCGAGAGCTTAAATGGTGAAGTTTGGAGGAATTCAAGAACTAGAGCTTGGGCTGGACCCGTGCAACAAAAAAAGAAGAAAAGTCAACGAGGCATTGAAGCTCGAGCCTTGTACCTCAGAGCTCGAGCCCTAATAGAAGGTGCTTAAGCCTTACCTAACGGTGCTCGAGCCTTGGCCCTCAAGCTCGAGCACAAGGCGTCAAAATTTAAAGAGTTGATTTAATAGAAGAACCAAGATCCCATGGCCTCGTGCCAAGACTCAAGGATCGAGCACCGTCACTCAAAGCTCGAGCCTTGAGTACCTAAAGCTCAAGCCTGGTACTTAGTGCTCGAGCCCATAAAGGTTGGATCGAGCAATGTTAAAAGTGATCAATCCTAAAAATATTCTAAGTGTTAAAGGGAAAGACGTTTCGAAAAATAGTTGAAGAAATTTGGCTAAGTGTCAAAGTGAAGATCGAGCATCAGTCCTTGAAGCTCGAGCATTAATCCAGAGAAGCACGAGCCTTACTCCCAAAGCTCGAAGCCTGAACCTCAAAGCTCGAGCTCGATTTCCTAAAGCTTGAGCTTTCCATGGCAGATTAGATTTCAAGTTACGAGATTATTCCTTTTCAAGTCATATTTCACTCCAGATGGGCCAGAAGTCCTAAAAGCTCACCAGATCCTTATTTTCTTCTATAAAAGAAGGCATAGGCCTTAATAGAAGAGGTCTAAAATTCTAAGTCCTTTTTCCGGTGTTATTCAGAAAGCTGATAGTGTGGTGGCTTTTAGGGTTTTCATAACCTTAGAAGGTAAAGATCCTGAGAAGAGAAGTGTTGTCTGTGATGATGGAGACGACTATAGTACAGATGATATCCGACATCGTCATGAGTAGCTAATTCCTCTCTTAGGGCACTGATGTAACCCAATCTAGTACTATGGTTTGATTGTTCTAACTCTGGGATATTTTTAAATAAATATTATGTTTTTTATTACATAACTATGAGCAATTGAGACAACTCATCGGATTTAATGTTTTAAATAGTTTTCAAATTGTTATTACCTTATCTTAGATATAACTGTTCGTCTTCTATTCTCAACCCATTCTTATTGGATGGTATCTGGCAGAGCCCTACCGGACATAAGAATGGAGGTCATGTAATGGTATTCTAACATTTTTTATAAAAGAATGTTTTCATAGTTTATGCTTAGGAAAGATGTATTGTTTACAAAGTAGTTAAAGTTTTTAGAGTAGGTAGGTGGATAGTCCATGCTAACCGCAGATAGGTTATAGTTAACTGAATTTTATAAAATATCTTTCTTTAAACCTGAGTTGAATGAATATTATTGAGTTCAATTCATTTGAAATATAATTTGATTAAATCCCCAGAGTTGAAACATTTAACCATAGTTACGAAGGTTGTGGTGAAGTCAAAGCCCTAAGACCTTTCTCTCTCTGATCACTCTAGTTTAATTGTAGTTTAATTTTAGTTTACTTTCAGTTTATAATCATGAAAACCAATCAATCAATTCAATCAGTAACCTGTGAACCAATAAAAATTAGTTAAAAGCAAAACATAATAACGCATCTCTCGTGGGTTTGACCCTCTTTCTATAGTGCTATCCTATAAGGATTCATGCTGTTACAAGTGGTAAATTTATAAGTAGTATGCAAAAACACATAACAACTTTTGGTGCCATTGCTGGGGAGATTTTTTATTAGTTTAGTTTTTAATTAGTTCTATTTTTGGTTTACCAATCTCCGGACTTTCTGATATCTCACCTTAATTCTTTTTCTTTTCAAGTACAGGAAATTAGCAGTGAGGACAAAGATGCTTAAGGGATAAAAAGCTTCGGTTTATTAAACCTTCTGTGAGTTTATACTGTTTTCTATTACTTGGAAAATTTTATTTTTATTACTATTAGGATTACTGGAATTAGTGCATGTTAACTCGCCATACTTGGTCAAAACCTTTAGTGCAAGATCCTGAAATAGAGTGAACTCTTAGTCAATTAAGAAAACTTAAAAGACATTTGAATACAATAGGAATTTCCTCTGATAATATGGCTGATCAGCGTGATGTACCGGGTAATGGCAATGGTAATGGTAATGGTAATAGAGAATAGGTTCCACCTGTTCCTCCACCACAACCACAATTAAGTTATCATTTTATTCCAACCACATACTTCCCCTTCGTGCTTTGTTTTTCCTGATGCTGATGCAACCCATTTTGGGATCAAGCCTGCTATGATCCAAATGCTTCTTACCTTCCATGGGTTTACAACAGAGGATCCTTATAAGCACTTAGATGTATTTTTGGAATTGTGTTCGACTACCAAGTTGACCACTCTTACCAATGATTCATTCAGATGCGACTTTTCCAATTTTCTCTCAAGGACAAAGTATACTATGGGTAAAACCACACAAATGAGAAGAGAAATCATGGCATTTTCCCAAATCTCGGGAGAACAGCTCCATGATACATGGGAAAGATATAATGATCTTCTAAGAAAGTGTCCACACCATGATATTACTTAATGGCACTTAATATAGATTTTCTATGATAGTCTTTCAGATTCTGATAGAAACATGGTTGATGCATCCAGTAATGTAGCCTTTCTACGTAAGAGTCCAGTTGATGCTTAGGAACTATTTGAGGCCCTAAGCGAAAATTCAATACAACAACTTTTGGTGCCGTTACTAGGGATTGAACCCGGGTCACTTACGTAACAGGCGGGAATACTCACCACTATATTACAATGACAAAAGGTATGTACCTAAAATTTTTGATATTTTTTATCACACAAGGTCATGATTTTTGATGTTATAAGCATGAGTTTGAGTCTATTGACGGTCATATACTCTGTTTGCAGTCTGATATTAGTTAAAATTGGTTTGTATGCCAAAATATTGTGAAAAGGGATGCTTAAATTTTTTTAAAATCAGTTGGTGGCTTGTGGTTCACTTTGTTATGATGAGTGCTGAATATATGCATATTCGAGCCCCTAATTACGTATAAGTTAAGGCCTAAAGTGGTACTTCTATCCATAGTTAGACTAATTTATGTTTAATATATGTTTGTAGGTACTTTCCCAGAAAGATAGTTAAAATTGGAACTTTATGATGATATCAAAGCTTACAGAGTCATTGCCGGTCATTCAGAGCAAGCCAAGAGCTAAATTGGTGAAGTTTGAAGCAATTGAAGCATTAGAGCTCGAGCCCAAGTGTTGAAGTTTGAGCATTACAACAACAAAAAAATAATAATAATAAATAAATAAATAAATCAATAAGGCCAAATGCTCGAGCATCAGTACCTTGATGCTCAAGCCTTACTGCAAAGATGCTTGAGCCTTACTACAAGGGTGCTCGAGCCTTAACTAAAGGTGCTCGAGCCTTGACCCTGAAGCTCGAGCATGAGGCATTGAAAATTAATGAGTTGATTTTAAATGAAAAGGCTATACTCCAGGTCTCGTGCATTACCCCCATGATCGAGAACTATCCACGGAGGATCGAGCATCATCCATTGATGCTCGAGCAATGAGCCCCTGATGCTCGAGCATGGTACTTAGTGCTCGAGTCCATGAAGCTTGGATCGAGTAATGTTAAAGGAGTTCAATCCCAAAAATATTCTAAGTGTTGAAGAAAAAGACGCTTCGGAAAATAGTTGAAGAAAATTGGCTAAGTGTCAATGTGATGATTGAGCACCATTCACTGATGCTCGAGCAGCTATCCAGAGAAGCTTGAGCATTTGTTCCTGAAGCTTGAGCATTGCATGACATGTCAAACTAAAAGCTACGGGATTACTCTCTTTATCAGCCGTATCTCATCCCAGTTAGGCCAGAAGACCTAAAAGCCCACCAAGTACATATTTTCTTCTATAAAAGAAGGAGTAAGCCTTGATAGAAGAGGTCCGAAATTTCAATCTCTTTTACGGTGATTATTCAGAAGGCTGAAGATGTGGTGGCTTTTCGGGTTTCTACAACCTTAAAAGTGAAGATCCTGAGAAGAGAGGTGCCGTCCGTAACAATGGAGATGAACTCAACACAGATGATATCCAACCTTGTCATGAGTAGCTAAATCATTTCTTAGGGCACTGATGTAACCCAACTTTGTATTATGGTTTGATTGTTTTAACTCTGGGTTTTACTTTAATTTATGACATTTTCTTGATTATATGACGATGAGCACTTGAGACAACTCAAGTGGATTTTTCATGCTTTAATAGATTATAAATTGTTACTACCTTGTCTTAGATGTAATAGTCTGTTTTCTATTCTCAACCTACCTTGTAGTACGATATCTGGCAGACCCCTATCGAACACAAGAATAGAGGTCATATAATGGTATTCCAACGTATTTTACAAAAGAATGTTTTCTTAATCTATGATTAGGAAATGTGGTTCATTTGCAAAGTAGTTAAAGTAGGTAGGCGAATAGTCCACGCTAACCGCAGATAGGTTATAGTTAACTAATCTTATAAAACATCTTTCTTTAACTCTGAATTGAATGAATGTTATTGAGTTCAATTCTTTTGGAAAATATCATAGTTAAATTCCCAGAGTTAGTATAATTAACCATAATATGATGGTTGTGGTGAAATCAAAGCCATAAGACTTTCTCTCTCTAATTATTTAATTTAGTTTAATAATTTAATATTTTGTTTTAATTCTAGTTTGTTAAACCGTGACAACCAACAAACTTTCCAACCAAGTTACCTGTAAACCATAAACGAAGTTAAAAACTGGAATACAAATCTCTTCTCCCTGTGGGTTTGACATCCTCTTTGCATAAAGCTATATCCTACACAATATCTTACGATTACGAGAGAAAAATAGACACATCAATTTTTAGCGCCATTGCTGGGGAGATTAGTTTTTGTTTTAGTTTTTAATTAGTTATTTTGGTTTACCAGTCTTTGGACTTTCTGATATCTCATCTTACTTCTTTTTCTTTTCAGGTACAAATTAGCGGTGAGGACAAAGACGCTTAAGGGAGAAAAGCTTTGGTTTATAAAACCTTTTGTGAGTTCTTATTATTTTTCTGTACTTGGAATATTTTCTTTTTGCTACTGTTTGGATTAGTGGAACCAGTGCATGTTAACTCGCTAAACTAGGTCAAAACCTTTAGTGCATGATCCTGAAATAGAAAGAACTTTGAGTTAGTTGAGAAAGCTTAAAAAACATTTAAATAATATAGATAGTTCCTCTGAAACTATGGCTGAACAACATAATGCATCGGGTAATAATGGTAATGGCAATAGAGAGTAGGTTCCATCTGTTCCTCCACAACAACAAATAAGGGACCATTTCATTCCTACCACATATACTTCTCCTTCATGCTTTGTTTTTCCAGATGCTGATGCAACCCATTTTGAGATCAAGCCTGCCATGATCCAAATGCTTCCTACCTTCCATGGATATGCAACAGAGGATCCCTATAAGCACTTGGATGTGTTTTTGGAATTGTGTTCAACTACTAAGTTGAATACTTTATCTAATGATTCATTCAGAATGCGTCTTTTTCAATTCTCTTTTAAAGATAAAGCAAGAACCTGGTAGCAATCCCTTTCAACAAATTCCATATCTATATGGGATATGTTGCAATAGGAGTTCTTGAGAAATATTACACTGTGGGTAAAACCACACAAATGAGGAGAGAAATCATGGCATTCTCCCAAATCCTGGGAGAACAGCTTCATGATGCATGGGAGAGATATAATGATCTTCTGAGAAAGTGTCCGTACCATGATATTGCTCAATGGCACTTAATACATATATTCTATGATTGTCTTACTGATTCGTATAGAAACATGGTAGATGCTTCCAGTAATGGAGATTTTCTGCGTAAGAGTCCGGCTGATGCTTGGGAACTGTTTGAGGCCCTAAGTGAAAACTCAGTGCAACATGCTTCTTCCTCTAGGTCTAAGTCTTCACCTGGAATGCATAAGGTTGAAAAACTTTAAGAGGTAGATAAATCTAATGAGTTAGCCGCTCAAATAGAAGCTTTGAACTATAGATTTGATCAAATCCTATCATCTGGCTTTGCTCCTGTTGCTAATCCACAAACTGCCTTGCCAAATGAAGTTTGTTCCATCTGTGTTAATTCAAATTAGTTTGCTAACGCTTGCCCTATGCTAGGACAATCATCTAAGATCCCACAGGAGCAAGTGAATGCTATATTTTCTAGGCCAGCTTATAATCCATATTCATTTACATATAATCCTGGCTGGAGAGATCATCCCAATCTATTATGGCGTAATCCAAATCAAAGAAACACTGTTTCCCAATCTCAGGGGCAGTATCAAAATTCATCCAATCCTATGCTACAAAATAATTCTTTCAATCAATTTGTTATTTACCATCCACCTCAGTTTATGAATCAATCCACTCAAGCTCCTAATCTTCCACCTCCTCCTAGAAATTCAGCGTTTGAGGAACAAGTACTCAATGCTCTTGGTGAAATTAAAGGCAATACCCAACTTCTAAATTCTCATTCTCAAACCATAGCAAAGCTAGAGGCACAAGTTGGGCAAATAGCGAGTACTCTATCTCGAAGAGAAGATGGAAAGCTGTCTAATCAGCCAATAGCCAACCCGAAAGGGCAAACTTATATGATTGATGGAACCAATTCCTCAGGTATTCATCATGAGCAAGTTCAGGCTATCACTACGTTGAGGAGTGATAGAGTGGTTGATAACCAAGTTGAGAAAGGACAGGAGGAAAAAGAAAAGCTTAGGATTCCCATAATTCCTATCATTCATAATCCAAATCCCAAGGATATTCCCTCAAAATCTATTCCACAAGTCACTTTTTTATCTACTCCTACCCCTGAGACAGCTTATAAGCCAAAAACACCTTATCCTGAACGTCTCAAGGAACCCTCCACTTTGGTAAACAAGTGGAGAAATTTCAAAATATGATAGAGGTCTTTAAATAGGTCAAAATCAATCTCCCTCTGCTCAATGCTATAAAGTAAATTCCAACTTATTTCAAATTTCTAAAGGACTTGTGCACTCTTAAAAGAAAATCTAAAAGCCAAGTTCCTAAGAAAGTTTGTCTCACCAAGTATATCAGTGCTATTCTTAAGTATAACACTCCTCTAAAGGTTAAAGATCCTAGTGCCCCTACAATTTCTTGCACCATTGGAAACAATGTGATAGAGCAAGCATTTCTTGACCTTGGAGCAAGTGTTAACCTTATTCCTTACTCGGTGTATGAGAAGTTAGGTTTGGGAGAGTTAAAACATACGTCGGTTGTCCTACAACTTGCTGACCGCTCTATCAGACAACCACGAGGTATTATTGAAGATGTACTCATAAAAGTGGACAAGTTCTATTTTCTGGTTGATTTCTTAGTTCTTGATACAGAACCAGTCCACGAAATTACCTATTTATGTACTTATTATGAGTTTTTTAAAGAAAAAAAATCTAATTAGACAGTAATTATTAATATAAAAAAAAATATTTATTAATTGCTATAAAAATAGTTTTTAAAAGAGAATCTATAAAACTCTAACACAAATTACCTATTTATATATTTAATATGAGTTTTTAATAAAAGGAAATCTAATTAGATAAGAATTATTAATATAAATTTTTTTATTAATTGATATAAAAAATTAAATAATTTTTCTAAAATTCTACCACAAATTACCTTTTATTATGACTTTTTTAATAAAAGGAAATCTAATTAGACAAGAATTATTAATATAAAAAATACTCTATAAAACTCTACCACAAATTAGTTATTTAATTTTCTTTTAGTATTTATTTATTAATATAAAAAATATTTATTAATTGATAAAAAATGAATTAAAATAAAAGAGTTTTTATAAATAAAATGAATTAAAATAAAACAGTTTCAAATCATTATTAAAACAACTAAAAAATAGGTAAAATAAGTAATTGTTTAATAAAATAATTTACTAAATAATAAAATAAGTTACAAAATATTCATCACGTGCATCGCACGTGTTTTTTCCTAGTATTTATATATATCTCACATTTCTTACTCTATTATTTCCAAAATTTGTTAAGTGAATTCGTGTTGTAGTTAATTTTTTTATGATTTAGAGTTTTTCTTTCATTATAAATACATGCAATGTAGAGAGGAGAATGAAAAATTCAATTATCAGTACAATATCATTTTTTTCTTCTTCTAAATTTATCACTTATTTTATAAATTTAAAGTTATTATTTTCTGAATTTCTTAATTTTGTTCATTTCTTACTTTGTGCATATATACATATATATAATTTTGAAAATGATTCTGTCACTTTGTTGTTAAAGAAAGCAATCGGGAGAATATATATATTATTGACATAGATTATTGCTGGTTATGGGACAAGGAGGGCCATGCCCCCCACTCAATAGTCATGAAAAGATTTATCCATATATGGTCGAGGAGGACATAAAGTGCACAAGCCCAACCATGGTCCCCAAAAAATTCGGACTAGTACTCTTATTCGGCTTTCAGTCAATAATAATATATCATATTACTTTTCTTTGTTTTAAAAAAGCAAAGTTACTAAAAGTTTCAAAGTCTTCTTTGTTCGTGAAGCTAAACCTACTGAAAATCTCAAATGTCAACCTAGGAAGAATAAAAATAAAGAATAGCTTCGTACCATCTCACTTTTCTTTGCTTTTATAGTCCTTATTGGATTTTTTAATTTATTTATTTACATATCTATGTCATTTTTGGCTAAATATACATATAAAATAAAATAAAAATATTAATATTTGAGTTCAAATTGAACGGTAATTGTTGACACATCAACCCAAATCTAACCGTAATTAAGTTTTGATTGAAAATACATAAAAAGATACCATCATCATAACTGATAAGATCACCGTTACACAAACTACTGTCATTGTGTTAATGTAGTTTTTATCTAACTAAATGCATTAATCTTTTTAATCTCAAGAGAGTTAATGAACTCAAATTTTGCATTAAGTTTTTTTTTGGGTAAGTCAGTTTATTGATAAAGAAGAAAAAACTGTACAAGGGGCAGTAGCCCAAGGAGCAAGGCCTAGGCCCAGAGCCCAAAACACAGGCCACACAAGCAGCCCACCAAAAGATCCTAGCCCAAACAAACACAAAAGCACCAACAGAGGTTTGAAAAAACCAACTGAAGGCACGGGCCACAGAACTTGGAAGACTCCAAGCTGCAGCGAGATCTGGCTTCCTTGCTATCACAAAACTTGGGAGAAGAGCTCGTCTTGTTGGAGAAATGGCGATTGTTCCTCTCTCTCAAAATGAAGTAGATGCAACCAGTGAAACAGAGCTTGAACACAAAAACTTTGCAAGATTTTGTGCTCGGATTTCACATGGCAAGGTTGTTCTATTGTAATTTGAAGGTCATAGATTCTAAATGGAAAATAATGTGATACATGTAAAGGTAAGAGTGTGTCTATCTAGCCCTTCCGAAGGCTAGAATGTTGACAGTCTCGCCAAAGGCTAGTCCTTATAATATAGAAAAATTATTTATTTGAAATTCTTTCATAAAAGAATTCAGTTATCATAATTTTAAATTTAAGACTAAAAGAATTTAAAATGCAAGTGCATCTTTGGTGAGACAACATGTAATTTCTTGAGATCGGTTTTGAACATTTGATAGAATATTTATTATAATACAACAACTACTCTCATATTTTATTTATATATATATATATATACTTTTAGACTGTAACTGCAATAAAATAATGATGATTTTTGTCACTAAAACTAAAATAGAATAGACCATAAACTACTCAGCAATCAGTAGACAAAAGTCAGAACTCTCTGTATAAAGCATATGATAAGATTTTTTTCAATTAATCTACATTAACAAATCTTCAAATAAATTTAAATTCAATGATCAATAAGAAGAGCTTATGGATCTTGTATGATGGATGCTTTTTGTTTTGCTTTTTCTTTTTTCTTGTTTTTTTCTTGTGGTGTTTAAACTGTATTAGAGGTCTATTGAACTTAATCAAAGAGCTAAGCTTTTGAAATCAAAACACTTTAAAACTTTGCTGTAAAAACTCCAATAAGTGTACTCTTTATTCAATTTTCTATGGAAGCCCACATAACATTTGTTCTTATTTTACCTTTCTACAATACGGTTACACATATTCTAACATACTATTACATTATTAATATAGGTAAAACTTAATTAACCTTACAAGCTCACAATAAAACTGAAAATTCAATAATGTTTTCATGTCTTAATATCTTATTCACCAGCCAACAGATGATAAGCAATAGGAGTCACACACAGATCTCTTTTCTTGCTAACTGCTCCCCCAAAGGCCTCAGTCATGTCTAGATCTCCTTGCTTCTCTCCGTTAGGAAGTTTCCAGTCAAAGTGATACAATAAATTAGCAAGTGCAAGCTCAACATTAGCTACTGCGAATGATATGCCAGGACATATTCTCCTTCCAGCACCAAATGGTGTAAATTGAAAATGAGTCCCTTTGTAATCAATTGAAGTGTCAAGGAATCTCTCTGGATGAAATCTCTCTGGATCACTCCAATTTTTAGGATCCCTACCAATTGCCCATACATTGACAAGGATTTGAGTTTTCGCAGGTATTTCATATCCGTTGATTTCACATCTCTCTCTACTCTCTCTTGGAATTAATAAAGGGACAGGAGGGTGTACTCTGAGAGTTTCTTTGATAACTAACTTTAAGTAACTTAATTCATGGATGTCATCTTCAGTAAGAATATTTCCTATTTTACATGAAACATGTCTCACCTCAGCTTGTGCCTTTTCCATAATTCTTGAATTTTTCAACAATTCTGACATTGCCCAGATTAAAGTTGTAGATGATGTTTCGATCCCGCCACCAAACATGTCCTGAAAGAGCTTTAAAATTGAGTTGAAAGAATAGAGAATATATATAGACCAATATCATGAATATCATGACTTATACATTGATCGAGTCCTATTATGCCATCTAAGAGCTTGGCCTGAAAAGATGCAATTTTGGGCATTGGCCACTTTTGGTGTTGGACTAGCATTACATGTAAGTATATTGAACATGTTTGAAATTGAATTTTATTGTGTAAAAAGGGTTTTGGACTTTGGATCGGCTGAGGTAAAAAGTAATTCATTCATTTTGGTAGAAGCAAAAAGTAAATGTACTAACCAAGAGAACCGACTTAATGGCTGACGTAGTTAATGGGATCTCAAGGTTACCCTTCTCCTGAAGTTTTAGAAGAACATCAACCAGGTCTTCATGAACAGCTTCACCATCACCGGTCTGCGTTGTCACCTTGCTAACTTTATGGTCATCAATGATGTTGGTAAATGCCCTATCAAGGTTTTGATGAAGCTTCTCAAGTCTATGCCTCAGCCCATTTATCAAAGGAAGCACTTTAACTGAAGGAAAGAGATCAGCCAACTTGAAACCTCCTGTTACAACCGCGGCTTGCCTGATAAGTGATATGAATTCTTTTTGGCCATGAAATTTCTTACCAATAGTTGCCTTTGCAGTGATGCTGTATGTCAACGAGAAAAGCTTTTCACTAAGATTGATGAGAGATCCTGTATGCGTGAAAATAGATTTGATCAAATTCAAAGTCTCTTCTTCCCTGATGGGTCGGAATGATTGGACACGTTTGACACTTAAAAGCTCCAGTATGCAAATTTTTCGAAGTTGTCTCCAATAATCCCCATAAGGTGCAAGGGCAATGTCTTTCTCAGATATGATACTTACAGCAAGATTAAAAGGCCTGCTAGCAAAGATGATGTCATGTGTTTTCATCACCTCTTTTGCAATTTCTGCCGAAGAAATGACAACGATTGAAAGTTGTCCAAGTTGCAGGTGCATCAGAGGTCCGTGTTTCGTGGCCAAATCTCTTAAGCGGTGATGGGGTAGAGTTCCAACAAATTGGTGAATGTTTCCTATTAGAGGTAACTTCCATGGTCCAGGAGGCAATTTTGGAGATGAACTGAACTTGGTTTTGAATACCATGAACAGAAACAGTAGGAATGTGAAAAGAAATGGGAAGGAGATGAATGGGAACTCCATCATCAATTGTAGATTCGAGTATTCACTTGTCTCGGTGGAATGATTGCTTTTCATCCACATCTCTCTGTATCACTTGCTTCTACGATATAAGAAGCAGAAAAACTATTTAGACACTATTTTGAATACAACGTTCCTTTTTTTAGCAAGTACGGTAAAACTCTGGTTTTCATCACGACCTATAGAAATTGTTTATATTTAAGAAAGTCCAACCTTCATACGGCATCGGATCAAGGTGACTCAACACTTGATCCAATCCCTTAGATTAGGCGGTGGTTGTTATATCCTTTGTTTTATGAATAATGTTGCTTACAGTTGGTACCACTAATTGCCACATATAAATAAGTGAAATGTTTGGTATGAATCAAGGAAGATATTCAGAAACAATAAATCAAACGTGTGGAACATTTTGAGAATACTCTGTTAATTACATGTAAGAAGTATGAACTAATTTTGATTCCATGGGAAATCAAATGCACTTTTGCATGGAAGATCTTGCTAAATTCCTGAATTACTATTGATTTATAAATTAAATGAAAAAAATACATATAAATCATCTAATTCATCAAGATTTTGAACAATTCACTCCAATACCATAGCACTAGATGCCCTTAATAGATTTGAAATTTAATTATTTGAAATTAATTTTTCTATTTGGATTAAGCTTGCATATCATTTGGAACAAAATCCCAAAATCTAAGTTTCTTGTTTCCATAAACTATTCAATCAGAATAAAAATTTGAAATATTTGAAATTTCAATTCTCAACCAAAGTTATTATATACAGGGTCAAGTGCAGAAAACACTCTTAAAGTATGCTTACAGTACATATAATACCCCCTCATGTAAAAAAAAAAAAAAAAAAACACCTGTAAAGTTTCAATTTGGTGCAAATAGGTCTCTCTGACAAATTTAAACCCTAAGTTGACTAAATTACCCTTACTGAACCCTTTTATAAAATATATAAAAATAAATAATTTTATAAAATAACCGAAAAAGACACTATTGGAGGTCGCCGAGCAAATTCGGCAATGGACAAGTAAAGATAAAAATAAAAAATAAAAATAAAAATAAAAGTATAAAAGAAAAGTAAAGATAAAAATAGAAAATAAAAAACGAAAATAAAGTACAAACTAAAGAAAAAAAATTTATTCCTAACTCCGAAAATTAGTGCATACTGATATTAGATTTTTTTTTTCCTTTTTTTATTTATTTATTTTTTTTGTTTAACAGTTTTGGTACGAAAATACAAAATAAAAAAGAAAAAAATAGTAGAAAACACTAAACTGAAATCTCAAAAAATTCTAATCCTAATTCTACAAATTCTCAAAGTTAAAAAAAAAAAAAAAAACAAAACATTTTAAAAAATATATATAAGATAATGTGCACATAACATCCCTATGCTATTAGATTAATAGAATATATGTTCCCTTGGACATTTTTGGAAGAGTAGAAAGACAAAACATGTATTATAACACTAATTTATGTCAGATGGAATATTTTTGGGCATTTTTTTAAATAGGGAAAAAAGTTTTACGCGGAGCATACTTGAAGCGTGTTTTCTAAACTATATATATATATATATATATATATATATATATATATATATGAATGAATGTATGTATGTATGAATTATTGTTATTTGTGTACTTAATATAATGTAACCGCTGCAGTTTCTATCTTACGTGCATCAAACATTAATTGATAAAATTAGGCTGGAGGTGCACGGTCCTCAAATAATTGTTGGATTGAAGTTGACATTTTGGGAAGGCTTTAATGAAAATGACCATTGGTAGTGCCGGTAATGACCAAAGAAGCCGTCCAAAAACAAATTTCTCTCTCCTCTCACTTTGCGAGTCAAGCCCAGTACACTAATTTCTCTCTCTCTCACTTTGCGAGCCAATCCCAGTACACACACACTCTCTCTCTCTCACTCTCTATTTTGATTTTCAGTTTTTTCTCTAAACGATACAAAACACTAACGCCATTATTTACTGGATCAAATAGATACTAAAATTTGAGTCCAAACTTGAAAGATACCGGATTGTTTTATCGGTTGTGTTATAGATGAAATGAAAAGAAAGAAAATATAAAGAATAATTGGAGCTGAGACCTAGAAACTTTGGGATTGGGCAGAACCCTCCCAAAAAAAAAATTATTATTATTATTAATAAGTAGAAGGAAAAAAATAATAAAGAAAAATGACAAAATTTTAAAAGAAATGAGTTAGAGTAGGATTGAATAAGGAAATTTTTGACTTTTTTTTTTAAAGAAATTTAAAGAATAAATGAGAAAGAAAAAAAAGTTTAGAGAATTTTGGGAATTTAATATTTTTAGGGGGCATAATATATAAATTTATATATATATGTAAAAATAATTTAAAAATACATATAAATTATATAAGGCGGGGCCAGACCGGGGGCAAGTGCCAGCCCCTAAACATATGCTGGCTCCGCCGCTAGGCGGACCAAATTACAAAACCAATATAAGTTATCTCTTTTATAATTTGGATTGATTCTCAATTTGATTCTTTCTAATGTTTGTGTTTTTTAAAATGTAAGGATGAATTTACCGCTTATGCGACATGATGGTAACTACGGATAAATAAAAACATGACATGATGGTCAACATAAAAATATAAAACGAAATGTTATTTTTTATTAAAATTTTTAATAGTAATATTATAAAAGATCACGTAATGAATTATATCATGAAAATTTGGTCTAAAGGAGTGGAGAAAAGTATTGTTCTCTTGTGACTTTTAGGTGTGAGGGTGCCTTCTCAAATTTTTCGTTTCTCGGTCTCCAGTTTATGGTATAGTGTGTTTTTTTCTGATAATATATATATATATATATATATATATATATATGGTCAATGGAATTTTGAATTGTTCCTAGTTTGGGTCTGAATTTCTTTGTATTAAACCTTGGTTTAATGGGCTGGGTTATTGTATCATGGGTTGGCCCTCTATTTGGGCAATTCCTCTCTTGTGGCTGTAAATTTTCTACTGTTAATATATACAGTATATACATAATCTTTACCTTTTTTTCTTTGCTTAACTTTAAAAAAAAATAATAATAAATAAAATAAAATAAAAATTTTTGCGGGAGAGAGAGAGACTTACAGTGTTGGAGATATGAGTTGCCTCTTCAGTGTAGATTGGAACACTGTGAATGTAGAGAGATCTTTTGCCCTGTATTTATAGTGGAGGTTTAGATACAAATTGTTTTTTTTATTTTTATTTTTATTTTTCGTTGGATGACGATAAAAGACATTCAAAGTTAGTCCAGTCCAATGTATGACTCTTAGATGCCAAGGTCAACAAAAGACAACCACGGATCGCAGCCGTTGATCCACATACGTTGCATTGTTGAAAATATAAATTAATCATTGGGGAAGAAAATGTTGAATGTTACAAAGATTTTCTGATTTTCTTCAACTACTTAATTCAAATAAAAAGGAAAAAGAATAGTTTGTGGGCTCCACTTGGAATGACAGTTAAACAGCCATTAATCATGTCAAACGTCACACAGGAAGGATTTCAATTTAGATGGGCAAGGCAACTTGTAGCTGCAGTCTGATAAAATAAGATCAATTATTAAGTTCTCATATTTATTACTCCATATTATATTAAATAATAGGCCTCGAGTGCAAAGGTTAGTGCAACGGGTTAATGCTTTTTTATTTATTTAAATTATTAAATTATTTGATAGTGTTGTATATTTACTCATTTATAGTTATGTTACTTTTTATTCGGATCCGCTGTGAGATAAGTCTTCTCTTATAACATTTTCCTCCACCCGAACCCACGCAACACTCTCGTTGCGGTCGGACCACCCTGCCAACTCGGGATGAAGACTTGGACGCTCTTCAGACTGGACGCTTGGCATGACACCGGATCAAAGATTGTGTCTGACTTTGATACTAACTATAAAGGATGGGTGCTTGTCCATTTACCAAAAAGTTCAAACTATTAGGTAGTGCTGCATATCCACCTATTTATACCCATATCACTTCCCATTCGGATCAAATGTGAAACAAGTCTCCTTTTGTATCACTTAGCTTAAAACTCATATAATTAACCTTTTTTTGCTAACCCAAAAAATGGGATAGATCCTAAGAAATCTCATTCAGTTAGATTTGCCTACAAAATTATTTTGTTACTTATTACTATAATTTAATGCCCTACAAAAAAAAATTGATTTTTGAATAAAGTTTAAATATTTCAAAATTTCCAACAAAATATTTTTCATCTGCATAAATTTTGAAAATTAATTTTCTTATTTTTTTTGCGTAATGGGCAATTTTTTTTTGAATCATGAACTATATATTAATTAAATACAATAATACATTACATAACTAGTAATTCGTATATAATCAAATTTAACAAGATCTACCAATACATTTATAAGTAATATTTAAAAATTGAACCTTTCAAACTTTACAAATATATCAATTAATAAAAAACTTGGAAATTGATATATTCTTACAACCAATGGCAATATATATTACTAACTTGCGTGGTGTATATCACGTAATGGATCAGTAAATAATTAAAATTAATTAACAAGTTCTAAAAGTAAATTTGTAAGTAATTGTTAATAATTAAACTTTTCAAACTCTACAATTACTTTTTTCAATTAATTGAAAATTTGTAAATGATAAATTTTAATGATCAAATCTATTTGTATACTAGTGTTGAAAGTGTAAATCATTTTTTATATACATTTTCACACTATTTTCTATACACTTCTTACCAATGATAATTTTTATGTAACTGAGCCAATAAATGTCATTAATATACAACAATACAATTGTCCCAGTTATCTCTATGTTAATATTATACTCAATTTGAAGAGGCCTCTCTGAGTAACCTTATTTATTTATTTGGGAAAAAAAAATTAGTGACCTTATTTGAAGACTATAATATATCTTTTATTATTAAATTGTCAATTGAATAGTGAACAACCTAAATTTGTTTGTCATTGCAAAATTGGGAGGAATTTATATTCGGGAAAAAAAAAATGGGAAGAATTAAATTAATGAGAATAATATTTGTATGGTTATCGTAATAAGTTTACAAACAAAATTTATTTTATTACTGGGCATTATCCTAAATCGAATGCGAAAGAGTTAGCCTCCTAATTAAAGTAATTTTCAACAATTGTATGTTCTTCATCACATGCATTGCACGTGCATTTTGATATATATATATATATATATATATATATATATATATATATATATATATATACTCTATAAAAGTGTATTCAATTTTGATTTTTATATACATTTTCAAATAATATCTTTAATTTACAAAAATATTATACCGACGTTATCGTTTTCAAAGAGTTGCAATATTTCTCTTTATTAACGTTACTTTTCTTTTTCCATATTTTACTTTCCTTTCTCTTTTTTTTTGCAAAGAGTTATTGTCTTAAAAGGAGTTTCTCTCAATTAAACATCAAATCGACTCAACAACTTTTTTTTTTATACATCTATTCGGCTGGATTTTGACATCTAAACACACACGTCGGTTCAAGATTATATTATGAACGGTTGACATTCAGATTTCTCTCTGTCATTCTATCTCTCTGGCTCTTTTCTATAAATTGTTAAAAAAAAATTTCTTCTATGTTCTATTGCAAGTTCAAATATTTCCAAGAAAATACGTATTTGATTGAAGCGCATGACTCAAGCTTTATTTTTATTGAAGGTATGTTTCAATTTGAATTTCGGTACAAATTTGATCAAATTTAATCAACACCTGTTCATTTTTTGAAGGTAAGTTTTAATTTGAATTATATACCAACCACTTTCTAACCCTTTTAGATAAAAAAAAGCCATACAACTTTTGTTTTTACTTTTAGCCTATGATTACATCTGTTTTAGGTTGCACCATTGAGAGGTAATAGTTCTATTGTTTTTCAACATTTTTTCTTTTTTTTGCATAGATCGAGCAAAATTAACATCCAAGTCTTTTTACATTTTTTCTTTAGAATTAAAAAAATAATAATAATTATTTTGAATGCAAAAATTAGAATATCGTGTCAAAACTACGACGGTAATCATCCACGGCATCTATCAAGTATGTATTATTTTTCAGTTCGAGTCTTAAAATTTTGGTTTAAAAATTTTAACCCTTTAATACAATACTTGAAACGTCGTGTCTTCTGTATGTGTGATTTAGTGAAACTAAAACATCAGTTATAATATAATTGTAAAAGTTATATCTTTAGTTAGAACTCATTTAACATTGATTATAAGAGACGTCACTTTTCTGATATATTAAAGCTCTATAGATAAGTTAGAAAGTTAGGACAGTGCTTGGAAGAGATAAACAAGATGATGATTGAATATGTTTAGAGAGGACTAGCAATTAGAACTGCGAGAGTGAAGAAGGTTTTCTCTCTATGGTTGGGATGTAAAATCTATATGGATCAATTTCGTGCCAGTTCTTATAACAGAAGCTTGGCAAGGCTTTCTTTTCAAAAGGGGATATGAAATTGATATTGATGTTACTTAGTGAGCTAATGGTGAAGGATTCACATAGTTCCATGCCTTTCTGACTTTTTACTATTTTTAATTCAACCGTAACAAAATTTAAAATGAGTATTATTATTATTATTATTATTATTATTATTATTTATTCAAAATGAAAACAGTTTTAACAGACGTGACTTTCAACTATTTTTCAACATATTCTTGTCCCTAACATTAATTAATAAAATTAGAGACATAAAATTCAAAATTACCTTAAAAGTAATTTACTCCAAAACAAATATTGTTCTATTCAAAATTGAAGTCAAATTAAATAACTAAATGGAACAGGGTTCCAAAACAGAAACAATAAAGCACCTATGAAATAAAATATGACAGAATAAACATGCTAGAAACAAATTTTCAGAATATGTTTGTCATTAGAAAACCATATCTAAACATACACAAGGACATCGCCTAGAGCAATTTCTACCATTAATTCGGAGTTGACACAAGGTATCGGTGATATGTAGGAGTCCTTATATGAGTATAATTATTCAACGCCATTGTTGTATTTCAGCATAACATCATTCGTTGATTGTGTTCAAACTCATCTATATATGTCACCATTTTCCATCTCAGAGCATCCGTCATTTTTTTTTTTTTTTCTTTCTCAGAAACTCCTAAATTCAATTGAGCCTACTATTCTAAATTTTACCACTATACAAACCTACAGTCATAAAAATATAAAAAAATATTTCATTCAACTCTTTTACTGAAAAAAAAAAATTGCATAGAGAAGAATCTTTGGAAAGAAAAATATATAGGAGGTATACAGAGAGGGATTAAAAAGCCGTAGGTAGTTAGATTCAAAGCCTTGTTGTAATGTCCTGTGATTTATGAAAACATTAACATGTAACTTTTTAATCAAATTAACATACATTCAAATCTGTTAAAGAAAAAAAAAATCTTTTGAATTTTGTTACCATTAGATTGAAAACACTAAAAGAAATTTATTTTAAAAAATATTTGAAATTTTATTATTATCCTTTTTCAAACGTATTTTAAAAAAGTTATATACTAATACAAATTTTTTAAAAAGTCTTATCGTGTTTTTTATTTATTTCAGACACCTTTTATTTAAAAATTTATTACAATTTTATAAGTTCGGCCTTTTTAGATACATGGTTAGTAAAAGTAAACCTACATATGTTGACGTACCTTTTTTTTTTTTTTTTTTTTTCAAATATGTTGACATGATCAAAGAAAACATTAGTGTAACTTTTAGTATTTGTTTTAGTTTAAAGTTATATTACTAAAACAATTTTTAGAAAGGCAAAGTAGAATTTATTTATATATATCTATATGTACACTATTTGAAAAATAAAATTAAAATATTCACAAGCATTTCTCCTCACGTGCAATGCACGTTCCTTTTTCTAATATATATATATATGAAAATTGACCTTTTTAATTTGGAGATTTGATTAATAGGTATTTGTCAAGTTGAAATATGATCATATCAAGTTGTGATACGTTCTCCATTAAGTAACTGAAATGATTTTTAGTGAAATTAATTATTTACGACTGAGTTTTATACAATGATTAATTATAAATTCTCAAAACATTATAATTATTATTACTTGTAACTGTATATTCTAATTGATCTCACATTAACTTCTTCGTTGGTATATGAAAAAAATTATTGAATTCGCCAAATGCAATTGAATTAATGGGAGATTACTTTAGAATAACTAATTCGTTAAAAAAAAAAAAAAAAAAAAACCTTTCTAAGCAACCCCAACCACCATTATCGACAACAAAAATTCAAATAATTCGGGTAATAATATCTCATCAACTTTGTTCTGGTTAAACTGACCACATCACAATTAATGGAGCAATTAGACTTTGAAAAAAGAAGATAATTTTGAAATGATAATTAAAAATATAATATTTTATTATATAAACAGATGAATAATTTTTTTTATTAAATTAGGAACAAATTTATTTCTTTTAAAAGACAGGTTTTGATAAAAGATTTTGCAACTTGCAACAACTTCATATTTTGTCCAAAAAGTTAATGGAAAAAATCTAATGATATGTTTGATTGGAGGAAAGGGTTTAGGGGATAAATGAGAGGGGTATGAATAAAAAAAATCGTGTTTGGTTGGAGGGAAGCAGGGAGGAAGCAAAAAAATCCCTCATTTACTGTAAAAGGTCATCTCTCTTTGAAACCCTCATTTCCTTTTCTTCTTATGCTTGCGCTTCATATGAGTCCTCTCCACCTCATCCTTGTCAACTCTCTCCATCTCAATGTTTAAAATCACTTTGCCGGGGCAGGGCCATCCTAGGTTGGGTTGGGCCAGCCCGATGTCAAAAAAAGTGGACTCTAATATTAACCTGAACTTGGATGCATTCGGGCTATGAGGACTAACGCATTCAACTTTTTCTTCTTCTTCATTTCCCGTTTGAAACATCAAATTTTTAATTTTTTTGAAACATCAAAATTTTAATTTATTAATAATATCTTTTTTTTCAAGTATTCAATTATTAATTTTTATGTTTTTTTAAATCTAATTTTATTTTTATTAATACAAAAATATAAAAATTACCTTATTTTATATTAAATACTCCATAAAAGTAAGAAAACTTCTTTTTTTTTGGTTAGTAAATAAATTTTTATTTTTAAATTACTCCAAATAAAACCCTAAAATAATTTGTGTGTAGGGAAATCCTTAACACAAGCCAATGCTGGAAAACAAACTGGAGTGAGAGAGGGGGAGGAAAAGCAGCACTTTTATAGCGACCATTAGATTAAATCTAATTGTAATATTCTAAACCCACTTATATGCCATTCTTTTAATACAAAATCATTATCACTATTTTTAATTTCCAAATTTAATATTTACGAATACCATTAATTATAACAATAAAAGGCAAGTACTACCAAAATAAAAATAAAAATAAAAATCTCTTCACCTCTCGAAATCACATCTCACAACTAATTGGAATTTTATTTTCTTTAAAAAAAATTTGTAAGTGTTAGAAAATTGCATCCATGACTTGATACTAAGGTTGACATTGCCTATTTGTTTGAGTGTGAAAAAGAAATTAAAAATTGCACTATTGACATGCAAAACATCGACTAAAAAATAATAAAAAATTAAAATAAAATCTTTATTTTTTTATCCACTTGACAACTTCACCCATAAAAAAATTTAATAGATTACAATTTAAATTATTGTATACCACCCTAAAGACATGTTATTTAAAAATTAGAAATTCAATCTATTTTTCCTTTGTAAATTAGTTGGTTTTTTTTTAGTATTTTCTTTAATACTGCTATTATTATACTATCATCATAATTTTTTTATTTTTATTTTTTTTTATCTATCATCAAAATTTATTTATTTATTTATTTTTGGGTAAGTAAATAAAGGTATGAAAGACGGCTAATATGTAAAGTAACAACAAAGACCTCAAAGAAAACAAAAATTTCAATTAGTGGTGCTATGACGTTCTAGAGGTGAAGCAATTTTTATTTTTATTTATTTGGTACTTACCTTTTATTGTTGTAATTAGTGGTATTGGTAAATATTAAATTTAGAAAGTAGAAATAGTGATGGTGGTTTTGTATTAAAAGGAAAGAGTATAGGTGGGTTTGGAGTGTGACTATTAGATTTAATCTAATTTATAGAAAGTGTGGAAGAATTTTCTACGGGCCTAATATCACAGATTTGGAAGGTTAAAAAAAAAAAATGAAAGTTTTTAAAAATTTTGGGTTGGGTTCGGTTCAGGTCTAAAAAGTTAGTTAGTGGATGGGTACTAAACTGTTTTAAGTTTAAAAAAAAAATTTGAGGTTAAATAGTTTAATTTTGCTATGGAGATTAAATTAGTTTTTTTGATGTGCATAATTAAAGTCTTTATGCTAACGGATATGTGGTGGGGCTTTCTTCAAGGGTCTAACTTAGGATACAGATGATATTTTTGTTGGAGGTTTCAGCCTGGCCATTGCCTAGTGGGTAGTAAGGCGACTACCAACTCCAGCAGATTACAACCATACCATGTTGCTAGAAGACCTTGATGAAGTTCGTCTCAATGCCCTAGATCATATTATTGCTCAAAAGAAGAAAGTCATGCAGGCATACAACAAAAAGGTTATTTTTCGACCTGTTTCGGTCGATTGATGGTTTGTTTTGATCGACCGGTTCTTGGTTCCATTCATTTGAACAGTAAAATCATGCATTCCAGTAGGCTTTTTTACCATCTTGGTCAAGAACAATGAAATCGAACTCTAAGGTCCGCGCGAAGGTGTCTAGCATGATCATTCTTTGACTTAGAATAGACCAAAATATCATCAATGCAACTAAATATAACCATTTAGCATAAATTGGAGTTTCTAGTACCACACGTCAAGACATAGATCCTCAAAGTAATCAACTTGAAATCTAAAAGTGTGTAAAAAGCCGTGGACCATTGTAGCACGTCCTAATAGGTAAGTTACGTCTGCGTACATGATTATTTTCGGGAAAAACCCTCTCCTTGGTGAAATGAGCCCTCTAGCCTATTGGAGTGCCTTATTTTCATTTTAGCAACTTTTGACAATCTCAAAATATCAGAGGTCTTTTGAGAGCCCATTGGAGTGTCTTATTTTCATCCACTTGTCCCGGTTAGACACTTTTACTTGCCCACTTGTTTGAGGATGATAAGGATGACCACTTTATGAGTAACGGAGTACTTAAGAAATAAATGCCTAATGTCTTATGGCTTCCAATACATCATCCTTGTCGTTGATTATGTCTCAAAATGGGTTGAGGCTTGTGCTACTAAAATGAATGACCATTCCGTGGGCTTGATATGCCCCGGCTGCCAACAATGGTGACAAATCACTCCCCGAGCTGACCCCGAAGATACTAGAACTGCAGCCTGAGCCCAACCCGAACACGACTGGACTTTGAAAATCTCCAACTCAATTTGGACCGCTTTGTAAATTTAAAAGTCCAAGTCTGAAAAATTTTAGGCTCAGTTGGTCCACCCAATATGCACCCCTACTTCAAAGACCAAAATCGGATTCAGAAACTAATCGGCACAACTTTGTCTTTCTTCCTTACAATCTCAATGCAAAGCTCATGAATCCATTAAGCCGTTCATGTTTCGATTCAAAGCCCTAACACGCACCAGTTTGATTCGAAGCCCTCACTTGGTTCGATTCAAAGCCCTATTTCACTATTTATTTTTATATGAACTGTTTTGTTTATTTTTATTTTTAGGTTTGTGTATTTGTTAGCAACTTAGCAAAATAACATAATAGTAAGGAAATGGTAGAGGACAATGTTGAGATTTAACCTACACCTCTCAACTCTATCCTCTCGCCGGCAACAACCATGGTAGTCTCTTTCTCCTCCACACGCCTACACACACATATCTGTCTCTGTTTTAGATTTTTGTTCATATTGTTGTTTGGATGCTGAGAAAGTAGAGGAAATAGAAAAGAAGAGGGTAATAGCACACTTGCTGTTTCTTTTGTAAAGGATTTAAATAAATTTGGGTGTTTTTTTCTCTTTCTATCCCGCATATATTTTTTTTTCTAATTTTTTTTTTTCATTCTTAGATCGTTCTCGTTCTGGTGTTTTCTGTCTGTTTTATTATTATTTTAATTTTTTTTTATTATGTAATTCTATATGCTGTTAAGTTGAAATTGGCTTTTTTTTCGTTTACGATATTGTGGTATATCTCAACTATTGGATTAGTTGACTTCAAATCAGTATTTTGTAGTTCTTGGAATATGCAAAAAAAAAAAAAAAAAAAAAAAAAAAAAAGAGATTGCCACGAGATCATATTATACAAACTACTATCATGTGTTAATGTCATTTTAGCTGACTAAATGCATTAAGCTTTTAATCCTAAGAGGTTTTATGAACTCAAATTTGTGTTTTAGTCTAGTATGTACTAAAATATTATTATACTATTTATTTAAAATATTAAAGAGCGGGTATTGGCCGTAATGGTAAGGTTGCTTTAGTATAACTTGGAGGTCACAAGTTTGAAATGAGAAATGTCTCTAAATATTGGAAATAAGGCTGCATACATCTGACTATTCCAAATGCCGCAATGGTGGCAGCCTCATGACTAGGCAAGCCCCTTTTAATATAAAAAGTTTATTTATTTGAAACACTTTCGTAAAAGAATTTAGTGTTCATAATTTTTTTAAATTGAACACTAACCAAATTTAAGATTTAAGTGTAGCTTTGTCAGACAACAATTAATTTCTTGAGATCACTTGTGGATTATTTGATAGAATATTTAGAAGGATAGGACATTTATTTGATTTTTTATATTTTTATAGTGCAATTGCTGCCATTTTGTCAACTAGAGCAGCACACGATGCCGTTTGCAAACCATGACACAAAAGAGGAAGTCTAAGATAATTAACAGGTAAGCTCCTAATTCTGCAATCAATTTTATGTGGAAGCCCACATTACATCTGTTCTTATTTTATCTCTCAACATTATTGTTATATATAAATATTCTAACATAAGATTACATTATTAAAGGCTCAAACTAAAATTGGAAATTCAATAATGACCATCCAATGCTATCTACCTTCTTGTCTTAGTATCTTATTCACTAGTTGAAGGATTATAAGCAATAGGAATCACACACAGATCTCTTTTCTTGCATACTGCTGCACCGAAGGCCTCAGTCATGTCTAGATCTTCTTGTTTCTCTCCCTCAGGAAGTTTCCAGTCAAAGTGATACAATAAATTTGCAAGTGGAAGCTCAACATTAGCTACCCCGAACAACATGCCAGGACATATTCTCCTTCCAGCACCAAATGGTAGATATTGAAAATCAGTCCCCTTGTAATCAATTAAACCATCAAGGAATCTTTCTGGAAGAAAACTCTCTGGATCAGTCCAATTTTCAGGATCTCTACTAATTGCCCATATATTGACAATGACTTGGCTTTTAGCAGGTATCTCATATCCATTGATTTCACATCTCTCTCTGCTCTCTCTAGGCAGTAATAAAGGGAGAGGAGGGTGTAATCTCAGAGTTTCTTTGATAACTAACTTTAAGTAACTCAATTTATGGAGGTCATCTTCATTAACAATATTTCCTTTTGCACTTAAAACCTGTCTCACCTCGGCTTGTGCCTTTTCCATAACTCTTGAGTTTTTCAGCAATTCTGACATTGCCCAGATTAAAGTTGTAGATGATGTCTCAATCCCGCCACTGAACATGTCCTGAAAGAGCATAAAAATTGAGTTAAAGAATAGAGAATATAGATCAATATCATGACTTATTGGCTCATATTATGCTCTTCTACAACTCTGAGAGCTTGCCTTAAAAGATGTATTTTTGGGCATTAGCCACTTTGGGTGTTGGACCAGCATTACATCTTGAACACAATGTGTATATTGGTGTTTGAAGATAAAATGTTTAAAATTGAATTTTAGTATGTAAATAAGGTTTTGGACTTTGGCTCAACAGAAGGTAAAAGTAATTTGTGAAACTTATTCATTGGTATTGATAGAAGCAGAAACTAAATGTACTAACCAAGAGAACTGACTTGGCGTGTGCCATAGTTAAGGGGATCTCAAGGTTACCCTTCTCCTGAACTTTTAGAAGAACATCTACCAGGTCTTCATGATTGGCTTCACCATCATCGGTCTGTGTTTCCATCTTTCTGGCTTTATGGTCATCAATGATGTTGGTAAATACCCTATCAAGTTTTTGATGAAGCTTCTCAAGTCTAGGCCTCAGCCCAGTTATCAAAGCAAGCATTTTAACCGAAGGAAAGAGATCAGCAACCTTGAAACCTTCTGCTACAACTATGGCTTCCTTGATAAGTGATATGAATTCTTCTTGCCCGCGGAATTTCTTACCAATGGTTGCCTTTGCAGTGATGCTATATGTCAACGACAAAAGCTTTTCACTGAGATTGACTAGAGATCCTGTATGCATCGAAATAGATTTGATCAAATTTGAGGTCTCTTCTTCCCTGATGGGTCGGAATGATTGGACACGTTTGACACTTAAAAGCTCCATTATGCAAAGTTTTCGAAGTTGTCTCCAGTAATCCCCATAAGGTGCGAGGGCAATGTCATACTTGGATATTATATTTACAGAAAGATTAAAAGGTCTGCTAGCAAAGACGATGTCATGTGTTTTCATCACCTCTTTTGCAGTTTTTGCTGAAGAAATGACAACGATAGAAAGTTGTCCAAGTCGCAGGTGCATCAGAGGTCCATGTTTCATGGCCAAATCTCTTAGGCAGTGATGGGGTAGAGTTCCCACAAATTGGTGAATGTTTCCTATTAGAGGTAGCTTCCATGGTCCAGGAGGCAGTTTTGGGGTTTTAGATACTATTTTGAATACCATGGACAGAAAGAGCAGGAATGTGAAAAGAATTGGGAAGGAGAGGAATGGGAACTCCATCATCAATTGTAGAGCCACGTTCGAGTGTTCACTTGTCTCAGTGGTATGATTGCTTTTCATCCAGATTTATGCTTGCTGTGGAGCCCTGAAGTTCTGCAAGATCCTTTCAGCATTTTCAGATTACTTTTCTAGGTTGTATGCATGGTTCCCTTGTTTTATAAATGAAAATGCATTATGTTGATGATATTCTTTTCCACATATAAAAATGTAAATATTTAGCATTGAATTAAGAAAGATATATATATATATATATATATATATATATATATATATATATATATATATACATTGGCAAGAAACACACTTACGCATGCACTTCCACACATTTTACCCCTCCCCTCCCCTCCCTCAAAGGGATCAAGAAAAATATTTAGATACATGTTACAAATGAAGCATGTACGAAATCGTTAATCAGACCTTTTGATAAGATTGAATTGCAGACATTCAGATACATAAACTTTATTGATATTTCATATGCACCTTCAAATATCATTTTTTATCTGCATCTTCTACAATATAAGATATAGATAAAACTTCTTAGACACAATTTTGAATATCATGAATAGAGAGAGCAGGAAAGTGAAGAGAATTGGGAAGGAGAGGAACGGCAACTCCATCAGCAAATGGAGAGCAGCGTCCAGATTTTACTTGTCTCAGCGGTAGGATTGCTTTTATATCCAGATTTATGCATTTTTAAGTTCTCATTTCTGAGTTGTATCCTTTGTTTTATGAATAAAGATGCTTAGAGTTATATATATGAATTATTGTATTTGACAAGGTAGGGCTGTGGTACATTCTCGCCTTCTAAAGTGGAAGGGAGAGGATTGAAATTCTCATGGAGGCAAAGTGAGTTATTGTGTTTTTTTCTGTAATACCCCGATAATTTTAAAAGATTTATTAATTAGGATTAATTATTTTATTTTATTTTTCAATGATTTATTTTATTTTATTGAGTGCTAGATTAATTATCTTATTTTAATTAAGTTATATTTCGTGATTATGTATGATGATTGATTGTTTGTGTGGTTGATTATTGATTGAATTATTGGTGTGTTGATTTTATTGGTATTATATGACTTAGTTGTAAATTCTTGTTTGTTTATGTGCTTCATGTAATTAGTTATTTTAATTTCTATATTTAATTAATTATCTTATTTATTTAAATTAATTGGATTGGGCTTAAGGAAAGTTGGACCAAAAGATGTGGTCTTGGGCTTGTATGAAACCTTATTGGGTTAATTAATGAAGGTCCGTGGTTATTTAATTATTTAAATGATCACTTTTGTATCAATTATATTTATATATATATATATATATAATTATATATAAATATAATTAATTAATAATTGTTATGGAAAGATATATATATAGATATATATTTATTGATATTTATAAGTATATATGATTTAATTAACTAATGAGTTAATTATGGAAGGAATATATATTTATATATATATATGTTTATAGATATAAATTATTTAAAGATTATTATTTTAATTCATAATACTAGTTGGAATAGGATTTGGAATTTAAGGTGTATAAAAATACATATAAGGCTTTAGGGTTAAAGGTTTTACACGTTAGAAAAATAAAACAGACAGAGAGAGAGGAAGAGGAAGGGCTGACAAGGAGGAGGTCGGATCTGAAAAGGAGGACGTCGGAATTGGAAGAGATAATTAAAGCTTAAAGCGTCGGTTTCGTTTCGAAACCTTCAGACGAGTTCTTCTCTAACTTTCCTCTTAGAACTCATAAGGATTTCACCTTGAGTATCAAAATTTAAGATTAAATTTATTGATTAAATGATGGTTAGAACGGAATCTTAAAAATATGAATTATTATATTTTATTTTTGGAATTTTAGATTTTTATTGTTTTACATATGTGTTGTATATTTTGTTTACATCAATCGATAGGCTGGATCTAGACCCAAGAGGGTTAATTAGTGTTTCTAGCATTTATGAGAATTTTCTGGAATTTTTAGATTAATTTTAGAATGTGTTTTATATTTTTTGGAATTATTCAAGAATTATTTTCTATCTTAATTTGGCAAAATTATATAGATAATTTATAATATATATATATATATATATATATATATATATATATATATATACAACACTGGAGGCGGCGTTTGTAAGGTGGGCGCAACAATAGGGTAGTAATCTGGTGTAGAACGGTGCATGGTAAGAGGTTACACCACTAATCTGGGCCATTGGAATAGTTTAGATATAAGTGGAATGATTCGGTGCATTGCGGTGTACACAAAAGAGTGCACATGTGAATCTGGACCATGGATTAAGTTTGGTCAACAGAAGATTGATGTGGTGTGGGTGCATACATGTGAGCTCAAGTGAGCTAATCTGGTGTGGGTGCGTTTGTGTGAGCTCAAGTGAACTAATTAAGTGTGGGCGCGCTCACAGTAGTGTTTGAGCTCAGCCAATTATTTTGCCTGTTTGTGACATAAAATTAAAACGGTCATAACTTAGTCATTTTAAATCGAAACTGGGTCATTCTTGAGCTCAAATTCAAGGATTTTTCGTCTTCTTTCCAATGGTACTAATTTCATTATCAGATTCTTATCCTAATAAGAGATATTTACGTTTTAGTGAGACGGTGTCGGAAAACTATTTAAACCGGTATGGAGTATTTAAAGGAAACTATTTCTGACATATTTAGTTGCACTAATTTGGGTAAATATAATAAATTAATAATTTGTTATGGAAGGAAGTGTATATATATATATATATGTGTATATATAGTTTAATTTGTCTATGAGTTGTATGGAAGGATGAATATATATATATATATGTATATATGTATGTATATTGATTTTAAAAAATCAAGGATTATTAAAGAAGGTGTTAAACACATATATACATTAAATAACATATGTGTAGGTATATATATATATATATAAATCATTTAAGATGATTAATATTATCATTCTTATTTGGCATATCTTAATAGGCTGGTTGTTAAATTAATGATATGCGTATAATATGCATGTGATGGCTATGTATGATTTAGCGTATTGTTAATTTTAAAGTTAATTCATGGTTAAAGTGTGGGCATGGATGAATTGTCAAATGATTAAATATATTACCTAAATATTTGTATGAATAGAATACATATATGGAAAGTATGGATGAATTGCTAATTAAATGTATGAATAAATATACCTGTGGAGGCATGGTTGAATTGCCAATGTATAAATATACATACACGGAGGCATGGTTGAATTGCCAATGTATAAATAAATATACTTATGGAGGCATGGTTGAATTGCCAATATATAAATAAAAATATTTACAATGGCATGGTTGATTTGCCAAAGTATAATTACGTTGTTATGTGTTAGATGATTAAAATATCATCTATGGTTGTTGTATGTATGGATTGGATTAGGGTTAGATATTCTTAAATGAGAATAGTTTAGTACTTACTGGTTAGTGTATTATTTTACATTAATAAAATAATATTGGGGAAGACGTGAATGATTTGTCAAAACTTGGATTTTGGATATGTGATTTAAACAATTAAAATCATTATCGGGTTGGGATTAAATAGAGTATTTCTTTTATTATAATTTGTTATTTAAATGATTAAACAACTGACTATGATGGGATTAAGGTCAAAGGAGTTTTTATAAAATGAAATGGTAGATTGGTCTAGGTATGAATATTATTTTAACAATTATTTAATAGGTATGGAAATTTAATAAACCTATTAATGGATGTGATTAGTATAGTATATATAATTATATATAGACATGTATATCGTGCTTTATTAAAGTTAAAACTTTATTACGTTTGGTTTTGATCAGAGATGATCTGCTTATTGGTTTCCAGAGGCCTGGTAGAGTGAACTTGCTCGTAGGGTTTAACCCACGATTTATTTTTCAGGTTATTAGAGGTTCCAGTCTCGAGGTTGAGGATCCGCAGCTGGGAGACTGTCATTCGTCTATTCATCTTGTGTACTTTTAAATAGTATTGGATTATTGGATAATGTTTTAAGGGGTCCTTGAGTTATGGGATTTCCGAATTGTAATTGTTGGAGAATCATTAAGTAATATTTATTTATTAGTTTTCTTCAGCGGTTTATTTATTCTTTAGTATTCATCTTGGTATTCTGTGCTTGTTAAATACTTAAATTGTTTTGATATCCCTTGATTTTGTGCGTGGACTTGATCAATCCGTGTTCCAAAATTAGGGGGTATCACATTTTCCAAGATAAAAAGGTAAATAAAATAATTTTTTTGTAAATAGATCCTGAGGACTTGTGGAAGATTGCAATGACATATAGATATATGTGCATTAATGGGGTCATATACATATCATAATGGTCATATAAATCATACATATGGTTCAGATATGTCCAAAAGTAAGTGGATTCAGAAAAATTATTCGAAGAACTGAAAAAGCAGATTATGGGCATATAAATCATATACGTAGTACACTCACATCTATTTTTTATGGGAATATATATATATATATATATATATAGAGAGAGAGAGAGAGAGAGAGAGAGAGAGAGAGAGATTTACATTGTTGATGATATAGTTTTAGTCAGTTGGAGCTTTTAAGTTCCTATGTCTCTTTTGCAGAGAGTATAAAGAAGGTAGAAGAAAGCCTAAGGCCTTTGACTTTTCTTTTATTGATTATACCAAGGCTTTAGTGAAAGCAATGGAAAATGACCATTTGCTAGTGCCATGATATCATTGGTCTATGTTAAATAATTTAGTATAAATTTTATCCAGCAACAAAAATAAGTTGTTTTTTTTTATTTTTAATATAATAAAAGTATATCATAACAAATTTTAGGCTCTAGCTAAAGTTATGGAGGGAAATATTGTTCTCTCATGACCTTTCAAGATGCTAGAGTGCCATCTCAAATTTTAGGCTTTTTGGTCTTCACCTCAGAATGTGAGTATATTACTTTATTTTTTGATAATAATAAAAAAAAAATATATATATATATCTATACACACAAACTTCCAGAAAAATGCATGCATACATGTACGGATAGAGAAAGAGAGAGACACTTACAGCGTGGGGGATGTAGTTGTTCTAATAAGTTGGAGCGCTAGTTACCCTCTTGAGTTGGAGACAGTGTAAAAAAACCAAAAAAGGAAACAGAGAACACTGAATGTAGAGATAACTTTGTCCTGTATTTATAGAGAAAGTTTAGACACAGTAATTTTTTTATTGTTGTCTTCTTTTTACTTTTTTGGATGACAATACATACACGGTTTCTAAGAAAGAGTTTAAATAGAATATAGTAGTAACCCATCATTGTTAGTCCAGTGCAATGTATGACTCTTTGAAATTTCTTTTGTTTGTTTAAGTTTCAACAAAATACAACCACGTGATAAAAAGAAAAAGAAAGTAAAAAGAAAAAAAAATACAAAATACAACCAAATTCTATATATCTTACGTTGCAATGTTGAAGATTATATCATTGGCCAAGAAAATGTTGAAGCTTACAAAGGTTTTTTTTTTTTTTTCAACTGGGCAATTGAAAAAAGAATTATGCCCAACGTCACACAAGTGAGGAATTCAATGTAGGAGGGGAACTTGTAATAGCAGTGTGATTAAAAATAAATAAATAAATAAACATATAAATAAATAAAACAATAAATTATAAGAAATTAGGGTTTATTTGCCACTTGTTTTTGTTTTGTGTTTCTGTTTTAATTCGAAACAGAAACGATATATATATATTTTTTTGTGAATTCTGTTTAATAATGATTTGAAGCATTCTTGGTAATGTTACTGTTCACTATTACTGTGTTTTTGCTACCATGTTTTTGATTCTATGCGAAAACATTAGGAAATACTAATTTGATATTTTTGATTTTGATATCTTTTCAGTAATTACGAAATACTAATTTGATGTTTTTGGTTTTGATCTCTTTTCAACTTACCAACTGACGGTTTTTTTTTTTTTTTTTTTTCTTAAAAAAGAAAGACATTTTTTTTTACAAATATATGAGAAAAATTGTGCATATGTAATATATTTAAATAGTATATTTATACAAACAATAAACAGATTTTCACTGTTTTCTTAACGGGTGTATCCATATATCATAAACAATAAAAGACAAGTATAAAAAAAGGTACTTTCTGTAAGTTCTTTTTGTACCTTGTCAGATATTCTGATTCTTCGTTACAAGAGTAGTGATTGTTTTTTTTTTTTTTTTTTTTTTTTTTTTTTTTGACAAAAAATCTTTTAATAGTTTTAGGGAGACTCAAACTTTTGACCTTATAACTTAAAATAAAGATATAGAACGTCCAGTTAGAGAGAGTGCGCCAGTTGGGAATTATAAAGAAAATAAATAAGGTGCCATGATAGATTTTTCGTAATTTCAAAATTTTACGTCACACAGAATGGAGAAAAAAATTTGAGTGGAGAGAAGTAAAGAATAAAAGTGCGGACACCTTTCTAATTTCAATATTTAAGCATACTGAATATTTTCATGTATTTGAATATTGAATTATAGAATTGACTACTAAACCTTCAAACTATTATTATTATTATTTTTGAACAATACTTGTCATATGCCAGAAGTTCATTCTTATAGTAATGTGGTCTAATAAAACACTGACATATGTCTCAAGTTAAAAAATGAATAATACTCATTTCTAATGGAATCAGTATCTAAAGTTAAAAAATGAATCAAACTCATTTCTAATGGGTGACCTGTTTAGAATCCATATTACATATACAAAATTATCTATTTACATTACACAACATCAAAACATGTTTTAACCAAAAAAAAACTTCAAAACATGTATCATCTTATCATCCATCTGTCCCCTTTCTCCATCGTCAAACAACCCCTCTCTCATATCATATTTGGCTTGGAATAGAGGTTTTAATAAATAAAAAAAATTATACCCTTCAACCACAACCCTATAGTTCTGGCGGGGTGTCGATGAAGAACAAGAGAAGATTTATAATTTTTTATTCCCTTTTCCATTATATAATTATATTCTAATGAGTCAACCCTAATTCAATCCAAGTATAGCAAGAAGAATAGAGAAATCAGTGGAGAAAGAGAGAGTAGCAATGCTGCTGGCGGCGGGTGGAGAGTTACGAACAACATGCCTTCGTTACAGTCGGGCCATCATGCTTACCCAGGTGGCTCACCCGGACTCCTTCCGGGTCCGGCGCTTGGTGTGGAACCAGATTAAAGATTGAATATAACTCTGATACCAACTGTAAAAAGTGAACGCTTGACCATTTATCCAAAAATTTAAACTGTTGATAATAATGCCCATTCATTTATGCCAAATTACTCTCCCATCCGAATTCAATGTGGGACAAATCTTCTCTTGTTACAGTAATCTCATACACTAGACTAGACTGAAACTTACGCACCCATTTTTCTATATAGATTCATTTTGAGAGGTAAAAAAGATACCGCCCTTAGTCATTAGGATTGGGATTGGACGAAAGAGACTGAATACTACTTTAGTTTTATTTTAATTTTTTCGTAGAAACTTTATATGCATTGTCTTCCACATATATAATTTATTTTTGTGAATGATGCATACACAGTTTGAAAGTTGAAATAAAATTAAAGTAGTAATCAGTTTGTTTCAGTCCGGTCCCAATCCTAGAAGGACGACCAGGTTAAGAAAGGATAGCCATTAATGATCAAGGCCCATGCACCAAATTGTTTTTCTTACGTTGTATTGTTGAAAATAAGCATCATTGACCAAGAAAATGACGAAGCTTTACAAAGATTTTCATCAACCACCCAATTTAATAAAGAAAAAAATGAGTCGTTTGTGGGTTCCACTTACTATGACAATAAAACAACTCCTCAAAATATTTTCATACAAATTGGTGAAAAAATTTGTGGGTATGTTTAAGTAACACAATTATGCCTTAAGCTGGTTGTTTGAAGCTTAATTTTGATGCTGCATTTGATGCTTCTTCCTTGCGGTGTGGGGGTGGCCTAATTCTTCAGAACCATTTGGGCCAGCCTATTAAGGTGGCGTCGGTGTTCTTTAAGAATGTTTGCCATTCGTCGTTGAAGGAAAGTCTTGTGGAAAGTCTTGTGTTACGGGAAGCTGTTCGTCTCCTCAAAAGGTGGGTTATCATAATAATTGTTGAAGGCGATTGTCAGCCGGTTATGAAGTTACAGGTCTTGGTGGCTGCCCAATTAGTGGAGTTCAGCGATGTCTCTTCTCTTCTTTTAAAGTGTTTGGGCTCGTCTCTATCCTGGGTTCCTCGTAGTGGCACTACAACAAATTAAGGATTCACCAGTGTTCTTTTTATGACCGCTGATGTTGGTTAATAATTACCGGCGTTCATAAGAAGCGCTGGTATAGCTTTATTTTTTCCAGCATTTCTATACTAAACATTGGTATTTCCCTATGATGAACGCTGGTAATAGCCAATATTTTAAAATAAGGCTATACTAGCGCTTTGTTACAAATGCTGGTAATATAGCCAATATTTCCCTTACCACCACTTTTGTCCCTCTGATGAAAATTTTGTTAAATTAATTTTTTAGGCTAAACTATGTCATTTTTGTTTGGACTAAACCGTCATTTTGCAATTTCACTTTCGCATAGTCTTTTTGCCCTAACCGAGCCCCCTTTCTTACACAGATTACTCCTTCACTTTCCCATTTGTTTTGCCCTAACCGTGCCCCCTTTTTACACAGCTCTTCCCTTCAGTGCCGTTTTCCATCACCGGTCATTGCTGATCAGAGAATCAGTTTTCGATCACCGATCACCGCCGCCGATTTCTCACCTGCAACATCTATTGCGCTTTCCATCACTGGTAAGAGCTTTGTCCTATTTTGCAATTTGTATTTCACTTTCCCATAGTCGTTTTGCAATTTCACTTTCCCATTTCGTTTTGCCCTAAGCCCCCTTTCTTACACAGCTCTCCCTTCAATGCCGTTTTCAAGTTGCACAATGATTTCAGCCTCCCCAATCGCCTCCATCTCTATTCTCGTTCTCAACTCTGAATTTGCTCTTTCTCTCTCTCTCTGCAACTGCAAACTACAAAATCTAAAGTGCGTAAGGCCAAGCACTTCCCTCGCGAGGGAAGGGGTGGCGTTGTATTCCATGGGAGAGGTTTTAATTGTGGCGCACGTTAGTGCAATAGGCGCAAATTAACAATATGGGACTCTCCATGACCGCTTTGCTGCTCTGATTTGCAGCCAAAGCAAGGGGATTGCCCTACACTTTTCTTTCTTTCTCTCCTCTTTACTACAAAATCTACAAGAATCAAAAGTTCAAAACCCATATATTTCTCTCAACTCTCAAGCTTGCCCCCCCCCCCCCCCCCCCCCCAACTGCTATTTTGTATGTATGGGTTTTGCTTTAATTTTTTTTTCTAAATCAACTAATTAGGGTCTGTAATTCTTGTTTTGCAAACTAATTCCTATTTGGTCAAATTTTTTATGGTATTTTTTTTTTTAATTTTTTTAAATTTTTTTTTTTTACAATATAAAGTAACAAAATTTGCATTGCATTGCATTTCGAGGTAATCATCGTTATCTACATTTTATTTCAACAAAACAAATATTTTTATTTTTATTTTTATAACTTCTGGTTTTTTTTTTTTTGGTCAATTATATCAGTATAAGTTCCAGTTCCAGTTCCAATTCCACCACGTGATATAGTGCAGAGCCCTCCGCATGCGATACAATTCCTTGTTTATCTCAAGGATCTTAAGGTGCAACACTTACAAAATCTGTAATACTAATCCACAAGAGATCTGTAAGTTTTACATTTATCATGAAATTTTATTCTCTAAATTTTCTTTTCTCATTCTTGTCAGACAAAAGATTGGATTTCATGATATATGAACAGTCTTCAACAGTCTCCTTAAAAAGATATTTATTTTTATTTTTATTTTTTTTACTTTTAGATTCAGCTTTCTCTTTTATAATTTTTTTTTCAACTTTTAGCCTATAGTTGTTAGAATCAGCCTGTATCAATTATTTTTTTTTAAAGGTTAAACCGATATCAAGTTGCACAATGAAATGAAGGGTGAGTCAGGTTAGTGAGTGAAGAATATCCAGAAGCTTTAATTTTTATATCATAATGTGTAGAGGGGGTCAAATGCCTCTAAGTGACCAAAAGTTTGTAAGTCAAAGGATGGTTTGCAAAAGAGCAATACTTTAGGGAGTTTTTTTTTTAATTTCACTTTACATTAATATTACTATTTTTTTTCACTTTGGGACCAATTACTGTGGAAAAAAGTTCACTTTTTCAAGAGATAAAAAAGTTTACTTTTTCAAAAGATAAAAAATCTTATGAATATATGTATATATATAGAGAGAGAGTAATATTAAGTGAGAGAAAGTAAAAGAACTTTCAACATATTAAGAAAGAAAATATAAGAGAGAGAAAGCTGTAAAAGATGAAAGAGAGAGATTGCTTTTTATTTCTCCGTTTTCACATCTTAATTGTATACATATGGTGTCAATTTATAGCCTCCAAAAACGTAGGCAACAAGCAGCTTCTTCAACAAGCTGCTCTGTTATTCAAAATATGTTTATTACAAGTGGACCCCACCCAACATACATATATATAATACTTCCCCTTGGGGTCCACTGCACTACACTAAGAATATGCCTCGTTAAAACCTTGTTAAGGAAAATTCAATGGGACAAAACCCCAGCAAAGGAAAAAGAGTACAGTATTCTTGTGTATCTGAAAATGGTATTGTATAGGTTAAAACTGGCTTATTAAAACCTTGCCAGGAAAACCCAATGGGATAAAAACTTGGATGAAGGAAAAATAGTACAGTATGTCAATACCTTTTCAACCAATTTCTCCCCCTCATTGTTGCATTAGTTCAACTCTGAAGATCCTTTAGTTGACGCATTCTAATGTTGTGCACTAGCTTCTTGAATGTTGTAGTTGGAAGCGTTTTAGTGAATAGATCTCTTAGATTTTCACATGAATGTATCTTCTGAATATCAATATACCCCTTTTCAGGCATTCATGTGCATAAAAGAATTTTGGTGAGATGTGCTTGGTCCTATCACTTTTAATATACCGTTCTTTCATCTATGCAATGCATGCCGCATTATCTTCATATAATACTGTTCGGCTATCTTTTATTGATAAGAGACCACATGTTATTCGAATATGTTAGATTATTAACCTCAACCAAATGCATTCCCTGCTTGCTTCATGAATTGCAAGTATCTCAGAATGATTTAAAGAAGTTGCAATCATTGTCTGTGTCATAGATCGTCATGATATAGGAGTGTCGCCACAGGTAAACACATATCCTGTTTGTGAATAAGCTTTATGTGGGTCAGAGAGATAGCCGGCATCTACATATCCAATTAATTGAGAATTTGGTGCTTTTGAATAAAACAATCCCATATCAATTGTACCACAAAGATATCACAATATGTGTTTGATTCCATTCCAATGTCTGCGGGTTGGTGCAGAACTGTACCTTGCTAATAAATTGACTAGAAAAATTATGTCAGGTCTTGTGCAATTTGCAAGATACAAAAGAGCACCAATTGCACTGAGATAGGGCACTTCAGGACCAAGGAGTTCTTCATCATCCTCTCAAGGATGAAAATGATCTTTCTTGATGTCAAGTGATCGGATAACCATTGGAAAGCTCAATGGATGGGCTTTATCCATATAAAAATGTTTCAGAACCTTTTTTGTATATGTTGATTGATGGACTAGAATACCGCTCGAAAAATATTCAACCCGCAACCCAAGGCAGAAGTTTATCTTTCCGAGATCTTTTATTTCGAATTCTTTCTTTAAATAAGTGACCATTTTTTCGATTTCGTCCAATATTCCCACAAGATTCAGATCATCAACATATACTGCAACAATAACAAAACCAGATTTTGATTTGTTAATAAAAATATATGGACAAAAATGATTGTTCACATACCCTTCTTTGAGTAAGTAATCGCTAAGATGATTGTACCACATTCGTCCAGATTGTTTCAATCCATATAAAGATCATTGTAATTTTATCGAGTATATACTATGTGGTTTTTTTTCAGGCATTTTAAATCCTTCTCGAATTTTCATATAAATATCACTATCTAGTGATCTATATAAATATGTTATAACCACGTCTATTAGATGCATATGCAATCTTTCTGTGACTGCCAAATATATTATGAATTTAAATATGGGTGTATCAATTATAGGGGAGTATGTTTCCTCATAATCAATACCAGGTCTCTGTGAGAAACCTTGAGCTACCAGTCAGGATTTGTATTTTATGATTTTATTTTTCTCATTACATTTTCGTACAAATACCCATTTGTACCCAACAGGATTAACACCCTCAGGTGTTTGGACTACAGGTTTAAATATTTCACGTTTAGCTAATGAATTTAGTTGTGCTTGTATCGCTTCTTTCCATTTTAGCCAATTATTTCTTCGTCGACACTCTTCGACGTTTTGAGGTTCCGGATCCTCATTATCAATATCAAGAGCAACGACATATGAGAATATATTATCGACAACAATTTCATTTCTATTCCATCTCGTTCCATAATTTAGTGAGATATCATCATTTTCAAGTACCTTTGCCTTATCAAGGGCATATGCCTCATCAAGGGCCATATCATCATTTGTTGCATTTGCCTCTTCAATATTTATTATTTCTTCATTTTTAGGTATCTGGGTCTCATCAAGAGCCTCTGCCTTATCAAAATCTATAATCTCAGATTGATCAATAATATCTGTTGCTCTTTTTGTGGCCTCTTCAGGAATGCCAATTTTTCTTTGTGATTTCCTCTTACGAGGAGCAGTATCTTTTGCACCGACTGGTCTGCCACGCTTTAGGCTTATTTTAGATGCATTTGCTGCATTACTGACAGAAGGTCCCTTAGGGACATCAATTCGTGTTGGAATATTTGCAACTAGTATATGTGATTTTATTACTTTCTTTGTATCAGTAAATGCATCAGGTAATTGATTTGCAACATTTTACAAGTGAATGATCCTCTGAACTTTGCTTTCACATTGATTTGTGCAAGGATAAAGTGAGACAATTCCAGGGCATTTCAAGTAATATCACGTTGCTGCTGTGCCTTTTCTCCCCCTAATGGTGGAAAAATAGCCTCATCAAAATGACAGTCAACAAATCATGTTTTAAAGACACCACCTATCAAGGGTTCAAGATATCTAATAATAGATGGAGAATCAAAACCAACATAAATTCCAAGTCTAGGCTGAGGACCCATTTTAATACGTAGGGGTAGTGCAATTGGAACATATACAGTACAACCAAAAACTCGTATTTGAAAGATATTTGGTTGTTGACCAAAAACAAGTTACAATGGTGAGTACTTATGATAAGTAGTTGGTCGTATATGAACTAATGATGCAGCATGTAATATGGCATATCCCCAGGCAGAAACAGGTAATTTTGTTCGTATAAGCAAATGATGACCAATTAACTGAAGTTTTTTAATAAAAAGATTCGGCCATACCATTTTGAGTATGAGTGTGTACAACAGGATGTTTAACATTAATTCCAACTGACATGCAATAGTCGTCAAAAGCTTGAGAAGAAAATTCAGCAGAATTATCAAGATGAATTGTCTTAATTGGATAATCAGGAAAGTGTGCCCGTAATTTGATAATTTGAGTAAGAAGTCTAGCAAATGCAACATTACGAGTAGAAATCAGACAAACATGTGACCATCATGTTGAGGCATCAATTAAGACCACAAAATAGCGAAATGGTCCACAGGGTGGATGAATTGGTCTACATATATCCCCGTGAATTTGTTGTAAAAATGGAGAAGATTCAACAATGACGTTTGAAGGGGATGGTCTAATAATCAACTTATCTTATGAGCAGGCGGTGCATAGATGATTTTTTGGTAAGATGATTTTTTGATCCTTTAGTGGGTGTCTAAGTGAATTTTTAATAATTTGACGCATCATTGTACTCCCCGGGTGACCAAGTCGATCATGCCAAAGCATAAAAAGTTTTGGGTCACAAGAATTTTTATGTATCACAATATTTGACTCAATTGTTCTAATGGTTGTATAGTATAACCCAGAAGAGAAAACATAAAGTTTTTCTAATATCAGCTTCTTGCATGAGGTAGTGAAAGTAATGCAGAGATATTCTATATTTCTCTCATTTGCAATCTCAATATGATACCCATTACGATGCAAGTCTTTAAAACTCAACAAATTTCTCCGAGATCTTGTAGAATATAAGGCATCATTGATTTGTAATCTTGTTCCACGTGATAAAATGATGTTGGCTGTTCAGAGCCTTCAATCAAGTCGGTGGGACCTGATATTGTACTGATACTAGCATCTGTCAAAGTTAAGTGAGAAAAATATTTTTGATCTCGAAGGATTGTGTATGTCGTTTCACTATCTGCAAGACATATATCTTCACTATTTATTTTGGAACCAGTCAGATCCAATCCTATTCATACAAAAAATTTTATTAGAAAAGAAACATTTATAACAAAAGAAACTTTTAATACAAACTAGAAAACAAAAACTTTAATACAAGGTGATAGGGAAAAATAAACCTACCTTGACCTAACGATAAAGGCAATTAAGTGTTGACCAGCCGCCAGACCTCTTCGACTTTCGAATGGTGACAAAGTCTACAATAAGAGCGATGATATTCCGTTAACAATGATAAGGGAAGTTGTTATTAAAGATAAATCCAATCTTTAATAAACTCAACTGACTATATCAACAAGAGACCATAAATATGAGATGACTCTGGAATAAGGGATACAAAAAAAAATCATACTTAAACTATTACGATAAAAATTCTTTTTCTAGAAACCCCCACTAACTTTATCGTCGGAGGATGGCTGGCACCACACCGGTGTTTGACTTAGCCATCTTTGTTTTGCAGGAAACGGTGTCGTACCAAGCCGCGGTGAATTTCAACCCCAACAGTTGGCACCGTCTGTGGGAACGACGATTTCCTTAAATATTGTTTAGTTGGGTATATACGTTTGTGGTCCTGTATGGTTACCGAAGGAACATCGTTGCAGGGATCTGGTCAAGGGGAAAGGTCAGGTGAACACCTAGACGTCCCAAACAACCAGGAACGGCTTGCAGCGTTGGAACTACAGGTCCAAACTCTGAATCAGGGTATGAACCAATTGATCCAGCAAAGTGCAGTGCTCCTGCAATATCTTTTTCCACCAGTTCAACAGAACTTGTCACGACAAGATCTCTCGAATCTAAATGGTGGTAATGGGAGTCTTGAGGAGTGGGATAATCATCCTCCTTAAAATGAGACCGAAATAGAACAAAGCCTGGTGGGGAACCGATATAGAGAGGTGGTCCACCCATATCTTCCACGGAGTTCCCGACCCCATGAAGACACACTAGGCATTGAAAAGATGGAGGAGTTTTCCTATTTTAACTTAGAGATGCAGGATCTCAAGGAGAAGATGGAGGATATGATGTAGGCCATGAAAGGGAAAGGTACTGCGGCCATAGATGGTTTGGTGCAGAAGACCAACTTACCGTTCAGCCCCTCGGTTATGAAATGCCACTTGCCAGGCAAATTTAGGATGCCCTCAATTGAGAGTTTCGATGGAACTAGAGATCCCCTCGACCACTTGGAGACTTTTCAAGTGCTTATGCATCTGTATGCGATGTCGGATGAGATCATGTGCAGGGCTTTCCAAATGACCCTCAAAGGATCAGTACGGGTATAGTTCAACAACCTGAAGCCAGGGACCATCGAAACCTTTGAAGAATTGAGTAAACACTTTGTAAGCTATTTCATTGCTGGCAGAGGCATAGAAGGCCGGCTGCTTACCTTCTCAAGGTGAAGCAGCAGAAGGAAGAGTCACTGCGAGACTACATTGGTCGTTTTAACACTAAGATGCTACAGGTGGAGGAAACGGATGACAAAGTGGCCCTGATCACCTTTACGGGAAGACTCCATACCTTGAGATTCCTCTCCTCTTTATCAAAGGAACCCCTTGCTAATATGGCCGAGTTATTGATCCGAGCTCAAAAACACATGAATGCTAAAGATACCATAACTGCGAGAAAAGGGAAAAGAAGGCGATGATAAGAAGGCAGACAAGAAAATGCCGGCCCTGACAACTAAAAATGAAAAGAAAACCAAGTATAAGAAACCCATAGTCAACCAGAATCAAAGGACGTCTCGTTATAAGAGCGCGGAGAGGTATGCAATTATACTCCTTTGAATATGCCAATAGATCAAGTTTTCCTTCAGATTCAGGATGAACCATATCTTAAGTGGCCACCAAAGTTGAAGTCAAATCCGACGTGAAGACCTCGTGATAAGTACTGTAAATTCTACAAAGACCATGGGCACACCATAGAGCAGTGCTTCGACCTTAAGGATCAGATTGAAAATTTGATCCAAAGGGGACACGTGCGAAGGTTCACTGTGGGGAATGACAGAAACGACACTAATCCACCAAGAGTAGGCTGAGATAACCGCCCCCTGATCAGTAACCAATGGGAGAAATCAGGGTCATAGCTGGGGGATGTGTAGGAGGTGGGGAATCAAGCTCAGCCTATAAGGCCCATGCCAAGAGAATGCGAAGCTCATCTGAGGTGTGTGAAGTTAGAGTATAGATTCAACATCAAAAAATATCTTGTCTATGTGGTCATGTTATCACATTTTCAGATGAAGATACTAAGGACGTGCAATAACCCCATGACGACCCTCTCGTTGTCACCATAATGATCGATAACTAAAGTATTTGGCGAATCTTGGTTATAATGGAAGTTCGGCTAATATTATTTTCCTTGATGCATTCTATAAAATGAAGATTGGTAAGGAAAAACTCAGACTTACTAGATCACCATTGGTGGGATTCTCGGGAGACAAGGTTTATCCTCTAGGATCGGTTATTCATCCCGTCACTACAGGAACTAGCCCAAAACAAGTTACTGTCATGGTAGACTTCTTGGTGGTGGATTGTCCATCTACTTACAACATTATCCTAGGAAGGACGACTTTAAACTCTATGAGGGCCATCACTTCGACTTATCACCTCTTGATACACTTCCCTATAGAGCATGGCATAGGCGAACTAAGAGTAAACCAGACTACTGCCAGAGAATGCTATGTTGCATCTCTCAAAGAGAAGAAGCAACAAAAGGCCTTGATTGTTGAAGAAATTGAAGAAAAAGAGCGAGACCGAGCCAAGCCAATTGAGGATCTGGTGGAGATATGCCTAAATGACAATGATGTAACAAAAAAGGTGAGTATAGGGTCTCTACTCCCCTCAGATCTCATGAGTGCTCTTGTACAGTTCCTTAGACAGATGTGTTCACATGGTCACATGAAGACATGTCTGGTATTGATCTAGCCACGATCGAGCATCGATTAAACACGGATCCCACATTCAAGCTTATCAGGCAAAAATGAAGAACATTTTCCGCAGAGAGGAACATGGCTATATCAGAAGAGGTAAACAAGCTTCTGAAAGCTGATTTTATCTAAGAGGTTAATTACCCCGACTGGTTGGCCAATGTTATTTTAGTAAAAAAAGGCCAATGCAAAATGGAAGTTGTGCTTAAATTTTACCGATTTAAATAAGGCGTGCCCCAAAGATAGCTTCCCTTTGCCAAGAATTGACATGTTGGTAGAAGGAACGGCTTCCATAAATTGCTCAGTTTCATGGATGCATATTTAGGGTATAACCAAATCTTAATGCATCCATCAGTTAGAGAGAAGACATCTTTTGTCATGAACAGAGGTTTATTTTGCTACAAGGTGATGCTTTTTGGGCTAAAAAATGCTAGTGCAACATACCAGTGGCTAGTCAACTTGATGTTCAAGAACCAAATCGGAAGGAATATGGAAGTATATGCGGATGACATACTCGTAAAAAGCTTAAAAGCTCAAGACCACCTGGCTGATCTACAAGAGATATTCCAAGTCCTCAAAAAATGCCAAATGAAGCTCAACCCAAGCAAATGTGCCTTTGGTGTCTCATTTGGGAAATTCCTTGGTTACATGGTAAGCAGGAGAGTAATAAAGGCTAACCCCGAGAAAATCCAGGCAATTCTCAACATGCGGTTTCCAGCATCGACTAAGGAACTTCAAAGACTAACGGGAAGAATCGCTGTTTTAAATAAGTTAATTTCTAGGGCAATTGATAGGTGTTTACCTTTTTTTCGTGTGCTCAGGAAAGCTTTTTCATGGACACCTGAGTACGAGCAAGTTTTTATAAAGCTGAAAGAGTATCTCACTTCATCACCGTTACTATCACGAGCGATGAAATGAGAGCAGCTATATTTGTACTTGGTGATTTCTCTATTGGCAGTAAGCTCAGCGTTAGTCCTCGAAGAGGAGGGAATCCAGAAACCAGTATATTATACTAGTCGTGTATTCAGGGGGGCAGAAGAGAAATACCCAAGGATAGAAAAGTTGGCATTTGCTCTAGTTGTCTCTACAAGGAAACTCAGGCCTTACTTCCAAGTGCATACAATAATAGTACTGATAGACCAACCACTTAGGCAGGTCCTCCGCATACCTGATATTTCGGGGCGACTCATGAAGTGGTTGGTAGAACTTAGAGAGTTCGATATCCAATACAAACCCAGAACGGCTTTAAAGCCATGGCAGATGTTATAGCAGAATTCATACTAGAAGATGAGCACAAGCATGGCTTAAATGAGCAAGAAAAAGCTAAATCTACTTGGATATTATATGTGGATGGGTCAGTCAATGCCTGTGAAAGTGGGGCATGGTTAGTAATTATCTCTCTAGAGGGGAAACGCATCAAATACGCACTCAGGTTTAGACTTAAGGCAACCAACAATGAGCAGAATATGAGGCCCTCCTAGCTGGCCTCAGGATGGCTAAAGCCCTGGAAGTCGAGCGACTAATAGCGTACACTGATTCTTAACTAATAGTTGGACAAGTCCAGGGGGAATATGAAGCAAAGGATGAGAAGATGAAGACCTATCTGCATAAGATAGAAGATATCAAGTGCTGTTTTAAGAAGTTTTCCATTCCTCGGATCCCCCGAGAAGATAATGAGCAGGCAGACGCCTTAGCTCGACTAACAACTGCAGAGGAAGATAAAGCCATACCCATGGAACATTTGGATAAGCCTAGCACAGTCCGAGATTGGCCACAGAAAATACACCATGTGATCCAAGGCATGGAATGGACAGAACCTATTATTAGGTTCATAGAGAATGAAGAGCTACCCTAAGATCGCATAGAAGCACAAAAGGTCAGGATGCGTGCAGCAAAATATTCCCTCATTGATGGGGTTCACTACAAGGAGGGATTTTTTCTACCCTACTTATGTTGTGTCTCCACTGATGAGGCAAACTACATTTTAAAGGATAAATATGAAGGCATTTGTGGAAACCATGCTGAGGGCAGATCACTAGCGCATAAAGCTTTCTGATAAGGATACTTTTGGCCTACTATGCAGAAAGATGCGCTTGGTTTTATGAGGAAATGTGACAAGTGCTAGAGATTCGCCAATGTCCCAAAACGACCCGCAGAAGAGTTAACCCCTCTTACAGGGCCGTGGCCTTTTGCCCAATGGGGAACGGACCTCATCGGCCCCTTACCTCCAGGGAAGGGACAAACCAAATATGCAATTGTGGCCATCAACTATTTCACCAAGTGGGTGGAAGCTGAGCCATTAGCTCATATTGAAGTGAATGAAGTAAAGAATTTTTTTTTTTGGAAGATAATAATCTGTAAGTTCGGAGCACCAAGGGTGATTGTGATAGATAATGGGAAGCAGTTTGAGAGTGAGCAGTTCAATGATTTTTGTAATGAGCTTGGGATCAAAATTCCTTTATCTTCTTCTACCTATCCCTAAGCCAATGGGCAAGTTGAGGTCACGAATATAATGATACTAAAGATTATCAAGACAAACCTAGAAAAGGCCAAGGGCTTGCGGCCTGAACAAATACCTAGAGTCTTATGGGCCTACCGCACTACCGTGAGAACTCCCACTGGGGAGACCCCCTTTGGGTTAGCTTTTGGAAGTGAAGTGGTGATTTCGGTAGAGACAAATGTTGCCACCTTCAGAACCAAGTATTTTGAACCTCAACAGAACGAGATGGAACTGCGGTTAAACTTGGACTTGGTAGAAGAAAAAAGAGAACAGACCCAAGTTAAGGTTACAACTTACCAGTGGATGGTATCCAAGTACTATAACGCTCGGGTCAAGCTAAGGAGGTTCGAGCCAGGAGACCTGGTGCTTCACGAGGTTACCCCGACTACTAAGGAAAAAGGAGAGGGAAAGTTAGCTCCCAATTGGGAGGGCCCTTACTGAGTAACCCAGAGCAATAGACCGGGGGCATATTGGTTAGAGACACTTGGCGGAAGCCAATTTCCCCGCCCCCATGGAATGCAGAACATTTGAGGAAATATTACTAGTAGGTACTTATGCCAGGCTATGGGTTTTTATTTATTTTTATATGATCTGACTTTTAAAGTCATAGTATATTTTTAGCTTCAATAAAGCGGACCAGTATTAATGAATGCTGATGATTGACTATCGAATATTATTTTCGATAAGTTTTTCAATAAAAAACAATTATTCATCTTGAATTTTCACATTTTTCTACTGCTGACGATATTACTATTGAATTTAATAAGTTATGAAAGGACTTGTAAAATGTTAAGTTTATTTCTTTATTAAAAGAAATAATTGACATTCCCTTATTAAAGGGACGAGCTGGGTAAAGCTTTTAAAAACACATTCCTTTAAAAGAAGGATGGGCTGAGTGAAGCCTGAAAAAGTGTTCGAATATTTCTTTAAGAAAGATGTGTTCAATACCACAAAGGGGGGAGCCGCATAAATAGAAAAGTAATTATGCATAAAGAAATAATAAATATGGAGTAACACCATGAAAGACAAAATGTCAAAAGCAACACAACTACTTTTTGAATTAAGAGAAAATCTGAAAAGTTTTTAAGGGAGCGACATGCTAAGAAAGCAGAAAACTTAATATATATATATATATATATATATATATATATATAACTACTACTATGGAACTCAATCTTCCTCTTCGCTCTCAGCTTGAATATCATACATAGAAAAATCTATATCTGGATGATATTTGCTGATAAGGGCTTTGAACTGGTTAAAACCATCACAGCAAGCCTTGCCTATGAGCACCTTGAACTCATCATAATTTTTAAAACTCTCCACTGCAGCTAGCTTCTCAAGTTCAAGCTTATCAAAGTATTCTTTGGTAAGTCTCACTTTCTCCTCTTGAAAGCTTAATTTTGCATTAGCCAAGTCATCTTCTTTATTTTTAAGTGTAGAAGTAACATCTTCGTATTTAGCCTTGAGGGAAGCTATCTCTAAGGAAAGCTTCTTGTATTCTTTTACAATGACAACAGAGTATTTAGTGTCTTATAAATAAATAAATAAATAATGACAAATAGTTAAAGAAGAAAGGGATGCACATGATAAGAGTAAAGTCTCACTTGGCTAATTAGGTGAAGAAATTTTCGTGAGAGCTTAGCTGTCGGCAGGTTTTGCAATCTGGCAGAGTCATCTTTTACCACCATTTTATGTAACCTATCATACGCGACACTAGCGTTATTAAGATTCGAACCAAAACTCTCGAATCCCATAAGAACCCCACCAAATTTACCGAAACCTAAAGATATAGAAGTCGGTCCTCATAACACTCCAGAGCTTGAAGATCTACCTTGATGTTCCTCTCCTACCCTTCGTAATTTTTTGGAACAGGAGTAGAGGGAAGATTACTTGACCGGACTTGGGCTAGAAGTCTTTCACTAAGTTTCTTGCCTACATAAAAAGTAACAATAAAAAAAAAATTATTGAAAAATTAACTAAAACCATTAAGTATAGGTATGGGTACCTTCATTTTTCTTACCTTTCTCTAAAGGGATAAGAATTTCAATTGAGCTGGTAGTTTGTACATACAATTGTAAAGCTTCATTAGTCATAAGAGCACTAAAGGTCTTCACTGGGTAAGCAAAGGCATTACCTACATATTTCTTATCTTGGGCTGAGAGAACTGGTTCGTCCTTGAAGTCTGGAAAAAGAATTGTAAGTTGCAATTCTCTAAATAAATAAATTAATTAAATTTCCCTCAAGCTTAAAAAAAAAATATAAAAAAATTATTATTCCAGTGAACAATACCCGCGGCACTGTTCTCGAGTAGTGCGAAGGGTTAAAAAAAAAAGTTTAAAATTTTTACTGTTCTAGGAATAGTACTCGTGGCACTGTTCCCTCGGGAATTATGCCAAGCGTTAAAAAAAAAAAAAAAAAAAAAAAAAAAAAATTTGCAACGCTACCCAAGGGTTAAAAAATATATAAAAATATTTACCTCCAGGATCTGAATTACTTGAAAATTTCCCGTACGTACTGGAAATAAAAAAGAAATCTCTTATAGCCTTTATTGTTTTCAAGAGCTGCAACAATGAGGAATATCTTCTTCGATCTACACTGGAAGTACCAAAAGTTATCCTTTTTCTTAGGATAATAAAAATGCAAGAATTGATTTACTGTTAGGCAACCATTGCCATATCTTCCCCAAATAATCACATAGCCTATAATAATTCTCCATGAATTAGGGCCAATTTGAGAAGGAGCTATCTTCAGATGGGAAAGTAAATCTTCTATAAATGGATGAATTGGAAAATGCAAACTAACAGTAAAAGTCGACTCGAAAAAGCATACCTCACCTAAACGAACAGAAGAACATCTATACTCTGGTTTGGGTTTGTGAAGGTGAATAGATGAAAGAATGGAATATTAAATCTAAATTTATGTGAATTCTCATCCTTAATTAAGGATTCTCCTTCACGCGGGGGTTGCTTGGAAAAAGCAGTCATTGGTCTTGAGGGGTAATCAACACCAGATTCGTTAGCATAATCAGGATTAAGTTCTTCAACACTTTCAGAATTTGAGTCTTGAGATTGGGATTCAACATTCAAATTATCTTCATGCACAGACATGATGAGATTGTGGATATCGTGAAAACAGCGAAACCACTCTGGAATTACACCAACAACCCGACAGAGACGACTAGACTCAACTACGTATCTCGCAAATTGAGGTTTGGAAGAATCAAGGTAAAACAATAATAATTATAACGATCCACAAGAAACTCAAAGTCAAGATCTAACTTAAAGAATTTAGACAACAAAAAAAGAAAAAAGAAGGAAGGTAAATAAATAAATAAATATTTATTTATTTTAATTATAAGGAAATTCTTTTTGGGTAACAATGAAATTCTCCTGAAAGAGTCCTACTAAAATTTGGAAGGGGATTTGTAGTAAAAATGAAATAAATAAAATATAAGAAAGTATATATACATATTAATCAATATTTTCTTGGTCTGAAACGTACCCGAAAATAGGGGGCAACTGATAGGGAAAAATAAACCTACCTTGACCTAATGATAGAGGCAACAAAGTGTTGACCAGCCGCCAGACCCCTTCAACTTTCGAACGGTGACAGAGTCTACAATAAGGACGACGATATTTCGTTAACAAAGATAAAGGAAAATGTTATTAAAGATAAATCCAATCTTTAATAAACTCAACCGACTATATAAATAAGAGACCATAAATATGAGACGACTCTAGAATAAGGGATACACAAAAAATCATACTTGAACTATTATGATAAAAATTCTTTCTCTAGAAACCCTCACTAACTTGATCGTCGGGGGTCTACGGCCGACACCATACCGGTGTTTGACTTAGCCGTCTTTGTTTTGCAGGAAACGATGTCGTACCAGGCTGCGGCGAATTTTAACCCCAACATAAGGAAAACAAAAACTTGTTGAAGATAATATAGTAGAAAGAACATGAAATAAAAATATGATTAATTGGTGTGGATATTTCCATCACTAATCAAATGGTCTAACTTTCCATTACGGTCTTCAAAAAAATCTGATACATCCAAATTTGTGATGTCAACTGGCTCATCATGATCAATGAAATTCATTTTTTTTCCGTTTCCCCTTTTCTTTCATTGAGGCTTGGTAAAGTTCAGTCAGATGCTTAGGTGTACGACAAATGCTTTGCCAATTCCTTGTTATTCCACACCGATAACAAGTATTATCATGTGCCTTGGGAGGTTAAGCCACATCTTTCCCTTTTACTTGTTTCATTTCATTATAATCTCTCATTTGGGGATATGGTGTGGATCTCTAATTGCAAAAATTTGATGATTGATATCCTTCTTGGTAATAGGAGTGATTTCTACCATGACCATATTTATTATTGTGGTAGTTATTTTTACCACGACTGTATTCATTATTATAGCCATTTTTACCACCACAATCATGTTTATTACCACGTCCACGTCCACGTCCACGTCCATGTCCACGTCCACGTCCATGGGATGAGGCAACATATGTGTCAGGGATCAGTATCGATCCAGTTGGACGAGACTGGTGGTTTCTTAAGAAAAACTCGTTATTTTGCTCTGCCACAAGTAAACATGATATCAGCTCTGAACATTTTTCAAATCTACGTTTTCGATATTGTTGTTGTAAGAGTACATTCGAACAAAATTTCGTTAGTGATGGTATCACCACACAATTTTAGTGTAGAGCTGAGTTTAAATAGGGTAAAGTTGTATTCAGCCACAGTTTTAAAATCTTGCAACTGCAGTTGCTGCCAATCAGCTCGAGCTTTTGGGAGGATAACTATTTTTTGATGATCATATCTTTCTTTCAAAAAAATTCACAAACTCAGTGGATTTCTTTCAGTGAGGTATTCAGTTTTTAGCTCCTCACTAATATAGTGACAAAGGAAAATCATGCCCTTCGCTTTATCTTGTAATGATGCATCATTCTCTTCTTTAATTGTGTTTCCAAGGCCCATGGCATTTAAATGGATCTGAGCGTCCAGAATCCAAGATAAATAATTTTTGCCCGAAATGTCCAAGGCCACGAATTCCAGCTTTGTCAAGTTTGACATTTTCAGAACAACTAGAAGTGACAACAATATAAAAATACAATTTAGCATAGTATATAAATAAATAAAATGGCATTAAGTGAAACAATAACATAATATGAACTATTTAAACAACAAAGGCGGTAAAACCAGCCATAGTGAATAAATTATTAAACGATAAAGGCGGTAAAACTGGCCATAAATAATTAAATAATAAAGGCGGTAAAACCGACCATAATTTGTAGATAATAGAGACGGTAGAACCAACCATCATTAAATAATAAAGGCGGTAGAACCGACTATAGTGTGAGCACATATATATATCACTTAAGTGAACAAATTTATTTCATGAAAAATAATCAATAATTAAAATTTTCTTACCCTTTGGAGTCAGGAATATAATTTTCTTCAATAAAGCAAACAAACCCAACAATTTATCAAAACTAATATCACAAAATAGATATATAGTTGAGATAGAAAGAGGGAGAGAAAACTTCTTGTTTAAACCTAAGATGGTTAGAACTCACGCTGATATCATCTTATGAATATATGAATATATATATATATATATATATATATATATATATATATATATAGTAATATTAAGTGAGAGAAAACAAAAGAGTTTTCAACATATTAAGAGAGAAAACATAAGAGAGAGAAAGCTGTAAAAGATGAAAGAGAGAGATTGCTTTTTATTTCTCCTTTTTCACATCTAAATTGTATAGATATGGTATCAATTTATAGCCTCCAAAAACGTGGGCAACAAGCAGCTTCTTCAACAAGCTGCTTTGTTATTCAAAATATGTTTCCCCAACAAACATATATATAACAAAAACTATATATTTAGGAAACTATACAACAAAGTACAAATTTAGACATTTGGTGAGACGTTGCTGCCTTGAGTAGAGATTTCTTATGAAAATACAAATAGGCCTTTTTTATTGTAATTTTTGTAAGGCCCACTCAGTTGGTTACGTTAAAGCCCATTAACAAACAAAACTCTAATAATTCTCTCCCAACTCCAATGTGATTGTAGTTTCTTTTTAAATGTGTTGTTAACATTTAACTAAATTTAATTATTCGCTATAGGTGCATACTTAATTTCAAAGTTTTTTGTTTGGTAAGGAAAATAAAATTTGATGTAGATCAAGATCCCATGGCAAGCACAAATGGAGGAGATTTGACTTATAGCCGGAGAAGAGGATGAGAGTCGCACAAAGTGGATCCCGAATCACGTGATTGAGAGACACCACCACCCGTAACAGGATTGCTAACTGCTGACGCTCTTGAATTGCTTTTGGGGCATACGAAGCTATAGCTGAGGCGGAAGTAACTCCTTCCAATCTTTCTACGTGAGTTGAGTCATCTGAAGAATAAAGAAGGACCACTTGACCTTGACTTTGAGGATCACCTCTCATTGGACATTCATCTGGTATCGGTCAGTAAGACCTGCTGACACGATTTGACAACTAAAAGGTGGAATCTTTGGGAAAGGTTTACGATGAACAAGTCAAAGGGCGCCGCCCAGACAGAGAGTTGGATTGGACTTGTCTTATCTGGTCCGGAGGGACGTCCATCATGGCCCTATACGTGTTCATTTCTTGGTCTTTTATTGAAACTTGAAACACCTTTCAGTAGTATGGTAATTCTTTAGTATAAGTGCCGTAGGGTTGGAAAGCTTTACAAAGTCAAGTGGTTTCCCCTTTCCATTGAGGCAGATACGTAGATCGGTTGAGAGACTAAGCTACACTGGAACAACAACGGAATCTTGTCTGTTGAACGGATATATATAAATTGTATACTACAAATATAAGATGTATAAAAGGTAGTAAGTTTGTTTTCTTTTGCTTATATTTATTAGTAAAATAATATAGTAACACATTGTGACAATATTAGAAGCAGCAAAATTACAAATCATTAAAGGCAGCACCAGTTAGATGTAAGTAAGAGTTGATATAAGTTGGTTCTAATATGACATGTTGTTTTGGTAGGTGAGATTTGTATATAATAATGAATTGTGACAGAAGATGATGCTCTAGCATAACATATTTCTTTAGTTCCCTCACTTGTATGTACATGACATCAAAATGTTGCAGGAGTTAAAATATATAAAAAATAAAATAAATAAAAAAGAAGAATTTCATTGAGGCTAACTTCTTGATGAATTCTGTTAAGGTTATGACTTTAATTTCTTATATGTTAAATTTTCATTATATTTTATTATAATACCTCTAATTTCTTTTATGTTAAAATTTCATTTATTATAATGTGCGCTTAATGAATTTATAAAAAATGTAAGGTAATTCAAATCAAATGGGCAGGAGTTGTTGAAATTGAAGTTGAAGATAAAGATAGAAAAAAGAAAGTTTGAAGCTGGGGTCATGGTTGTGCTTTCCGAATTTCCTTAGCCGATGTGAAAACTACTAGTACATTTTGATGGGTTCATTTGAGGAAACTTATGGTTGTGTTCACTACTTTTGTGAAAAATAGTTTTCTATTGTGGATACTTCTTTTGTAAAAACTTGGTGTTCACTATAGCTTTATCTATTAGTAGACAATTTGGATGGTATTTTTATATTGGCAGGTTAACTTGTGGTTGCCTAAATCTATTAGTAGACATTTGGATTAGGGGTGCACACGATTCGGTTCCTTACGGTTCCGGTCAGAACCGGAACCGTTCACAACGGTTATTAGAACCGGTTCGGTTCCATGAGAACTGTTAACCATGAGTTGAGAGACAGCGGTTGAAGCTTGCGAACCCGAACTAGAGCAGCGGGTGATGGAAACTGAAAGATATGGGTTTTGATTTTTTGAACAATCTGAAATGATAAGCCGATATGGGTTTTGAGCTTTTGATTCTTGCAGATAGATCTGAAATATATGGGTTTTGAACTTCTGATTCTTGTAGATTTTGTAGTTTATAGTTACAGAGAGAGAGGGCAAGTTTAGCAGTTGCAGAGAGAGAGAGGGGCAAGCATGAGAGTTAAGAGACAGTGGCTGAAGCTTGTGAACCTGAACTAAAACAGCGGGCAATGGAAACTAAAAGATATGGGTTTTGATTTTTTAAACAATCTGAAATGATATGCCGATATGGGTTTTAAACTTTTGATTCTTGCAGACAGATCTGAAATATATGGGTTTTAAACTTCTGATTCTTGTAGATTTTGTAGTTTACAGTTGCAGAGAGAGAGGGCAAGTTCAGAGTTGAGAGAATAGAGATGGAGACGATTGGGGAGGCTGAGCCACTGAAATGATTTGCCCAAAATATAATTTTTTTTTTTTTTTTTTTAGGTTTAGACTTCAGAATTATTAATAATATAATCAAATATATATATATATATATATATTATGGTTTGGTTCTAGAACCGGAACCGAGAGATTGGAACCGGAACTGAACTGAAACTCAATGGTTCCTCATTTTAGGAACCGGAATCGTGAGAATTGGAATTTCGAGAACTGGAATTTCGGTTCCAGTTCTCACGGTTCTGGTTCCACGGTTCTTTTGTGCACCCCTAATTTGGATGGTAATTGTTTTATATATAGACAGTTTTATAAATGGGTTTTTTTAGGAAAAAAAAAAAAAAACTGGGTAATCACATTAAATGAGCGCTGGTAAACAACATTCATTATATGAGCGCTAGTAAAGGCTTAATACTAATGCTTATCAAAAGAGCGTTGGTAAAGACTTAATATCGTTCATTAAAAGAGCACTGGTAAGGGCCTAGTGACCCAGGAATCACCAGCGGCCATCAATGAATGCTGGGAAAATGCTGGTAATTGAATTACCAGCATTTTTTTAGACTTTCACCAGCGTTTTTGAGCGCTGGTGAAAGGCATAACTATTGTAGTGTGGTAATGGTGTAGCTCATTTACTGAGCAAGAAGGCTTTTGTAGCTGTTGCAGTTTCTTCTTCCTGATTGTATTTCGCTTTCTACTATATGATATTTTGTTTGTTTGGTGCCAAAAAAAAAAAAATAATAATAATAATAAACTAAAAATAAAATAAAATAAAAAAAATAAAATTGCAAAACAAAACAAATATATATTGATGTAAATATATATTCTGGTGTATCATCCATTCTCTCCTTGAATATTATTAAGAATTTTTCAATAAGTCAAAGAAGGTAGGCTTATTTACTTACAAAGTCTTGACTGGCACCAAATAAAAATAAATGAATGAAACTTATCTTTGTAATACAAAAAACTTTCAGTTAAATACTTTAAATAAAAAAAAAGTCATAATTAGATTAAACAAAATATATAAGATTTTTTTACAATATTCATCTTCACTATTTCCTTGTGTATTTATGTATCAATAAAAGAAATGCAATGACTCGGTCATTTTCCTTTCTTTCTTTTTTCGGTAATTTTCTTTTTTCGTCTTTTTTCATTTTTCGTCCTTGTCTAACTTATCATTTTTCCTTGCATAACCTCACATCTTGTGCTCGGATTTGATTTCGGCTTTACATGCGTTCATGATATTTAATTTCCAACATAATTGTATTTTTACTTTAGTAGAAAAGCATGCTAGATGTTTACTTTTCTTGTAAAGGGTATGGATGCATAATTTCTTGAAAAAATTCTTGGCTTTTGGGGTTTTAGTATAATTATGTAAAGTAATTATTTTTCATCTTAGGGACCATTTTGTAATTTAATTTGGAAGATATTTTGAAAAATGACCTTTTTGTAATTTTTAAAAAGTGTGACAAGTGTCACACTCCAATGGAGCCACTTGTCGGCATTAGGGTGGAATCACTTGGAAGCATTATCTTGTGACATGTATAGGGTGGAGATTCACCCACTTGTTGGCCTAGGATTGGTGCACTTGTTGACTTGAATGGTGACAAGTCCAGGCTTAGGATTAAGCCTAGGAAGGAGCCATAGATTGGTGACAAATGTAGACACCAAATTCAGTTTTGCATTATATGCGTGTGAGAGGTAGTGTAAGAACCCCTAGTGAGTGAATGAATACTAGATCCTCCTGACGAGGCCGCTTGTATATGCTAAAATAATGTAGTGAATGTGCGGTTCAAGAAAAGCCTTTTTGTTCAAGTTTAAATTTATAAAAACCACTACCACCACTACTACTAATGTAGCAAGAGTGAGTAGGGATTGTCCCAAGGGATTATATATGTTGGAATTTAACTTTGACTCTAATGTATCAATTGATTGCAAGGAGAGATTGGTTGATTACTCTAGAAAGCAATTAATTAAAATGCAAGTAAAATAAAACTAAGTTGAGATAGGGATTTAAGAGATGAGAAGTGAGGTCGTGAGGTTTATTGGAATTGCCACCAAGCTTGTTCACCAAACCACACACTTTCAACTAATTTGGGGAAAACATTCTTGTGAACAAAATGCTACTACCAATTGCAATATTAAGCATGGACCATCAAATTTAATAATGTATTGTCTACCTAACCAACAAATAAACTAAGTGTAGAACAACCCATCAATTCTAAGCATGACCCATCAAACTAGTCACAATTATAGCACACATCTAGAGAATTATAGAATTTGTAATAATAAGCCATGGAATATCAAATCAAGTATAGATTGTCTACTTACCCACAAGCATGAATTAAATTGTAGAACAATCCATCAAGCATAAGAATAATCCATCAAATTAATTGACAAACCCATTCAATGAAAACCCATACTTAACCATCACCAAATCCTTAATTAATTACACATAGACATGCAACCAGCATAAAGAATCTAGTGTAGAAATCAATTCCCAAATAATCACACATAAGACAACATGTCATTAAAATAGAGAATCATTAGGAAGAATTAAATCAACAATCACAAGGCTAAGCACTAATCACAATAATATATATATATAAATCCCCAAAAATAGAAATACAAGGGTTTAGATTACAGAAAACTTAGGGCTCATCCAAGCCTTAAGTGTAGATTTAGCCAATCATGGAGAAGGTGGATGTGGTCATGAAACCTTCAAGGGTAAGCTCCAAACATGGCTCCATCTTCTTCTTCCCCTTCTTCTTCTTTAAAGCTCTAGAGAGAGAGAGAGAGAGAGTGGATCTAGAGATGGGTTCTTGAGATTTTCCTCCACTTCCCTCTTTTCTTCTAACCCTAATCTCTAACTTTCTAGAGAGAGAAACTAAATAAAATATAGGAATTACAATGTAAAAATATGAAAATCCCTACAAAAATGGTTCAATCCCTCATACATACAAGGCTTTGAGAGCCCAAAAATGTGAGAACTCGGTCCTAGAATCTCTTATTTGAAGCTCTGCCCGAGTTGGTTCGAAATAAGATTTAGATCTGCTTTTTAATAACTTTCGCGAATAGTTCGATCGATCAGAGAAAAGTTCGATCGATCAGAGTTTGATCGATCTCACTTTTCTTCGATCGATCTTGGTTCGATCGATCCAACTTTCGATCAATTTGGGTTCGATCGATCCAACTTGGCAGTTTTTCAGCATCAGCCTCTTTTTGTTCCAGATTCTCACCAAGACTTATTTTGACTCCAAAAAGGCCTTAAGAAGCCATTTTTAGCTCGTTTTAACATAATTGACCTAAAATAGACAAAAACACAAATAAGTACTAAAACGGGTAAATAAAGATTGGTGAATAGACTAAAACACCCTCGCCTAAGGGGTTTAAATATGCACTTTTCAGCGCTCATCATACCCCCAAACTTAAATATTATTAGTCCCTAGCAATAAACTACAAAGTAAAGGAATGAAATGAACAACTATATAACTATGAACTAGAAAGCAATAAATGGATAACGCCACTTTCGTAGGGAACACGATTGCATTTAGCATATGCAACAAGCCTTTTAAACCCCTAGGTTACCCCTAGTAGACGAGTGAAGTCTTGTGAGGGTTTCCAGAAATGATACCCACAAACATTAAGCTCATTCTCACAAAAGAGGCACCAATATTGCAAACAAGCATTGGGAGAAAACTACCTCAAGTATGCAATTTTTCAATCATTTCCAAGCAATCTCCCAAAATTTCAACATCAAGCAAACAAGTATGGTCCTTCACACATTAAGAAAATGATCATGCAAATCAAAACAACTCTAGAATCCTTTTTGAGTGGACTGACATCAAATATGTTGCTATCTAAGCCAACTAAAAAAATGATCACATCCTTTGCTATCTAAGCCAACTAAAGAAATGATCACATCCTTACCCTCAAATCTAGTCCCGATCATCAAAACAACGAGTGGACCTTTTATTAAAGCTTTATTGTTCTAGGTGCACTTATTCTTTTCACTCATGTATTTTATTATTATTTTATTATTTTTTATTTTTTTACTATCCTAAGGATTAAAGATGGAAGCATGGTGCAATGTGTTGATCTATTAAGCTTTCTAGCGATCCATGAGGTCGAGCGTTAGGTCAATGACTCCCAAACCAAACGGCTTTAGGGCATTAGGCGTTAAAACACTCCTAAGGACTTACAAGCTCAAATCAACTAGGGTACAAATTAAAATAACCTCCATCTAATCATTTCCCACTTCTCACCTTTTGGGAGAAGTCCTCATTTTTTTTTTTGCTTTTACAACTCTTCTTTTTTTTTTTTTTTTTTTTTTTTTTTTTTTTTTATTTAGCATTCAATTATTAACCTAGAGTTTGGGCCCTCCACCTTTCGGCGCGAGAAATTCAGTGCTTATGAGGCTAGAATCCCGGCTACTCAATGAAAAGGGATTGTTATCCACTTTTGTCAAAATGAAAGCTTTTAATGCACTATTAGCCCAATTGGGATATAACCAATTCAATAATCAACAAAGCATGTACCCCACAAATGAATGCTAGTGTGTGCCTGTGCTATTGTAGAATCCTAAAGTGAATATCAAAACAATCATAAAATCAGGATGATGTGGACCACAAGTGCAAGCAAGATATTAATCTTTCGAAAAATTTACTCCTAAATGGTATCCACAAGGCATACAAGGAGTATTAGACTCTCAAGTCAAGCAATTTTTAAATTTTAAGCAATATAATCCTCAAAAATTCAAAGTCATAGCTAACATGGATCCCAAATCTCAATTATGCAATTAAGTCTCAAACTTAAGTAGAATGCAACAAAGACATCTTACCCCCAAACTTAAACCGCACATTGTCCTCAATATGCAATAAGAACAATGGAAAAGATGGAAAGAGTATACCGTGGTGGCAAAGACTTGAAGCCTGGTAGTGATCTATTGGGAAAGAGTGTACCCCCAAACTGGAAATTAACAATCTATTTGAATAACTACACTAGCAAACTCACATCAAATATCAAATGGGATAAAGATAACCAAATCATGCATTCTATGACAATATAGCACAATATGAAAGAGAGATATGAGATCAAGCCCTAGCTAAAGTATGAAAGTATGCATGACTACACATAAGGGCACAATGTTGAAACAAATTTTTGTATTTTTTATTTTATGAAAGCAAGTATATACAAAATGCAAGAAAATCAAGGAATTAAATGCATAAACAAAATATAAAAAGAAAAATAAAGAAGGTAACATGTAATGAAAGAATATATACAATGCAAGAAATGAAAAACAAAAAGTAAGAAATGATGCAAGAATAAAATAATAAAAAATGAAAAATAAAAACTTACACAAAAAAAAAAAAAAAAACAAATAAACATGCAGGGAATGAAAATGCAAGAAAATAAAGAATGCTACAATTTTTTTATTATTTATTATTTTATATTTTATGAAAGTATGTACAATGAAACAATATGCAAGAAAAATAAGGAAATAAAACTGCAAATGAACATGAACTATACAAGAGATAAAAGACACAATGTGTCATGTGGGTGCTAAGTTTAACGTCTCTAGCAAGACGGAATACTACTTTGAAAAATTATTTTTTTTTTCTTTTTTTTTTATTATTAATATATTTTCTAGAGAAAATAAATATTTACACAAACAAAGATAAAAAGACAAGTAAATAAAAATGCAAGAAGTAAAAATCTAAGAAAATAAAGAATACAAAAAAATAAAAAATAAAAAAATATATATATTTTTTATTATTTTTTTAATCAAGAGAAAAGTAACCAAATTAAATAAAAGAAAATGAAATATAAAATAAAATAAAAATAGAAAGAGAAAAAAGTCAAAAAGTCAAAGGGGTAAAGCTATGATCGATCTCTATGCTAGCACGATAGGACAAAGGCATGAAATTTGCAGAGCTCAAAAATTTTTCTAAGTATGGAAGTGAAATCGATCACAGGGTTATCCAGATCGATCGAATGATACTCAGATCGATCGAACAATAAGTTCGAACGATACACAGAGACCTGAAATATGCAGAGAATTTTTGAACGATGGAACCGGGAGATAAGAATATGCAGAGATGGTGTTCGATCGATCGAATATCTCTTGTGATCGATCGAACTGGCACCAAATGCCTTATTTTGAGATGAAAGTACAGAAAATCCTATGCTAAGCCCCAAATGATGGTAACAAGAATGGAGATTGAAAAATATGGATGGAAGAACGTACATAAGAACTAAAAAATAAAAAGAAATGAGGGAGGAATAGAGTTTCAAACTCTACGAATACTAGTGTTTATGCCTAACATGTATGAAATCTTCAATGAAGCTTAATGGAATATATCCAGACACCGCAAAAAGTGAAAGATAAAAAGAAATGGGAGAGGAATAGAGTTAAAAACTCTACGAATGCTAGTGTTTAATGTCTCTAGCAAGACGTTGAGTCAACTTACTAATCAAAAGAATCAAAAACCGAATATGAAACATCCTTATTGATCCTCTTTTCACTTTTCTCATTTAATGTCCCACTTACAACAATGAAATCATCCTTTAAAAAAATGACTTGAAAAGAAATGAAAGAGATGATTTCGTTCCTTTCATTCACGGCCTTGAAAACAAAATCAATCATTGTTGGCCTTGCCTCTGTGTTGTGTTCTTGAATCACATTCAAATGATCATTCACTTTGATAATTGGTGAGGCATTGTCTTTCAAAGACTCATTTGGAATATCAAGAAACTTTTCTTCATCATTTTCCTCTTCCTCAAAAATCACCATATCCTCACCTTCTAAGTTAGCTAAGGAGTCCATTAGAGAGTTCACTTCGTTTTTGGAGCTTTCAAGGTCAAAACCATAATTTTTATACATTTCAAAAAGGCATGTCTTAAGAGGTTCATTGGAGATAATAGAAGGAAGGCCCTCTTCAACAAGTTCCTCCTCCTCCTCTCCTACCTCTATAGTGGTCAATATCTCCTTATTCTCTAAAGTGGAAATGGTGGAGATAAAATTATAATCAAAATAAGGAAAGTCCTCATTAATCATATTATGCTCTATTAGATTAGCCACCAACTCACTTGCCACTTCTTTCTTTATACAAGATAGAGTGCTAGGTATTAGCTCACTTGCTACTTCTTCTTCTTCACTCTCATCATCCTCATTTATATAAATTAAAGTTCTTGCCATTTTTTTATTTGCCTCTTCCTCCTCCTCTTGACGAGAAAGAGTACTTGCAATTTGCTTAACTTGAGCTTCAAGCTTGGCTAACATTTGAGAATGAGAATTAATAAGTGGAGCTTGTGAAATATGCACATCAAGTAAAGCTAAAACTTTTCTTCAAATCCGGGTGAGTACCTAGAAGGTGGTGGGGTTGGTTTATCATAAAATGGTGGGGGAGGATAATAGTCACAAGGAGGATAATGAGAATAGTCAAGTCCATTATAAGATGATGCATGTTGAAATGAATTGGACTCAACCTCATAAGGATCAAAATATGGTGGAGGGACATAAGATGAGGGGAAGTAATTTTCCCCCAGACTTGGATCAAACAATGGCTCCATCCACATTCAAAATCCAAATGCAAGAAAAAATTTTGGCCTCCACACGGGCTGATGCTTGGACAAAAATTTAAGCAATATAATGAGCCTCAACAAGGGCTATCACAAGCATGCAAAGAAGTGAAACAATTAAATTACGATATTTTCAAGAAATGCTCGTAAAGGTCCTTAAGCAACTTCAACTCCAATCTTAGCTTTAAGCTCCAATGATTACTTTAAGATCCAATGTTTGCCTTCCTTATAGTCAAGTACCTAATTGAACAAATAATATCAAAAATAAGAAAAGAATATACAATGGAAAATAAAATAAAAATATAAGCAATCGAATGAACACTATTGTCTAGTCTAATTCCAACAAAACCGTTAATCCCCGGCAACAGCACCAAAATTTGACGAGGCCGCTTGTATACGCCAAAATAATGTAGTGAATGTGCGGTTCAAGAAAAGCCTTTTTGGTCAAGTTTAAATTTATAAAAACCATTACCACCACTACTACTAATGTAGCAAGAGTGAGTAGGGATCGTCCCAAGGGATTATACGTGTTGGAATTTAACTTTGACTCTAACGTATCAATTGATTGCAAGGAGAGATTGGTTGATTACTCTAGAAAATAATTAATTAAAATGCAAGTAAAATAAAACTAAGTTGAGATAGGGATTTAAGAGATGAGAAGTGAGGTCTTGAGGTCTATTGGAATTCCCACCAAGCTTGTTCACCAAACTACACACTTTCAACTAATTTGGGGAAAACATTCTTGTGAACAAAATGCTACTACCAATTACAATATTAAGCATAGACCATCAAATTCAATAATGTATTGTCTACCTAACCAACAAATAAACTAAGTGTAGAGCAACCCACCAATTCTAAACATGACCCATCAAACTAGTCACAATTGTAGCACACATCAATCTAGAGAATCATGGAATTTACAATAATAAGCCATGGAATATCAAATCAAGTATAGATTGTCTACTTACCTACAAGCATGAATTAAATTGTAGAACAATCTATCAAGCATAAGAATAATCCATCAAATTAATTGACAAACCCATTCAATGAAAACCTATGCTTAGCCATCACTAAATCCTTAATTAATCACACATAGACATGCAATCGACATAGAGAATCTAGTGTAGAGATCAATTTTCAAATAATCACACATAAGACAACATGTAATTAAAATAGAGAATCACTAGGAAGAATTAAATCAACAATCACAAGGCTATGCACTAATCACAACAATATATATATAAATCCCCAAAAATAGAAATACAAGGGTTTAGATTACACAAGACTTAGGGCTCATCCAAGCCCTAAATGTAGATATAGCCAATCATGGAGGAGGTGGATGTGGTCAAGAAACCCTCTAGGGCAAGCTCCAAACATGCCTCCATCTTCTTCTTCCTCTTCTTCTTCTTTGAAGCTCTAGAGAGAGAGAGTGTGTGTGGATTTAGAGATGGGTTCTTGAGATATGCCTCCACTTTCCTCTTTTCTTCTAATCCTAATCTTTAACTTTCTAGAGAGAGAAACTAAAGAAAATATAGGAATTACAATGTAAAAATATGAAAATCCCTACAAAAATAGTGCAATCCCTCATATATACAAGGCTTTGAGAGCCTAAAAATGTAAGAACTCAGCCCTAGAATCTCTTCTTTGAAACTCTGCCCGAGTTGGTTCGAAATGAGATTCAGATCTACTTTTTAATAACTTTCGCGAACAGTTCGATCGATTAGAGAAAAGTTCGATCGATCTCATTTTTCTTCGATCGATCTTGGTTCAATCAATCTAACTTTCGATCGATCCAACTTGGCAGTTTTTCAGTATCAGCCTCTTTTTGCTTCAGATTCTCACCAAGACTTATTTTGACTCCAAAAAGGCCTTAAGAAGCCATTTTTAGCTCGTTTTAACATTATTGACCAGAAATAGACAAAAACACAAATAAATACTAAAACGGGTAAATAAAGATAGATGAATGGACTAAAATACCCTCGCTTAAGTGGTTTAAATGCGCATTTTTCAGCTCTCATCACCTCCACCCACCACTTTTCATTTTATCACATCTTCATTCCCTTTGCTCTCATCCGAACCTAGCCTCCATTGAAGGAAAACCTTGGCTTAGGCCTTTTGACTTCATTTTGGCCTCCTTCCACTCACCATAGACTCTTAAGTTTGGAATACTTTTGCTTTCTCTCACTCTCCTCTACAAAACCCTTGTTAGGTTTTCCATTTTTAAGCTTGGTTGCCTTGGATTATAGAGATACAATTCTCTATTGAGGTAGGGGGTGTTCTAGTTTATTATCTAAGTGAATTAATTGTCTTTATAGTGATATATAAGTTATATGCATGTCTTGTACCAATTTGGGAAATTAATGATTAATTGTTGCTTACATATCACTCATTTTAGACTTGATATATGGCATGGCCATGACTTACTCCATGTTATATATTAAATTGGAATCATTTGGACAACTCTTAAAATCTAGAGAAATTGATTAGTTAGTCTACTTAATTTCTATTTTATTGATCTAATGATTTAGTCATGCAATTCATTGAGATTTTATTGTGTTTTTATCATATATCATGACTTGTTGCTCAACTTGTTAATTTTGGATACTTGGGATATCATCAAGAACTTGAGTTGGCTAGGACTTGGTTCTAGTACGGGAGATAGAGAGCTCCCTACACTATAGTGCGCACTAGGGGAAGGTACCTATGGGTCAATAGCCCTAAAGTGATCCCAAGAGTACAATTTTAGTCCGGGCGATATCCAAGTATCCACTTTGGTTTGATTTCATACTTTAAATTCTAAGTTAATAACCTTATGAAATTTCATCTCATTGTGCCTTGTTGAAAGTTTTGATGTCATTTAAATAGCATGGATTAAATTATATTGAATTGCAAACTTTGTACAAAGAGAAGCGTATGTATGCTTATTCCCTACGAGTAAACTTGTTTACTCACCCCAAAGTTACCGGGTTGTTTTTCAGGTAAAGAAGCATTATTATGGGATGCACAACACTCTTAGGCTTGCTTGACTACTTAGAGAAATTTTGTTATATAAAACATGCACTTGTTTAACATGCTTTACTTTTGGACGATATATTTTGCATACCATGGATGTATGGTATTTTAGAAGCTAAGATGGCTTTCTTGATGTGTAATGTGTATCTAAGAACACCTGAAGATGCCTATTTTGTATGTATAACATGAGGCTAAGGGCCATTAATTTTGAAGTTCACATAAGTATGTTTTTAAGCTTGTTTTAGATCATTTGGAAGGCATGTATAGCTTCAAGGTTGCCTTAAACTTGCTTACTGTTTTGTCGTTCGGCTGATTTCTTATTTCTGTTTTGTTATTTGGCTAATTTCTTGTTTCTATTTTGTCGTTCGGTAAATGGTTGCCTTCTTTTTCGTTATTCGGAAGTCAGAACGTCAGAACGGCAGAACGCCTGACCATGTAGGTTAGAACCTTCTGGAAGAATGCTTGAATCTTTTGGAAGAACGCCTGACCATGTAGGTCAAAACCTTTTGGAAGAATGCTTGAACCTTTTGGAAGAATGCCTGACCATGTAGGTTAGAATTTTTTTGAAAGAACGCTTGAACCTTTTGGAAGAATGCTAGGACCTTTCGGAAGAATGCTAGGACCTTTTGGAAGAATGTTGAACGTTTTGGAAGAACACCTGACCATGTAGATCAGAACTTTTTGGAAGAACGCCTGACCCTGTAGGTCAGAACCCTTTTGGAAGAACGCTAGAACCTTTTGGAATAACGCTTGAACCTTTTGGAAGACGCCTGACCATGTAGGTTAGAACCTTTTGGAAGAACGCCTGACCGTGTAGGTTAGAACCTTTTTAGAAGAACGCTTGAACCTTTTATCAGAACGCCAGACCATATAGGTCAGAATGTCTGACCTTGGATGAGTGCCGAACGAGCACTCGGTGCTTTAGCTTTGGATAAGCACTCATCTATACCTCAGAACATTTCTTTTCTTTTGTTTTGATCATCTTTTGCTTCCGCATTTTGGATCTATTTCAGGTCATCTTTTGGTCATCACTGTCGCGCTGGGTTTATAAAACTTGGGCCGTCACAGGTGGTATCAAAGCTCCTAGGTTCGAAAACCTTAGGACAACGGGTTTTGGGTGCATATCATGCTTTTGTTGACTTACTTTGATATGTTTATATGCTACTTGTTAACCTGTTTTGGTATTATAACATGCTTACGTGCTTAGTTTGATAACATGTCTATATGCTTACGTGCCTAAGTACCTGGAAGTTCTCAGTATCCGTTTAGGATGTTGTATATACTTATCTGCTTTAGCATAATTGTATGATATATACATTAACATGCTTCTTGTTTCGTGCATTCATAGTGTGAGTTGCATTTGGTCATAACAACTTATGTTATTGTTGACCTCCTTCCTTTCGTTCATTTAGCGTTATGATTTTGACTTGCGGAGAGTCTTCTCGCCACGAAGGAGCGAGTGAGTAGATTGAGGACACAGAACTTGTCAAGGATTTTATTGGTAGGATCAAGGCTCTAGCTCGAGGTGTGGATGGTAATCCATCTCGAGCACATGTTACGGGGGAGTAGGTTACAGATACCGGGCTCACACGGGGTCCAGGGAGGCCCAAGACTCGACCTCATGGCATGGATCCTAATCCACCACGAGCCCTGACATATGAGGAGCATATCGCACAAGGAGTGGCTCTGGGGATGTCAGAGTCCATTCAGCAGATGTTTCGTCAACATATTGTAGGGATGCAGATTCCGGTACCGACACCAACATCGGCACCAATTGCTAATGAGGCATTGGATTACTTCATGAAGTTACCGTGAGTTAAGATCAACCAATTTATAAGGAGTATGGATCCGCTTGCTTCAGAGACATGGTTTGATCTTATGGTACGCAAGCTCGATAGCATGGCAGTACCTACAGACCGATTGAGGATCTACTTGACTACTTCTATGTTCATGGGAGATGCCGATATTTGGTGGAGGTCCATGACCAATATCCATGATGTGAAGGTGATGACTTGGGAGGAGTTTAGGACATTGTTCTTTGACCGCTTCTTTCCGAGGGCTATGAGGCAGGACATGAGAGTGTAGTTCACAGGTCTCTATTAGGGCATGATGGGTGTCATTGAGTTTGAGACACACTTCACTTCTCTTTCTCGCCATGCACCGGAGATGGTAACTACCGATGAGCTCAGGGCAAGGAAGTTTTAGGATGGGTTACATCTTGATAATAGGCCATGGATTTTAGTGTTGGATTTGAGGACCTACGGGGAGGTAGTGCAGAAGGCTATGTTGGTTGAGGTAGAGGACCGAGATCAGCTTAGAATCAAGGGTTCATATAAGCAGTCTCGTGGAAAGGCTTCATCAGTATCTATAGGGGGCTCTTGGAAGGAGGCTAAGGCTGGGAACAATCCACGTACTCAGAGACAGTCACAGTAGGCTCCGTCAGTACCTGCTGTTCTAGTATCTTCGGGGTCAGCTCGGGGAGTGATTTGCCACCATTTTTAGCAACCGAGGTATATCAAGCCTCGCTGTCCACAGCTTCAGCCATAAGCCAGTCAGTCTTAGGCTAGTAAGCCTATAGCCTCGACGAAGGGGTTTCAGGGGACTTGCAACTATTACAAGCAGCCCGGTCACATGAGGAAGGATTGCCCCCATCCACGGAGCAGGGCACAGAGTGACGCAGGTTCATAGGCCACACTGGCACAGTCATCAATTGTATAGTCAGGTTTTAGGGTGCCTCAGGCACCACAACTAGTGGCGCCGCCAGTTGGTTCTTATTCGGGTAGAGGTTCTATGCCTACTGCTTCTGGACATCAGTCGGGCCACAGCAGTCTGGGGCTTAGGGACGAGCTTACGCACTACCATAGGCCAATACCTTTGCTGCGATTTCTATAGTTCGAGGTATCTTTCTAGTCTTCAGTTCTTAGGCTAGAGTTCTTGTTGACACAGGTGCATCACATTCATTCATATCTGCATCATTTGCACATTCTTTGGGTCTAGAGGTCACGCAGTGGGATAGTTTCCTTTGTGTTGACACACCAGTTGGGGGTCCAGTGTCTTTGGATCGTGTTTGTCGATTGTGCTATCGAGATAGCTGGGTAGACCTTAGAGTTCGATTTCATTGTTCTCGACATGATGGGCTTTGACGTCATTCTCGGGATGGATTGGTTATCATTCTTTCGGGCTACAATCGATTGCTTCCGTGGGAAGGTGTCCGTTTGCACTCCTAAGGGAGATTGTTTCCATTTTATGGGAGATCAAAGCAATTCCCACCCGGTGATGGTTTTCAGCATTGGTGACTGGAGTCGCCACAGATCCTACTTGGCTAGTTTGCTAGTTAACGCGGATAGCAGTTTGGGCCGTGTTCTTCCGGCAATTGTTGAGGATTTTGTTGATGTTTTCCTAGAGAAACTGATAGAGTTACCTCCTTTAAGGGAAGTTATTTTTGCCATTTATGTCATTCCTGGTACAGCACCCATCTCTATGGCACCGGTAGAGCTTGATGAGCTGAAAAATCAGTTAGATTATTTGAAAGCTAAGGGCTTTATTTGTCTCAATGCTTCACCATGGGGGGCACCAGTCTTTTTTGCGAAGAAGAAGGATGGGTCGTTAAGACTTTGCATCGATTATCGCAAGCTGAACCATGTTACGATCAAGAATAGGTATCATTTGCCTAGGATTGATAACTTGTTTGATCAGTTAAAGGGAGCCACTTATATTTTGAAGATTGATTTGAGATAGTTGAGGGTTAAGGATGAAGATATATCCAAGACCGCTTTCCGCACACGGTATGGCCATTATGAGTTTCTGGTGATGCCATTTGGTTTGACTAATGCTCCAGCAGCTTTTATAGACTTAATGAACCGTGTATTTAGCGACCATCTTGATCAGTTCGTTGTGGCTTTTGTTGACGATATTCTCGTATACTCAGCATCAGTGGATGAGCATGAGTATCACTTGAGGACAGTGTTACAGATCTTTAGGGATAATCAGTTGTACGCCAAGTTCGAGAAATGTGAATTTTGGTTACCTGAAGTGAAGTTCCTTGGACATGTTGTGTCAAGGGGTGATGTTGCAGTGGATCTATCGAAGATTGAATTGGTGATGGATTGGGAGTGTCCGAAGATAATGTTTGAGATTTGGAGTTTCCTTGGCTTAGTTGGCTACTACCGGAGATTTGTTCTGAATTTTTCTCGTCTAGCGGCACCTATGACTCGAATTACCCGCAAGGGGGTCAAGTTCGTATGGAATGAGGCCTGTGAGTTTGCTTTTCAGGAGTTGAAGGTCAGGTTGACATCGGCTCCAGTTTTGATCATTCCTGAACGTAGTTTAGGTTATGTGATCTTTTGTAATGCTTTGCTAGAAGGTTTGGGTTGTGTCTTGATGCAGACAGAGCGGGTGGTTGCTTATGGGTCTCGATAGTTGAAGACTCATGAGTTGAACTATCTGACATATGATTTGGAGTTGGCAGCAGTTATCTTTGCCCCAAAGGGGTAGAGACACTATTTGTACAGGGAGAAGTTTGAGGTTTTCTTCGATTACAAGAGTCTCAAGTATCTCTTCTTTTAGAAGGATTTGAACTTGAGACAGCACAGATGGGTTGAGTTCATGGAGGATTATGACTTTAAGTTACAGTACTATTCGGGTAAGGCCAATGTGGTGGCCAATGCATTGAGTAGGAAGTCACGGGGAACTCTTACTAGCATTTCCGTTCACATATGGAAAATGCTAGAAGAGCTTGCAAATCTTAGTTTACAGTCTTATGAGGATGTTTCACTGGCTATTTTTTTTAGCCTTTTGGCTCAACTGGATCTTGTTAACAGAGTTATTGAGGCACAGTTGGAGGATGGGGAGATGAAGGCCATCCATGTTTGGATTTCAGGCGGTAAGGATGTAGAGGGTTGGACCTTACATTCAGACGGTGGTCTCAGGTACAAGGGGATGATGTTTGCTCCTTTGTCTTATCGTGATGATGTTCTTTGGGATTTTTACCATTATCGACTCGCAGTTCATCCTGGTGGTATGAAGATGTATCACAATCTACGGTGACAGTTTTGGTGGCAGGGCATGAAAATGGATGTTTCACAGTTAGCGGCCCGATACCTTACTTATCAGCAAGTGAAGGCAAAACATTGGCGACCGATAAGATTATTGCAACCATTACCAGTAGTTGAGTGGAAATGATGCTGTTTGGGTCATAGTTGACAGGTTGACTAAAACGACTTACTTCTTGCCCATGGTAGTGACAGATAGTACAGAGAGACTAAGTGGACTGTATGTGAGGCAGATTGTCAGGCTTCATGGTGGTGTTTACCGTACCTATGCTCAAAAAGTTTGCAAAGAAAGATGTTTGTTGGTCTAAGATGAGTGTGGCCAAGTTTTACATTTATAATTTGCCACTACTACCTTTCACTAAAAATATAGTTATGGCGAGTAGGGATCGTCCCAAGGGATTGGTGGGTCGTATTAGGTTATGGAATCGAGATTAGTTAGTAGGTCGAGTGATCAAAAGATTGGTTGGTGATTGAATTATACTAAGATGCAATTTAAACTAAAGTAAATAATTAAATATAATGGAGAGAAAATAAGAGAGAAAGATCTTGGGATTTAGAGATCACCACTAAGCATAGATTTTCTAAACCCTTAATGAATGATTAATGAGGGGGTAAACATATATTGCAACAATAGTGTGTGTGTGGTTGTTTCAACAAACATGGATGACCAATTAAGTATATATTGTCTAAGCAACATGGTGGATAGCACAATATATCAAACTAAGCCATTAATCCTTTCTTTAAGCTCAAAATCCAAACACATCACAAGGTTAGATACGTACGCTACTTATTTTCATAAGTATGGAGTATCAAACAACAAGCATGGTTTGTCCACCCATTTAACATATAAACTACAACTACACTACAATTAAGCTAGTGACATGAAATTAAACTAATTAAACTAAGGGAGAGGCACAATCCATCAAGAAATGAGTATGAACCATCAAATAAACCACAAGAGCATTCTATTAAGCACTATGTCTTGACAATCTCTAGATCTATAACATCAATACACATAAACATGCATCAATAACACAATCTAGAGACAAGCACATGAACATCTATTCTATCATACATAGACACATGGATAGAATGCAATGATCAATTGGAAGCATTAAACCACATAAATAATTGAATAAACAAGATCTATGTATATAAATAGGTCAAAACATGTATCACAATACAAATCCCCTCAAAAATACATAAATCAAGATGTAGAAAGCATGCTTAGGGCTAACTCTAGGCCCAAGAGGATGTCTAGCCACTTATGGATGGTGTCCTCCAACCCTCAAGGGCTAACTCCATGGTAGAGATTACTCCTCTTCTTGGTGGATGGAAGAACTCCAAGCTTGTGTCTCTAGCCTCATCTCTTCTTTTCTTCCTCTCTAAGAATATGGAAATTGTCTCTAGTGTATGTATGTCTCCCTTTCAATATATTAGCTCATATTCCTGATATAAGTAGGTTAAATATCACCCCCAATAAGCTGGGCTCGTACACTAATATTCCCCCTAATGATTGGATATGAAATAACTTTTAATGAGCGGGAAATTGGATTTTCTTGCACTTGTGGAAGTTCGATCGATCAAACTTGTGGTGAGATCAATCGAACATGGCTGAGATTTATCGAACTTAAGCTGGATCGATCCTTTATGGCGGCGCCTTTTTGGATAAAGATAAATTTGAGATATTTTGGCGAACGAGACAAAAGTGGTAGGTGTGGTGGTATAACTGGATAAGATGGAATCTTTTCGATCGATCGGAAAAAAGTTAGATCGATCGAATTTTGTGGGATCTTTGGATAAGGACAAAAGAGCTTGGATCCATCTTGAAATGTCTAGATCGATGAACTTTTGATCGATCGAATATTTTCTGAGATTGATCGAACTTGCTGAATTTCCACCACTTGCTTCCTTTTGCTCCCACTTGCTCCTTTCTTTGATTCATCTTAAGATTGCTTTAATTATGCTCTTATTTAGTTGAGTTAACTTATTTTGGGGATAAGTACCTGAAAATGGAAATAATACAAAATCAATCTAAAATGGGAAAATAAGATAAAGAAAGGTTCTAGAATACCTAAGCTTAAGGGGTTTAAATGCGCACTTTTCAGCGCTCGTCACACCCCCAAACTTAAATATTGCTAGTCCATAGCAATAAATTAGAAAGTAAGGAAATGAAATGAACAACTATACAACTATGAACTAGAAAGCAATAAATGGATAACGCCACTTTTGTAAGGAACACGATTACATTTAGCATATGCAACAAGCCTTTTAAACCCCTAGGTTATCTCTAGTGGACGAGTGAAGTCTCGTGAGGGTTTTTAGGAATGATACCCGCAAACATTAAGCTCAATATCACAAAAGTAGTACCAATATTGCAAATAAACATTGGGAGAAAACTACTTCAAGTACGCAATGTTTCAAACATTTCCAAGCAAACTCCCAAAATCTCAACAAAATAACACTAGAATCCTTTTTGAGTGGACTGGCATCAAATATGTTGCTATATAAGCCAACTAAAGAAATGATCACATCCTTTCCCTCAAACTAGCATACAAATCTAGTACCGATCATCAAAACAAAGAGTGGACCTTTTATTAAAGCTTTATTGTTCTAGGTGCGCTTATTCTTTTCACTAGTTTTTTTTTTTTTTTTAAATCCTAAGGATCAAAGATGGAAGCATAGTGTAATGTGTTGATCTATTAAGCTTTCTAGCGATCCATGAGGTCGAGCGTTAGGTCAATGACTCCCAAACCAGATGGCTTTAAGGCGCTAGGTGTTCAAACACCCCTAAGGACTTATAAGCTTAAATTAATTAGGCTACAAATCAAGACAACCTCCATCTAATCATTTTCTACTTCTCACCTTTTGGGAGAAGTCCTCACTTTTTTATTACTTTTGCAACTTCATTTTTTTTTTTTTTTTTTTTTTTTTTTTTTTTTTTTTTTTTTTTCAAGTTCAATTTATTAACTTAGAGTTTGGGCCCTCCACCTTTCGGCGCGAGAAATTCAGTACTTGATGAGGCTAGAATCCCGGCTACTTAGTGAAAAAGGGTTTGTTATCCACCTTTATCAAAATGAAAACTTTCAATGCACTACAAGCCCAATTGGGATATAACCAATTCAATAATCAACAAAACATGTACCCCATAAATGAATTCCAGTGTGCGCCTGTGCTAGTGTAGAATCCTAGAGTGAATCTCAAAACAATCACAAAATCAGGATGATGTGGATAGTGGACATGTAAGTGTAAATGGGATAAGAAATTGAAGTAAGGAGAGAGGAAAAAGGGTGGTCCTGAAAAATTCGGGCAGTACTCTCTCTCACTGAAGTCATTGGGATGCACCTGATGGAATTAATCACAGACAAATATATCAATAAGCATATATGACATCCAAAAACAAATAAGCATGTATAAAATAAGAACAGTATATGGTACATCATAGTAAATGGCCGACAGACTGGCCGTAAAAATATAACAGTATCAGAAATATAACAGTCAAATCACATATATAAAATGAGAAGGAGATATATAAAAATCATGAAGAGGAGGTAGGATGGGCAGGGCGTGCTCCGCGAATGTCTCTGGATAGATCTCGTAATGCGGCTATGACATCCGTATGGAGTTAAGCAATATTAGCCCGGATGGAAACCATGCCATCCTCTAGAGTCTGAAGACGTTTTCCGAAACTGGGTATCTGAACTGGAGCCTCAGGTGCTGTTGGATCGGGAGAATGATGATCCTGAGCCTGCTCCTCATCATGAACGGGTGACCCAACCAGAGAGTGATGCTCTAGGTCCTCTGCGGGCTGCTTCAAATTAATATCCATATGCATGGCAGCTGGATCGACTGGTACATCGTCTACCGCCTGCTCTGCTGCTGCAGCTGCTACCTGTTCTATCTCCTTTCTCTCTAGTCCTCAGCTGCCTCTATAGCGTCGTCTTGTACACTCTTGATAAGAGCCTTGTAGCTCTTATTCCAGCCCTTCTTCTAGAACGAGCAGGCCCCAGCCTTAGTACGCTCCCGTGGCTAAAAGGGATAGCGCTGGTCTCTCAAAATCTGTGTGATGAGATAGCCAAATGGGAGATACTTAGCACTTTTGGGCTTGGCCTTGCTAATGTGATCAACATATAGCTTCATTATAACGCTCCAGAAGAACGCAGGAATGGATAGCCAATGACCTGTATAGAAGGCGTATAGAGCTATCAGATAATTGTCGCACCTCTGTATCTTGTGGCCAGCCATAAAAACATTTCGGTATAGCACCGAATCAAAGAACCAAAGGTCGTCTGGCAGAAAAGTACGAGTGGCAAAAGTCTCGCCACCTGCATAGTGACCTGTGAGTGCCACGGCCATGTATGCATAAGAAGGCCTCCATAGAGTAAGATAGGTATCCTGGAGATCGGGAGGGCAGACATGTGGACATTGGCATGATCTGGATAGAGTGTCTATAGTAATACTGATGGGGTAGCCGTCAATGGTAGTCTGCAGCTCCGCCAGGTTACTCGGGGCAGGTCGAAGGTTCTGGAAGAACATCCGGACCAACCTTGGGTACACTGGGTATGTGACAGGGGCTATATGGCTGAGATGCCCCTCTGGTCTATGTCGTCATATGCTACTCTGGTAAGAACAGAACGGGAGAAGAAGTCTATATCAAAGACTGACTCATGCGCCACCTAAAGGCGTGAGTATCTCGGCAATGGCCGGTCTAAGTCCTGGGTGGTTGAGCTAGTGGTGGTGATGGAGATGGTATGTGCTCATCCTCAGCATCAGCCTGTGAAGAAAATGCCTCAGCCGAAGACTATAGTCTACTGTCAGCGGATGGAGATTGAGGTGGAGTAGGCTCTGCTGGCTCCTCCTGAATCTACTCTGGCTCTGGCTCGGGAATGGGGTCCTAGACGTGAGATAGACCTGCCTGGTCATCTAATCTCCGCCTGGCTCTGCGGTGATAATGTCCACGAGCAACAGTCTTGACCCTAGCCATGGCCCACAAAATAAAAGAAAACTCAAAAAGGAACTCAGTGCCGGTATAAAGAATTATAGTACAGTTTATAGAATCATATATGTCAAATGAGATAGACAAAATAGATAAGGAACATGAATCTATACTAGTAACAAAGAATAAGTGATATGATGTGAAGCATGCTAGATAGTATAAGTATGGAATGCATCCAATGTGGAAAACACAGGCATTGGGCATGTATGAGATAGCATGAAACACAAGAGATGGTATGGGAAGTGTGTGAAGCAAATCTGTGAAGTTCGATCGATCACAAAAATGTGAGATCGATGCAAGTTCGATCGATCTTGAATAAGTGAGATCGATCTGTTACAGATCGATCTGAGAAAAAGTTCGATCGATCAAACTGTGAGGCGAAATTCAAAAAGTCACAGATCTGTGACGTGGATGGCACGAGGGTCTCACAAACAAGCTTGTGGGCCCCTCTACACAACAAATCAACATATTTGGTCGCTTTCCTTGGCCTGTGACCCCCAAAATTAAGAATTAAAATAAAAAAATATATATAAAATGATATATATACATATATATACACATATCTACATAGCTTCAAAGCTTCATCAATGGCAAGATTCATCATCAAATCACCTTAGATCTAACATATAAAGCATGGATTCATGAAAATAAAGCTTGAATCAAAAGAGGGGTTTCGGATCTTACCCAAAACCGAGAGATGAGATGAGAGGGAGATGAAATCTGAGATCCGAGATGAGGGAGAGAGATTCGAGGTGAGATGGAGTCATCGGAGGGTTCGCCGGAGGTGGGGAAGTGAGTTGCAGCGGCGAGGGATGAAGATGAGGGTGTTAGATCGATCTATGGTATCGATCTAATAACCCTTGGTTTGATTTTTAAAAACATTCCGTTACCAGTTCAGTTGATCGAACTGAATTCTCTGATCGATCGAACTTCAATCGATCTCTCCTCACTAAAAGACAAAATTGTTTTTGTTTTAAAGTTTTTGAATACTTGAAAATTAAAAATCAAAAATTAAAAATTAAAATATATATATATATATATATATATATATATATTTTTTTTTTTTTGGATTTTTGAAAAAAATAAGAGTAAATAAAAATAAAAATAAAAATAGACAAAAATAATATAAAATAAAATATTTTTGGAATATAAAATAAAATAATATAAAATAAATTATTATTATTATTATTATTTTTTTAAATTTAAAATTCAAAACAAAAATAAAACTTAAATCAAAACAGTAAATCAAAGAACAGAGATCGATCTCTCCAAGATCGATCTCAGAAGAACTCCGATCGATCGAACATGCAAAAACCTGTAGACACATTCGATCGATGGGACAGAGAGGCCTTTAGCAGAGGGTGGATGCAGGTTCAAAATTTTTCTAAGTGTTGAGAATATAGATCGATCCAAGATGAAGTTGGATCGATTGAAGATCTAAAGATCGATCTAGTAACAAGTTCGAACGATGGGACAAAGAGGTGATTAGATGCAAGTTGGATGCAGGTATGGAGTTCGATCGATTGAACCTTCTTAGAGATCGATCGAACTGATGCAAAATACTCATTTTCAACCTGGAAGTGCATGCAATTCTAATCACAGTTCCTAGCAATGCATATGAACCTAAAGCAAATATCTAGACTTCGCAAGAAATGAAATTTAAAATAGAAATAAGGGAGGAATAGGGTTGTGACACCCTACGAAATGTACTAGTCTTTAACGTCTCTAGTAAGACGTTAGGCTCTTTTAGTCCGGATCAAATATCTTGTAGTGCATCCCCTCCTTAATGGGATGATAAGTGTAATATCCCGATATTTTAAAAGATTTATTAATTGAAATTAATTACTTTTATTTTATTTTTAAATAATTTATTTGATTTAATTTGAATTAATTGCATTTATTTTAATTTTTAATTGATTTATTTTATTAAGTGCTTCGATTAATTGTTTTATTTTATTTATATTTCGTAAATTATTGATATGATGATTGTTCTGTGTATGCTTAACTATATTGATTGAATTATTAGCATGTTGATTTTATTGGTATGGTGTGACTTGGTTGTAATTTATTATTTTGTTTATGTGCTTAGTGTAATTAGTTTTTATTTTTTTTATTTTATTTAAGTGTTTATTTAATTATTTGATTTATTTAAATTAAGTGGATTTGGGCTTAAGGGAAGTTGGACCAAAAGATGTAGTCTTGGGCTTGTACGAAGCCTTATTGGGTTAATTAATAAAGGCCCATGGTTATTTAATTATTTAAATGATCATTTTTGTATTAATTATAAATATTTAAAATTATATATAAGTATAATGAATTAATAATTGTTATGGAAAGATATATATAGAGATATATATTTATGGATATATATAGGTCTATATGATTTAATTAATCAATGGGTTAATTATGGAAGGTGTATATATATATATATATATATATATATATATATAATATGTTTATAAATATATATTATTTAAAGGTTATTATTTTATTTGAAAGTCCTAGTTGGAATAGGAATATGATTTAGATTTTTATGTGTATAAATATACACATAAGGCTTTAGGTTAAAAGTTTATACGTTAGAAAAATGAGAGAGACATAGAGAGAGAGAGAGAGAGAAAAGGAGAAGGACGACAAAGAGGAGACCGAATCTGAGAAGGAGGAAGTTGGAAGAGACAATCAAAGCTTAAAGCTTCGATTTCGTTTCGAAACCTTCAGGCAAGTTTTCTCTATTTTTTCTCTTAGAATTCATAAGTTTTTCACCTTGAGTATCAAGGCTTTAGATTTAAATTTATTGATTTAAATCATGGTTAGAACGGATTAATCAAATACATTAAGTTAATTTTATTTGATTAAATCAAGATTTAATCGGAATAGTTAAAATCATGAATTATTATTATTTAATATTTTTAGAGTTTTAAGGTTTAATTGTAATATATTGGTGTTGTCTATATTTTAAATCAATTGATAGGTTGATTTATGACCCAAGACGGTTATTTATGGTTTTCGGAATTTTTGGAATTTTTCTTAAATTTTCTGGAATTTTTTGAGATTTTTCTGCTATTTTTGGGAATTTATTAGACTTTGTTTTTCTATATTTATTGGAAATTCATATATATTATTTATACATAGATACACCACCGTCTATGAAACAGTGCCTCAATAGGGATGTGATTCGGTGTGGGCGTGTGCATGGGAAGATGGTGTACCGGCCAATCAGGGCCATTAGATTAGTTGAATTTATGTGGATTGATATGGTGCATTGCAGCGCATGGAATGGTGGTACACATGCTGATCTGGACCATTAGATTATTTAATCTTAGGTGGAATAATCCGGTGCGTTGCGGCACATAATAAAATGTTACACACCCTAATCTAGGTCATTGGATTAATTTAATATAAGTAGAATGATTCGGTGCATTGCGGCGTATGGAAAAAGGTATGTATGTGCATCTGAACTGTAGATGTGGTCAAGTCAACATAGGAATAATCTGGTGTGGGTGAGCTCATAGCAACTGAAAACTCCAGCCAATCAGAACGCGCAGTACACATGGAGACTTGGAACCGGTGCGTGTAAGTGCGTGAAAAGCATGTGGGCAAGCGTGCTGATTCCTTTTGTGACACAACATTAAAACGGTCATAACTCAGTCATTTTAAATCGAAATTGGGTCATTCTTGAGCTCAAATTCAAGGATTTTTCATCCTATTTCCAATGGTACTAATTTCTTTATCAGATTCCCATCATACTAGGAGGTATTTACGTTTTAGTGAGACAGTATCAGAAAATTATTTACCGAGATGGAGTTTTTATGGGAAACTATTTCTGACGATATTTTGTATCATTTAAATAGCATAAATATAATTAAATTAATATATTGTTATGGAAGGAAGTGTGTATGTGTATGTATATATATATATAATTATTTATATATGTGTATATATTGTTTAATTGTTTAGGACAAGTATGGAAGAATGTGTATATATATATATATTAATATATATGTATATATATGATTTAAATAATCAAAGATTTTTATGGATGGTATTATACATATTTAGATATTATATAATATATGTGTATGTATATATATATCAATTAAGATGATTATTATTATTATTCTTATTTGATATATCTGGAGAGGCTGGTTAGCAAATTTGTAATATGCTTATAATCTGCAGGAGATGTTTACGTATGAATTAGCTTACTATTAAGTTTAAAGTTGATACATAGTTAAGTAGTAGGCATGGATGAGTTGTCATAGGCGTAAATATAACGCCTAAGTATTTGTAATAAAATACATACATAGGAAACATGAATGAGTTGTTAATTTAAAAGTATAAGATATATACTTGTGAAGGCATGGTTGAATTGCCAATGTATAAATAAATATACTTATAGAGGCATGGTTGAATTGCCAAAGTATAAATATATATACTTGAGAAGGTATGATTGAGTTGCCAATATATAAATAAATTCATAATGGCATGGTTGAATTGCTAAAGCATAATTAAATTGCTATGTGTATTAGATGATTAAAATTCATCAATGGATACTGTATGTATAAGTTGGATTAGGATTAGATATTCTTAAATTAGAATAATCTAGTAGTGACATGTTAGTGTATTATTTTATATATATTAATAAAATAATATTGGTAGAGACATGGATGATTTGTCAAAGCTTAGGTATTGGCTATATAGTTTAAATAATTAAATTCATTATTGGCTTTTGGATTAAATATAATTTTTCTTGAATTATATTTTATTATTTAAATGATTAAATAATTATTTAAAATGGAGTTAAGGTTGAAGGGGTTTCTCTTTAAAAGAGAAGGAGTTTTGAATTGGTTTCGGTATGATTATGTTTTAATCATGATTTAATGGTTTTGAAAATTAATGAAACTATTAAGGGATGTGAAGGTTATACTGTATATAACTATTTATACATATGTGTATCATTATTTATTAAACTTAAAACTTTATTAGGTTTAGTTTTGATCAGAGATAATCTATTTATTGGTTTTCAGAGGTCTGGTAGAGAGAACTTGCTTGTAGGGTTTAACTCACGATTTATTTTTCAGGTTATTAGAAGTTCAAGTCTCAAGGTTGAGGATCCGCAACTATAGGATTTATCCATTCTTTCTTCTTATTTCAGTGTAGGATATTTTCTTATTTTTAGATGATAGATTTTATTTAGAGATCAATGGATTATTGGATTATGTTATCAGGGGTCCTTGATTTACGGGATTCCAGAGTTGTAAATTTTGGAGAATTATTAATGAAATTTTTATTTAATAGATTTTCCTTTAGCAAATTATTTATTTATTTTTATTTCATTTTGTACTCTGTGCTTGTTTGAAATACTTTAATTGTTTTGATATTCACTAGTTTTGTGCGTGGACTTGATCAACCTGTGTTCCGAAATTAGGGGGTATCACAATAAGTGCTTTGAACTCTACCCAACAAATGGTTCTCTAGAGAACTTGTTGGATTAGGCTCAAAAGAAATTTTTGGTCCTTGGTCAAAATGATCTTTAGGCTTCCATGCCTTTTTAAAACAAGATTTTGAAACAACTTTCTTGGAATTCAGGATTGAAGATGAACTTTTTGAAATTTTGGTTTCACACAAAGACTCTATTCTTTCACATTTATGGTTATGATATTTCTCTAAAATATTCACTTCTTCATGCTTGTCAAATGAATTGGGGGTCGAATTGAAGATATTCAACTTCATCTTCATGTGGCCAAATGAGATCTTCATTATTCCCGTCCTACAATTAATGTTGGCATTCGCGGTTGCCAAGAAAGGACGGCCAAGAATAACGGGAATTTGGCTCTTAAGATTCGGGACCGGTTCCGTGTCAATGACAACGAAATCAATGGGGAAGAAAAATTTATCAATTTTAATCAATACGTCCTCAATGATACCCCTAGGCTTTTTTATGGATCGGTCGGCAAGTTGTAAAACCACCGACGTCAGTTTCAAGTCTCCTAAGCCTAATTTGACATAAACTGAATATGGAAAAAGATTAATACTTGCTCCTAAGTCTAGGAGAGCCCGATTAATGATATGATCTCCAATGATGCATTAAGTGGTAGGTGAACCGGGTCCTTGAACTTTGGAAGAGTGTTATGTTGCAAAAGACCACTTTCCTAGGTGCTTGGCTTTTGTTCTTCCTCTTTTGGGTGCATAAGTCTTTCAAAAACTTTGCATAAGCCAGAATTTGCTTGATTGCATCCAAAAGTGGAAGATTGACTTTTATTTGCCTAAACACATCCATAATTTCATTTGTCTTGGCCTTTTGCTTGTCAATTGAAATGGATCTTTTTAAGGCATCCGGAAATGCAGTTTTTGGTTCAAAAACCTTTTCAGAAATTTTCTTTGAAGTTCCTTCAACATAAGAAGTTTTCAAATCATTTTGCAAATTTTTCTTTTCAAGATCACTTTTCAAATCACTTTTTGAGATATTCTTATTTGAAAGATCATGCATGTGCAATGAAGGAGGAATAGGATGTGAAACGGGACGGGTGTCAACTTTGGGTTGCACCGGTTCACTCTTTTCATTGGACATACCCACTTGGTTGTCCACAATCTTCCCACTTCTCAAGGTAGTCACTGCATTGACATGCTCTATTGTGTGACCTTCCGATGAGGAATGAGTCTCCATAACACATTGTTGCTTTGGTGGGGCATTCAAAGGCATTTTCCCTTTCTCTCTAGCATTTAAAGTACTAGTTATTTGCCCTCTTGGGTTTCTAGCTTAGCAATGGATTTAGAATGAGAATGAAGCAATTAAGTGTTCGCCTCTAGAGTGCCTAGAGCGGTCAAAACTTTCTCTTCAAAAGCAGGACTCCTAGAATTTCCTTGAGAATATGATGGTTGATTAGGAAAATGAGAATTAGTAAATTAATTTCCTTATGATTGAAATGATAATCTAAAACCTTGGGAACTTTGGCTTTGCATCGAAGGTGGAACATACTTCCCTTGAAAACCACCTTGGGGAGGGTTTGAGCCTTCCCATTGGTTTCTCCAAGAGAAATTCGGGTGATTACTCCAACTAGAATTATAATGATTGCCATAAGGATTGTTTCCTTGATTAACAAAAGCTGCATTAACTTGTTCATGATGCTCATTTTGCACATGTCCATGGAGACAATTGGAAGTAGAATGTAAAACACTTGAACAAGTCATACATGTCTCATTGGATGCATGATGGGAATGGTTAGGGACGGAAGATACTTAATTTGCTGAGTTTTGGTTGATCAAGAATTGATCAAACCTTTGAGATAATGATTTCATCTCGGCGGCTATTTCATTGGAATGGTCAACTTGATGTAAGCCAACACTCTTCCTTCCACTTGAATTCCTACTATTCTTAGAAGATAAAGTTTGATGCAAAGAATTTTCACTCATGCTCTCATAAAGACACTACACTTCATCCTCATTCCTATCTATGTAAGAGCCACCCATGGAAGTATCAACCATGCCCTTGTAATTATCGGATAAACTCTCAAAGAAATATTGAACTAATTTTTATTTGGGCATGTCATGATGTGGACACTTCCTAAGCAATTCATTGAATCTTTCCCATGCCTCATGAATCGTTTTCCCATCCCCGTGTGAAAACTCTCGAATTGAGGTTCTCATGGCATTGGTCTTAGAGATCAGATAATACTTTTTCAAGAACTCTTGTTGCATTTCTGCCCAAGAAATTACTGAAAAAGGCCTAAGATTGTTAAACCAGTACTTTGCCTTGTCTTTGAGGGTGAATGGAAAAAGTTTAAGCCTTAAGACCTCTTCCGGCATGTCCGTGTATCTCACGGTGGAACATATTTCAAGAAACTCATCCAAATGCTTATAAGGCTCTTCACTCGGAAGTCCATGATAATTAGGAAGCATTTGGATGGTTTGTGGTTTGATCTCATAGTGGTGTGCCCTAAATGGTGGCAATTGAATGCATGTGGGTGCATTGTATTCATTAGGCACATAGTGATCTCTTAAAGCAAAGGGAGGATTAGCAATCGGAGGTGCAACATGGGCACTTTGATTGCCTTGAACTATGGGAGGTTGTGAAGCATACATTGGCCTTGGCATTCCCAATGGAACTTGGCCTTGTTGTTGTGGTGGGTGAATGAATGGCCTTGGCATGCCTAATGGTACTTGCATGTTATCATGATACACATTGGGGTGGAAGATACCTTGTTGGTCTATGTGACCAAGGTCCTCCACATGGTCCTCATGTACTTCCATTGGTGAAATGGATGGACTAGAACTTCCTCTTCCCCTAGGGTTTCATACAACGGATTCAAGATGAAAATTAAGAGGGATAAGAGTAAGTTTCAATGATCAATGACCATGCATGCACAACAAAACACAAATAAGTAACAAGCAATGAACAATCACTTCACCTTTACAATAATTCAACAATCAACAAACTTCCTCCACATACAATGATCCCATACTCCCATACTATCAACAATATGCAAAGAATAATAAAATTGCCTCCACGTGAGCTCACAATTTATCTAAGAATTGAAATACAAGTCTCCACGCGGGCTGACGATTTAACTAGAGATTGAGTTAAGAAAGAGCTCACAAAGCTTTAGTACTTCAATTCAATTTTCAATTTTAGCCTTGCAAATTTTTTTTAGATTTTAGCTTTTTCCTTGCTTTTGCTTAGCTCCTTGCTTAAAATGATCCTTTGCTCACCTTTTAGCTCAATACACCTAGTCAAACAAGAACCAACACAATAAGTAACCAAAATAAAAATAAAGTAAAGACACGATCAAAAGAGTACTAATTCCTAATTGATTCCACAAATACGACGTTGCCTTCAATTAATCCCCAGCAACGGCACCAAAAACTTGGTGTTTGCCGTACCTATGCACCAAAAGTTTGTAAAGAGAGATGTTTGTTGGTCTAAGATGAGTGTGGCCAAGTTTTACATTTATAATTTGCCACTACTACCTTTCACTAAAAATATAGTTAGGGCGAGTAGGGATCGTCCCAAGGAATTGGTGGGTCGTATTAGGTTGTGGAATCGAGATTAGGGTTAGTAGGTCGAGTGATCAAAAGATTGGTTGGTGATTGAATTATACTAAGATGCAATTTAAACTAAAGTAAATAATTAAATGTAATGGAGAGAAAATAAGAGAGAGAGATCTTGGGATTTATAGATCACCACTAAGCATAGCTTTTCTACACCCTTAATGAATATTAATGAGGGGGTAAACATGTATTGCAATAATAGTGTGGGTATGTGGTTGTTTTAACAAGCATGGATGACCAATTAAGTATATATTGTCTAAGCAACATGGTGGATAGCACAATATATCAAACTAAGCCATTAATCCTTTCTTTAAGCTCACAATCCAAACATATCACAAGGTTAGATACATATGCTACTTGTTTTCATAAGTATGGAACATCAAACAACAAACATGGATTGTCCTCCCATTTAACATCTAAACTACAACTATACTACAATTAAGCTAATGACATGAAATTAAACTAATTAAACTAAGGGAGAGGCACAATCCATCAAGAAATGAGTATGAACCATCAAATAAACCACAAGAGCATTCTATTAAGCACTATGTATTGACATTCTCTAGATCTATAGCATCAATACACATAGTCATGCATCAATAACACAAAATCTAGAGACAAACACATGAACATCTATTCTAGCATACATAGACATATGGATAGAATGCAATGATCAATTGGAAGCATTAAACCACACAAATCAGTGAATAAACAAGATCTATGTATATAAATATATCAAAACATGTATCACAATAGAAATCCCCTCAAAAATACATAAATCAAGATATAGAAAGCATGCTTAGCGCTAACTCTAACCCTAGGAGGATGTCTAGCCACTCATGGATAGTGTCCTCCAACCCTCAAGGGGTAACTCCATGGTAGAGATTGCTCCTCTTCTTGGTGGATGGAAGAACTCCAAGCTTGTGTCTCTAGCCTCCTCTCTTCTTTTCTTCCTTTCTAAGAATATGGAAATTGTCTCTACTGTATGTATGTCTCCCTCTCAATATATTGGCTCATATTCCTTATATAGGTAGGTTAAATATCACCCCCAATGAGCTGGGCTTATACACCAATATTTCCCCCAATGATTAGATATGAGACAACTTTTAATGAACTGAAAATTGGATTTTCTTGCACTTGGGGAAGTTCGATCGATCGAACTTGTGGTGAGATCGATCAAACATAGCTGAGATTTATCAAACTTAAGCTGGATCGATCCTTTATGGCGGTGCCTTTTTGGATAAAGACAAATCTGAGATATTTTGGGGAACGAGACAAAAGTGGTAGGTATGGTGGTAAAACTGGATAAGATGGAATCTTTTCGATTGATCGGAAGAAAGTTGGATCGATCGAACTTTGTGCGATCTTTGGATAAGGACAAAAGTGCTTGGATCCATCTTGAAATGTCTAGATCGATGAACTTTCGATAGATCGAATATTTTCTGAGATTGATCGAACTTGCTGAATTTCCACCACTTGCTTCCTTTTGCTCCCACTTTGCTCTTTTCTTTGATTTATCTCAAGATTGCTTCAATTATGCTTTTATTTAGTTGAGTTAGCTTATTTTCGGGATAAGTACCTGAAAATGAAAATAATACAAAATCAATCTAAAGCGGGAAAATAAGATAGATAAATGTTCTAGAATACTTATGCTTAAGGGGTTTAAATGCGCACTTTTCAGCGCTCATCATATGGAGTTCCTATATCCGTTGCTTCGGATAGGGATCCGCGGTTTATATCTCACTTTTGGCAGAGTTTTCAGGAGGCTCTTGATACGGGGCTTCATTTCAGCACGGCATTCCATCCTCAGACTGATGGTCAGTTGGAAGTTACCATTCAGATATTGGAGGATATGTTACTGGCTTGCATCTTGGATTTCGGGGGTAGTTGGGAGGACTACTTACCTTTGGTTGAGTTTGCCTACAATAACAGTTACCAGACCAGTATTGGCATGGCACTTTTTGAGGCGTTGTATGGTAGACCTTGCAGATCTCTAGTTTGTTGGACTGAGGTCGGTGATACCGTTGCCTTAGGTCCTAACATTGTCATTGAGACTACAGAGAAAATCAATTTGATTCGGCAGCGGTTGGCTACTGCACAGAGCAGACAGAAGAGTTACGCAGAGAGGAGGAAACAATCCTTGTCTTTTGAGGTAGGAGACCATGTCTTTCTTAAGATTTCTCCATACAAGAGACTTCTGAGATTCCGATAGACTGGCAAGTTGTCTCCTAGGTTCATTGGACCATTTAAGGTTTTGGAGTGCGTCGGTGAGGTTGCTTATCGTTTGGCGTTGCCGCCAGACCTGGGTAGGGTTCATGATGTCTTTCATGTCTCTATACTAAGGAAGTATGAGCCAGACCCATCGCATATTTTGCGGTGGACTAATGTGGTTGTTGATGAGGACGTGACTTACGAAGAAGGTCTAGTCCAGATTCTTGATTCACGGGAACAGGTTTTGCGGACCAAGACCATTCCATTGGTTAAGGTCTTGTGGAGACACCATGGCATTGGGGAGGCTACCTAGGAGCTCGAGCAGGACGTTCGCTCCTGGTATCCCCATTTGTTCTCTCTTTCAGGTACGACTCGATTTCGGAGACAAAATCCTTTTAAGCAGGGTAGGTTGTAATGACCCGATCATTTTCATTCCTTTCCTTTTTCGGTAATTTTCTTTTTTTGTCTTTTTCCCTTTTTTGTCCTTTTCTCATTTTTATTTTTCCTTGCATAACCTCACATTTTGTGCTCAGATTTGATTCCAGCCTTACATGCATTCATGTTATTTAATTTCCAACATAATTGTATTTTTACTTTAGTAGAAAAGCATGCTAGATGTTTACTTTTCTTATAAAGGGCAAGGATGTATAATTTCTTGGAAATATTCTTGGTTTTTGGGGTTTTATTGTAGTTATGTAAAATAATTATTTTTCATCTTAGGGACCATTTTGTAATTTTATTTGGAAGATATTTTGGAAAATGACCTTTTTGTAATTTTTGAAAAGTGTGACAAGTGTCACTCTCCCATGGAGCCACTTGTTGGCATTGGGGTGGAGTCACTTGGAAGTATTATCTTGTGACATGTGGAGGGTGGAGATTCACCCACCTGTTGGCTTAGGATTGGTGCACTTGTTGGCTTGGATGGTTGACATGTATAGGCTTAGGATTAAACCTAGGAAGGAGCGAATGATTGGTGACAAATGTAGGCACCAATTTGAGTCTTGCATTGTGTGTGTGTGAGAGGTAGTGTAAGAATACCTAGTGAGTGGAGGAATACTAGATCCTCTACCCACCCTTTTTCATTTTATCACATCTTCATTCCCTTTACTCTCATCCGAACCTAGCCTTTATTGAAGGAAAAGCTTGGCTTAGGGCTTTTGACTTCATTTTGGCCTCATTCAACTCACCATAGACTCTTAAGCTTGGAATACTTTTGCTTCCTCTCACTCTCCTCTACAAAACCCTTGTTTGGTTTTCCATTTTTAAGCTTGGTTGCCTTGGATTATAGAGATACAATTCTCTATTGAGGTAGGGGGTGTTCTAGTTTATTATCTAAGTGAATTAATTGTCTTTATAGTGATGTATAAGTTATATACATGTCTTATACCAATTTGGGAAATTAATGATTAATTGTAGCTTGCATATAACTAATTTTAGACTTGATATATGGCATGGCCATGACTTACTCCATGTTATATATTAAATTGGAATCATTTGGACAACTCTTGAAATCTAGAGAAATTGATTAGTTAGTCTACTTAATTTCTATTTTATTGACCTAATGATTTAGTCATGCAATTCATAGAGCTTTTATTGTGTTTTTATCACATATCATGACTTATTGATCAACTTATTGATTTTGGAAACTTGGGATATCATCAAGAACTTGACTTGGCTAGGACTTGGTTCTAGTACCGGAGATAGAGAGCTCCCTACACTATAGTGCGCACTAGGGGAAGGTACCCATGGGTCAATAGCCCTAAAGTGATCCTAAGAGTACGGTTTTAGTCCGGGCGATATCCAAGTATCCACTTTGGTTTGATTTCATACTTTAAATTCTAAGTTGATAACCTTGTGAAATTTCATCTCATTGTGCCTTGTTGAAAGTTTTGATGTCATTTAAATAGCATGGATTAAATTATATTGAATTGCAAACTTTGTATAAAGATAAGCCTATATATGCTCATTTCCTACGAGTAAACTTGTTTACTCACCCTAAAGTTATCGGGTTGTTTTTCAAGTAAAGAAGCATTATTTTGGGATACACAACACTCTTAGGCTTGCTTGACTACGTGGAGAAATTTTGTTATATAGAACATGCACTTGTTTAGCATGCTTTACTTTTGGATGATATATTTTGCATACCAAGGATGTATGGTATTTTAGAAGCTAAGATGGCTTCCTTGATGTGTAATATGTATCTAAGAACACCTGAAGATGCCTATTTTGTATGTATAACATGAGGCCAAGGGCCATTAATTTTAAAGTTCATACAAGTATCTTTTTAAGCTTGTTTTAGATCATTTGGAAGGCATGTATAGCTTCAAGGTTTCCTTAAACTTGCTTACTGTTATTTCTTATTTCAGTTTTGTCGTTCGGTAAATGTTTGCCTTCTTTTCCGTCGTTCGGAAGTCAAAACGTCAGAACCGCAGAACGCCTGACCATGTAGGTCAGAACCTTCTGGAAGAATGCTTGAACCTTTTGGAAGAACGCCTGACCATGTAGGTCAGAACCTTCTGGAAGAATGCTTGAACCTTTTGGAAGAACGCCTGACCATGTAGGTCAGAACTTTTTGGAAAAACGCTTGAACCTTCTGGAAGAATGCCTAACCATGTAGGTCAGAACCTTTTTGGAAGAACGCTTGAACATTTTGGAAGAATGCAAGAACCTTTTGGAAGAACGCTTGAACCTTTTGGAAGAACGCCTGACCATGTAGGTCAGAACCTTTTGGAAGAATGCTTGAACCTTCTGGAAGAACGCCTGACCATGTAGGTCAGAATCCTTTTGGAAGAACGCTAGAACCTTTTGGAGGAATGCTTGAATCTTTTGGAAGAACGCCTGATCATGTAGGTCAAAACCTTTTGGAAGAACGCTTGAACCTTCGGGAAGAATGCCTGACTATGTAGGTCAGAACTTTTTTGGAAGAACGCTTGAACCTTTTGTTAGAACGCCTGACCATGTAGGTCAAAACGTTTAACCTTGGATGAGTGTCGAAGAAGCGTTTGGTGCTTTGGCTTTGGATAAGTGCTCGTCCATACCTCAGAACCTTTCTTTTCTTTTGTTTTGATCATCTTTCGCTTCCGCATTTTAGATCTATTTCGGGTCATCTTTTGGTCATCACTGTCGCACTGACCGGGTTTATAAAACTTGGGCCGTCACAAGAAAAGTATATAAAAAAATGTGTGTGTGAGTATATATATATATATATATATATATATATATATATATTGTACCTTCTTAGAGATCCCTATTCTTTGTCATAAAGAGAGAATTGGATAGGATTCATTATTGGATTATATAATGGCAAAGGAGCAAATAGGCCCTAAAATATCAAGAAAGTGAAAAATAATCTCTAGGATTATTTCGGGTTGCAAATCAAACTCTCAACTATACAAAATGTTGCAAATAAGACCACTGCAATCACCTGATCACATTTACTGAGGTATGTTGATTCAGGCGCCTCGCGCCTGTGTATATTTAAGAAATGTCCAAGTTATCCCTTTTCAAGATAGTCCAGGGTTATTTTTCACTTTCTTGATATATTTTTCACTTTCCTCTTTTTTATTTTTTATTTTTTTATTTTTATTTTATTTTAGGTAAAGTGCAAGAAAACCCCCTAAACAAAGTCTAAATTTGCAAATAACCTCCTGAAGTATTTTTTGGGCAGAAAACCCCTTAAACTATCACATTTAGTTGCAAAATGCCCCATTACCTTGACTACTTTTCTTTAAATGACCATATTACCCTTTCTTATTGAATTACCCTTGATTTATTTTTCTTCATTAAATAAATTATAAAAATTCATACTAATTTGATGGAATATTCTCTATTAAATTTGCATAAGTTTACATTTAATTTTTTAATTAATTATTTAAATAAAAATCTTAATTAGAAAATTTTGAAACAATTTAAATAATTTATTAATTTTTAATTAATATATTGCATAAAAAATATATCTTTTATTTACGTAATTTATTGATTTTACATGAATATTTTATGAAAAAGAAGTTATTTTTTTGCACTAAATGTTTATAAAATGAGTATAATAAGTATTATTATAATAAGTTAATCATTTTAGAAAATGGTAGCTACAAATCTATTTATTTTTTTATTTTTATGATAAATTGATACTAATTATGAAATTAAGGTAAATGGTATAATTAATATTTTAATCAAAGAAAATATAATAAAAAAATAAAAAAAATTAATAAGAAAGGGTAAAATAGTCTTTTGTGATGACTTCGTCCTTAATTGCAACAAATTAATAGTTTAGAGGGCAATCTTTAGTTCATGGAGTTATTTGCAAAAGGGCAATAGTTCAGAAGGAGTTATTTGCACTTTACCTTTTTTTTTTAATCTGTTATACCACATTTATGGGATTTTTTTTTTTTTTTTTAAAATCTGTTATAACACATTCATGGGATTTTTTTTATTATTATTTAAATTTGTTATAACACATTCATGAGAATTTTTTTTATGTTAATTTTTTTTAATCCGTTATACCACATTCATTGGAATTTTTTTTTTATAATCTGTTATACCACATTCATGGGAAAAAAAAAATTGTTATTATTATTAGTTTAATCTATTATATCGCATTTATGGGATATGGTTTCTTTAAAATTTTTTTTTTAATTTTTTAGATCTATTATACCACATTCATCGGATTTTTTAAAATAAATATGTTATACCACATTCATGGGATTTTTTTTTTTTTTTTTTTTTTTTTTTTTTTTTTTTTTTTTTTTTGCTTAAATCCTTTATACCTCATTCATGGGAATTTTTTTTATAAAAAAAAAAAAAAAATCATTATACAACGTTAATGGGAATTTTTTTTTTTTTTTTTTTTTTTTTTTTTTATCTGTTATACCATATTGATGGGATTTTTTTTTTTTTTTTTTTGGTTAATTTTTTTAATCTGTTAACCACATGTATAAGGAATTTTTTTTTTTTTAAATCTGTTATACCACATTCATGGGAAATTAGTTTTTTGTTAATTTTTTTTTAATCCGTTATACCACATTCATGGTAAATTATTTTTTTGTTAGTTTTATTTTTAATCCGTTATACCACTTTCTATGGAAATTTTTTTTTTTTTGCTAAATATTTTTTTTATATGCATAGTAGGATTTTGGGCAACTTAAGACTTTGGGGTTAAATATAGTATTTGACATTTAGGATTTTTTTTAATCTTTTTTATGTAATGTAATAAGTGGTGTTATTTTGGTAATTTTGACTCAACAGATTCCGATAAATGTACTCCGGTGATCGGGAGGGTCTTATTTGCAATTTGCAACCTTTTGTATAGGTTAAGGTTTGATTTGTAACCCGAGATAGTCCACAAGTTATATATATATATATTCCTATGAAGCACGGACATAGACACAGGTATGATATGACACGGATATGGCGATACGTAAATTTTTAAAAAAAACAGAACATGGACACGGCATGGATACGGTAATAAAATAATAATATAATTTTTATTATATATATAAAAAATATTTACTTTTACGTAATTTCTTATATATATTAATAAATACAACTCATTTAAATTAGGCCAATCATCTTTTTTTTTTTCAAAAACATAAAGTCAATAGCACATATTCTATTAAAAAAAAAAAAAAAATACAAATATAGAGAGAGCACTGGTCACCCATGTCTCTGCTCCTACCTTACCTCTATCTTCATGATCTCAGATCTATAAACACAAAAGCAATCAATATTACGCTGTCGTCTTCCCCCATGGTTTCCGATCATTCTCTTAATTATAGATACATCAAACTAATTTCGATTTCAGTTATATATATATATATATATATATATATATATATGATACCATGTTACACTGGTTTGGCTCCCTTCTTAACTTCTTCCTCTCTGGCTCTCTTCATCCTCTTCCTTCACTACTTCAGGCAAAAGAGGCATGGTGAAATAGCTCAGTCCTGAGATGAGAAGGCCGTGTCCGTTCAGATCAATGCATGTTTGATCGGTGTCCAGCCGTGTCCGTTCAGTGTCCGACTCCATCAAATATATTAAAAAATAGAGGACACGTGTCCAAGTCTGGGATACGCGTGTCCATGTCAGACACGTGTCCGACACCGGTACTTCGACCCTTAGAGCTGTGTCGGTGCTTCGTAGATATTTTCTAGTCTGATAAGTATTAACACATACTTTTTTTCATGCACGAGCTCAAACTCCTGCCTTATATTTTGAAGATGGAGAGATTATACCATTGAGTTAGATATTCTTTGGTTGAATTAGTATCGCGTAGAGCTTGGAATATACAAAAAAGACATTACTGTAAGATCACATTATTCAAACTACTATCATTATGTGAATGTAATTTTTATCTAACTAATATAGTTGAGGGTTTGATTTGCAACCCAAGATAGTCCAAAGAGTTATTTTTTACTTTCTTGATAGTTCAAAGGGATTTTTTGTATTTTTGCCTTGAATATAATATTAAGGTGGTATGTCTCAACTTCTCGAGTTATATATATATATATTTTTAGTCTGATAAGTATTAACACATACTTTTTTTCATGCACGAGCTCAAACTCTTTCCCTCTTCTTTGAAAATGAAAAGATTATACCATTAAGTTAGAAACTTTTTGGTTGAATCAGTATCGTGTAGAGCTTGGAATATACAAAAAAGAGATTACCATAAGATCACATTATTCAAACTACTATGATTGTGTGAATGTAATTTTTATCTAACTAAATGCATTAAACTTTTAAATCTAAGAAGTTTAATGAACTCAAGTTTTTTTGTTTTATTGTGAACTGAAAAGATCCTTAGTTTAAAATGGGAAACAATCACTCTATACGTGAAGATAAGGCTAACCGCGTACATTTGACCATCCCAAATGCCACAATGGTGGTGGCCTCATTGACAATCCCCTTCCTATGTGTTTAGAAAATGGACTTTTTAATGCGAGAGGTCGCTTCGCAAGGCCAAAATATGAATGTGATTTTAGAAGCCTTTCTAGTCAAATTTACATTTATAACAACCACTACTACAATTAATGAAGTATAGCGAGTAGGGATCATCCGCAAGGATTATACGTGTTGGAATTTAACTTCGACTCTAGCGTATCAAGAGATTGCAAATGAGGGTTGTTTGTTTGATTACACTAAGATGCAAACAAATTAAAATGCAATTAAAATAAACTAGTGAGAGAGAGGGATTTAAGAGATGAGAAGTGAGGTTTTGGGGTCTATTGGAATTGCCACCAAGTTTGTTTACCAAACCACACATTTTCAACTAATTTGGGGAAAACATTCTTGTGAACAAAATGCGACTACCAATTGAAATATTAAGCATGGACCATCAAATTTAATAATGTATTGTCTACCTAACTAACAAATAAACTAAGTAGTGAACAACCCATCAATCCTAAGCATGACCTATCAAACTAGTTACAATTGTAGCACATATCAATCTAGAGAATCATGGAATTTGCAATAATAAGCAATGGAATATCAACTCAAGTATAGATTGTCTACCTACCTACAAACATGAATTAAATTTTAGAACAACCCATCAAGCATAAGAATAATCCATCAAATTAATTGACAAACCCATCTAATAAAACCCATGTCTAGCCATCACTAAATTCTCAATCAACGACACATAGACATGCAATTAATATCGAAAAACTAGTGTAGAGATCAATTCCCAAATAATCACACATAAGACAACATGTAATCACAAAGAGAATTAACAGGAAGAATTAAACCATATGAATTATGTGAGATATAATTTCCAATTTAATCACATATAGACATGTAAATAAACTAGAGAATTAATAGGAAGTATTAAACCATAGAAATCATAGAAATGTACCAAGATTCATTAAATTCACAAGGCTAGAATATTAATCACAAGATATTATTCCCCAAAAAGTATGAAAAAGTTAGAAGTTTAGATTACAAACTTGGGGCTCGTCCAAGCCCCAAGGAGAAGTCTAGCCAATCATGAAGGAGGTAGATATAATCTTGGAACCCTCAAGGGCAAGCTCCAAACATGGCTCCATATTCTTCTTCCTCTTCTTTGAAGCTCTAGAGAGAGAGAGTGTAGATCTAGAGATGTGTTCTTGGTGCCTCCATTCTTTTCTTTTCTTCTAACCTTAATTTCTAACTTTCTAGAGAGAGAAAATAAAATTACAATATAAAAGTAAAATGATAAAAAGATCTTTACAAAATGGTTCAATTCTCTTTAAATACAAGGTCCTTTTCTTAATCATTAAGTCAGAAATATAGCCCCAAAAAAATCGAATCCCGCTACTATGTGGTAGGTGGAGTTAGGGCCCGCGAGAATAAGACAGCTCACTGCTAGCACATTTTCGATCGATCCAACTTTTCTTCGATCAATTTGGGTTCGATTGATCTCACTTTTTTTCGATCGATCAGAGTTAGTTCGATCGATCTCCGATTGATCTCTGATCGATCTCACTTGGCAGTTTTTCAGTATCAGCCTCTTTTTGCTCCAGATCAACCTCGTTTTGCTCCAGATTCTTACTAAGACTTAGTTTGACTCCAAAAAGGCCTTAAGAAACCATTTTTAGCCCGTTTTAACATTATTGACCTGAAATAGACAAAAATACAAATAAGTACTAAAACGAGTAAATAAACATAGATGAATGGACTAAAATACCCTCGCTTAGGGGGTTTAAATTTACATTTTTTAGCGCTCATCACATCCCCAAACTTAAATATTGCTAGTCCCTAGCAATGGACTACAAGGTAAATGAATGAAATGAACAATTATACAACTATGAACTAGAAAGCAATAAATGGATAACGCCACTTTCGTAGGGAACACGATTGCATTTAGCATATGCAACAAGCCTTTTAAACCCCTAGGTTACCCCTAGTGGATGAGTGAAGTCTCGTGAGGGTTTTCAGAAATGATACCCATAAACATTAAGCTCATTATCACAAAAGAGGCACCAATATTGCAAACAAGCATTCGGAGAAAACTACCTCAAGTATGCAATTTTTCAACCATTTCCAAGAAATCTCCCAAAATCTCAACATCAAGCAAACAAGTATGGTCCTCCATACGTCTAGAAAATGATCATGCAAATCAAAACAACTCTAGAATCCTTTTTGAGTGGACCGACATCAAATATGTTGATATCTAAGCCAACTAAAAAAATTATCACATCCTTATCCTCAAACTAGCACACAAATCTAGTATCGATCATCAAGACAAAGAATGGACCTTTTATATTTTATTCATCTAGGTGCGCTTATTCTTTTCATTCGATTTTTTTTTTCCTCTCTATCCTAATAATCAAAGATGGAAGTATAGTGCAATGTGTTGATCTATTAAGCTTTCTAGCGATCCATGAGGTCGAGCGTTAGGTCAATGACTCCCAAACCAGACGGCTTTAGGGCACTAGGTGTTCAAACACCCTTAAGGACTTACAAGTTCAAATCAATTAAGCTACAAATCAAAACAACCTCCATCTAATCATTTCCCACTTCTCACATTTTGGAAGAAGTCCTCACTTTTTTATTTGCTTTTGCAACTTTTTTTTTTTTTTTTTTTTTTTTTCAACATTCAATTATTAACCTAGAGTTTGGGCCCTCTACCTATTGGTGTGAGAAATTCAATGCTTAATGAGCCTTGAATCCCGGCTACTTAATGAAAAGGGTTTGCTATCCACTTTTGTCAAGATGAAAGTTTTCAATGCACTACTAGCCCAATTGAGATATAACCAATTCAATAATCAACAAAACATGTACCCCATAAATGAATGCTAGTGTGCGCCTGTGCTAGTGTAGAATCCTAGAGTGAATCTCAAAACAATCACAAAATCAGGATGATGTGGACCACAAATGCAAGCAAGATATCAATTTTTTGAAAAAATTATTCCTAAATGGCATCCACAAGGCATACAAGGAGTATTGGACTTTCAAGTCAAGCAATTTTTAAATTTTAAACAATATAATCCTCAAAAGATCAAAATCATCGCTAACATCAATCTCAAATCTTAATCATGCATTTAAAATCCAACTTTAAGTAGAATGCAACAAAGACACTTTACCCCCAAACTTAAACTGCACATTGTCCTCAATGTGCAATGAGAACAATGGAAAAGATGGAAAGAGTATACTATAGTGGCGAAAACATGAAGTCCGTCAATGATCCAATATGAGAAGGGTCTCCCCCAAACTTGGAATCAATAACCTATTTGAATAACCACACTAGCAAACTCACATCAACTATCAAATGGGATAAGAATAATCAAATCATGCATTCTAAGGCAATATAACACAAGATAAAACAGAGATATGAGATCAAGCCCTAACTAAAGCATGAAAGTAGCATGACTACACATAAAGGCACAACGGTGAATTTTTTTTATATTTTTCTTTTTATGAAAGCAAGTATATACAAAATGTAAGAAAAACGAAGAATAAAATGCATGAACAAAATGCAAAAAGAAAAATAAAGAAGGCAAAATGCAATGAAAGAATATGTACAATGCAAGAAATGAAAAACAAAAACTAAGAAAGGATGCAAGAACAAAATAATGAAAAATAAAAAATAAAAACTCTCTTTTTTATTTTTTATTTTTGTATTATTATTATTATTATTATTTTTATGACATAACAAGTATATACACACACATAATAAAATGCAAAGAAATAAAAATGCAATAAATGAAAATGCAATGAAATAAAGAATGCAAATTTTTTTATTTTTTATGAAAGTATGTACAATGAAACAAAATGCAAGAAAAATAAAGAAATAAGAATGAACATGAACATGTATGATACAAGAGATAAAAGACACAATGTGTCATGTGGGTGCTAAATTTAACGTTTCTAGTAAGACGGAATACTACTTTGAAAATGTATATATATATATATATATATATATATATTTTTTTTACTTATTTTTTTAGAGAAAGTAAATATGTACACAAACATAGATAAAATGGCAAGTAAATAAAAATGCAAAAAGTAAAAATGTAAGGAAATAAAGAATGCAAAGAAATAATTTTTATTTATTTATTTTTTTCAAAAGAGAAAAGTAACTAAATAAAATAAACGAAAATGACAAAAGTAAAATAAAATGAAAAATAAAACAAAGTAAAAATAGAAAGAGGAAAAAGTCAAAAAGTCAAAGGAGCAAAGCTGTGATCAATCTAAGGATGATCGATCAATCGATCCAAGATGTGAAAACCTATAGACAACTTTGAACGATACACAGAGATCTGAAATATGCAGAGATTCAAAAATTTTCTAAGTATAGAACTGAGATCGATGGAAGGGATAACTGGATCGATTAAGAAATAATTGGATCGATCTAGAAGAAGGTTCGCACGATACACAGATATCTAATTTCTACGGAGAATTAACTGCAGAGAGGTTCGATCGATCGAAGGGACACTTGTGATCGATCGAACTGGCACCAAATGCCTAATTTTGAGATGAAAGTGCAGAAAATCCTATGGTAAGCCCCAATGATGGTAACAAGAATGGAGATTGAAAAATGGATGGAAGAATGTACACAAGAACGAAAAATAAAAAAGAAATGAGGGAGGAATAGAGTTTTGAAACTCTACGAATACTAGTGTTTAACATCTCTAGCAAGACATTGGGTCAACTCATTAATAAAAAGAATCAAAAACCGGATATGAAACATCCTTATTGATCCTCTTTTCCATTTTCTTATTTGATGCCTTTCTTATAACAATGAAATCATCCTCCAAAAGAATGATTTGAAAAGAAATGAAAGAGATGTTATTGTTCCTTTCATCCACGGTCTTGAAAACAAAATCAATCATGGTTGGTCTTGTCTCTTTGTTATGTTCTTGAAACATATTTAAAGGATCATTCACTTTGATAATTGGTGAGGCATTATCTTTCAAAGACTCGTTTGGAATATCAAGAAACACCTTCTCTTCGTCCTTTTCCTCTTCTTCAAAAATCACCATCTCCTCACCTTCCAAGTTAACTAAGGAGTCCATTAGAGAGTTCACTTCATTTTTGGAGCTTTCAAGGTTAAAACCACAATTTTTATACATTTCAAAAAGGCATGTCTCAAGAAGGTCATTGGAGATAATAGAAGGAATGCACTCTTTAGCATATTCCTCCTCCTCCTCTCCTACCTCTATAGTAGTCAACATCTCCTCACTCTCTAAAGTAGCAATGGTCGAGATAAAATCATGATCAAAACAAGGAAAGTCCTCATTAATCATATTATGCTCTATTGGATTAGCTACTAACTTATTTGTCACTTCCTCCTCTATACAAGATAAAGTGCTAGGCATTAGCTCACTTGTCTCATCCTCCTCTTCACTCTCATCATCCCCATCTATATAAATTGAAGTTCTTGCCATTTTTTCATTTGCCTCTTCTTCCTTTTCTTGATGAGAAAGAGTACTTGCAATTTGCTCAACTTGAGCTTCAAGCTTGGTTAAAATTTGAGAATGAGAATTAATAAGTGGAGTTTTTAAAATATGCACATCAAGTAAAGTTAACACTTTTTCTTCAAATCCGGGTGAGTACCTAGAAGGTGGTGAATTTGGTTCTTCATAAAATGGTGGGGGAGGATAATAGTCATAAGAAGGATTAAAAGAGTGATTAAGTCCATGATAAAATGATGCATATTGAAATGAATTAGACTCAACCTCATAAGGATCAAAATATGGTGGAGGGACATAAGATGAGGGGAAGTAATTTTTCCCTAAACTTGGATTAAACAATGGCTCCATCCACATTCAAAATCCAAATGCAACAAATAATGGCCTCCACACGGGCCGATGCTTGGACAAAGATTTAAGCAATATAATGAGCCTCAATAAGGGCTATCACAAGCATACAAAGAAGTGTAACAAATAAACTATGAGATTTTCAAGAAATGTTCACAAAGGTCCTTAAACAACTTCAACTCCAATCCTAGCTTTAATCTCCAATGATTACTTCAAGTTCAAAAGATTGCCTTCCTTATAGTCAAGTACCTAATTGAACAAATAATATCAAGAGTAAGAAAAGAATATACAATGGAAAATAAAATAAAAATAAAAGCAATCACATGAACATTATTATCTAGTTTAATTCCAACAAAACCGTCAATCCCCGGCAAAGGCGCCAAAATTTGACGAGCCCCTTCCTATGTGTATAGAAAATGGACTTTTTAATGCGAGAGGTCGCTTCGCAAGGTCAAAATATGAATGTGGTTTCAGAAGCCTTTCTAGTCAAATTTACATTTATAAAAACCACTACTACAACTAATGAAGTATAGCGAGTAGGGATCGTCCGTAGAGATTAAACGTGTTGGAATTTAATTTCGACTCTAATGTACCAATTGATTGCAAAGAGAGAGATTGATTGATTAAACTAAGAAGCAAGAAAATTAAAATGCAATTAAAATAAACTAAGTTGAGTTAGGGATTTAAGAGATGAGAAGTGAGGTCTTGGAGTCTATTGGAATTGCCACCAAGCTTGTTCACCAAACCACACATTTTCAACTAATTTGGGAAAAACATCTTGTGAACAAAATACGACTACCAATTGCAATATTAAGCATGGACCATCAAATTCATTAATGTATTGTCTACCTTACCAACAAATAAACTAAGTGTAGAACAACCCATCAATTCTAAGCATGACCCATCAAACTTGTCACAATTGTAGCACACATCAATCTAGAGAATCATGGAATTTGCAACAATAAGCCATGGAATATCAACTCAAGTATAGATTGTCTACCTACCTAAAAACATGAATTAAATTTTAGAACAACCCATCAAGCATAAGAATAATCCATCAAATTAATTGACAAACCCATTTAATAAAACCCATGTCTAGGTATCACTAGATTCTCAATTAACCACACATAGACACGCAATTAATATAGAAAAACTAGTGTAGAGATCAATTCCCAAATAATCACACATAAGACAACATGTAATCACAAAGAGAATCAACAGGAAGAATTAAACCATATGAATTATGTGAGACATAATTTCCAATTTAATCACACATAGACATGTAAATAAACTAGAGAATTAATAGGAAGAATTAAACCATAGAAATCATAGAAATATACCAAGATTCATTAAATTCACAAGGCTAGAACATTAATCACAAGATATTATTCCCCAAAAAGTATGAAAAAGTTAGAAGTTTAGATTACAAACTTGGGGCTCATCTAAGCCCCAAGGAGAAGTCTAGCCAATCATGGAGGAGGTAGATGTGATCTTGGTACCCTCAAGGGCAAGCTCCAAACATGGCTCCATATTCTTCTTCCTCTTCTTTGAAGCTTTAGAGAGAGAGTGTGTAGATCTAGAGATATGTTCTTGGTGCCTCCATTCTTCTCTTTTCTTTTAACCCTAATTTCTAACTTTCTAGAGAGAGAAAATAAAATTACAATGTAAAAGTAAAATGATAAAAAGCTCTTTACAAAATGGTTTAATTCCCTTTAAATACAAGGTCATTTTCTTAGTCATTAAGTCAGAAATATAGCCCCAAAAATATCTAATCTCGCAACTATGTTGTAGGTGGAGTTCGGACGAGCGGGAATAAGACAACTCACTGCCAGCACATATTCGATCAATCCAACTTTTCTTCGATCAATCTAGGTTCGATCGATTTCACTTTTCTTCGATCAATCAGAGTTGGTTTGATCAATTTCCGATAGATCTCTGATCGATCTCACTAGGCAGTTTTCAGCATCAACCTTTTATTGCTCCAGATCAGCCTCCTTTTGCTGCAGATTCTTAGACTTAGTTTGACTCTAAAAAGGCCTTAAGAAACCATTTTTAGCCCGTTTTAACATTATTGATTTGAAATAGACAAAAACACAAATAAGTACTAAAACGAGTAAATAAAGATAGATGAATGGACTAAAATACCCTCGCTTAGGGGTTTAAATGCACACTTTTCAGTGCTCATCACTCATGCATCCGAAGGTTTTGCAATAGGAGAATTTTTATTTATTTATTTATTTTGTGGGGCAATATTAAAATTTCATAGATATAAAATTCAAAAAAAGAAAAAATCACTACTATATATACTTAAAAAAAATAAATTCAGTGGGCACCCACTAACATGCTAGATTATGTAAGTTTACCTTTGGTGACATAACATTTACTTTCTTGAGATCACTTATGGATATATATTATTAAAAACCATCTATTCTAAGAGTTTAAGCGAGAGGGTGTAACTTTAATATTTAAATCCATAAAGAGCTCCCCTCATGTCTGTTGCCTTATTTTGGTCAAACATATTTCAATTTTAATTATTAGGGAAAGGGGTGAGGTTTGATACCAATTGTAATTATGTTGCCTTATTTTGGTAAAACATGTTTCAATTTTAATTATTTGGGAAAGTGGTGAGGTCGGATACCAATTTTAATTATTAGGGAAATGGGTGCGGTTTGATGTCATGCTAGCAACAATATCTTTTATAGGATAGGATATTTAGTTAAGAAAAATTTGTACCTTCCACAATGGAATAAAAAAAAATGAGATTTTGAGTAAGTGTTTACATTTTATAGAGAAAACAAAAGATAGAGAAAAAAATTAGAAGCAAGAGAAAATTTTATAATAAGAAAGAAGAATGATAAAGATAAATGAATATGTGAAAGGGAGAGAAACGATTAAGATCTTTCTTTCTCTTTTAATGTTTTTTTCCTTTAATGTAATAGGAAACTAAAGTCCCTTTTCACATTCGTTTACAGCTTCCACTTATATTTATTTTAAATTACCGTTGAAATAAGATAGTATACTAAAGAGAGCACCTTTTTAATAGCTTGCACTTATATTTTAGATTGCAATTGAAATAAGATATTGATAATTTCTGTACGAGATATAATATTCACAGTTTAGTTTTATATATTTGCACTCTATTCTTAGAAGAAATGACAATTCTAATCCTAATTTTACAAGTAAGTGACAATAACTTTTTCAAATGACACAATTGCCCTTTCAAATTCCACTCTTTAACTCTAATCTTAAATATTTTAGGTCTCTTTTGACAAGACAATATATATATATATATATATATATATCTATCTATCTCTTAGTTATTTTTTTTAGAGGACCAATATATATATATATATATATATGTATCTTAGTTATTTTTTTTAAAGGGCCAATATATATATATATCTAATAAAAAATATCTCTAATGAATAAATTATCTCTTTTGATGGGAGAAACCCCCCCCCAAAAAAAAAAATCTTTATTGAAAAAAGTATCTCTTTTGTCAAATCAAAAATGAAAAAGAAAAAGGAGGATTTGAAAAAAATTATCTCTTCTAATAAGACGAAAAAAATAAAAAAGGGAGGTTATTTCTATTAAATAAAAATGTGGGCTTTACGAGTTCGTACGAGGGAGAATGTTACAAGTGGAATTTGTCCCACATTGGATTCGGATGAGAAATGTAATGGGTACGTATAAATGGATTGGGTATTAACCCCATCTAATAATTTAACTTTTTAGGTCGGACCGTGAAATATGCTACCCGTTATAATAAGATTTTTCTAAACTTGTTTACATTTATAATACTCTAAATATTTTTCAATCCAAAAATTAATAAGGAAAGCTAATGGCTTTTTAACCTTGGCCTTTCAAAAAAAAAAAAAAAAAACTATTTTAGAGGTTTATTGAACTTATCAAAGAGCTAAGCTTTTGAAATCTCACAATTGTAAAACTTTACAGTAAAACACCTAAGAAAGGAAGAATACTCTTTATTCAATTATCTATGGAAGTCCATATAACACCAGTTCTTATTTTACCTTTCATCCATATTGTTATATATAGAGTCTCACACTGAAACTGGAAATTCAATAGTGACCATCCAATTCTTTCTACTTTCTTATCTTAATATCTTACTCACGAGTTAAAGGATGATAAGCAACATGAATCACACATAAATCCCTTTCCCTGCTAATTGCTGAACCAAATATCTCAGTCATGTCTAGATCTTCTGGTTTCTGTCCTTCAGGAAGTTTTCAGTCAAAGTGATACAATAAATTAGAAAGTGGAAGCTCAACATTAGCTATCCTAAATGATATGCCAGGACATATTCTCCTGTAAGCACCAAATGGTGTAAATTAGAAATAAGTCCCTTTGTAATTAACTGAACTGTCAATGAATCTCTCTAGAAGAAAGCTCTCTGGATCACTCCAATTTTTAGGATCTCTACAAATTGCCCATACATTCACAATGACTTTAGTTTTCGCAGGTATCTCATATCCATTAATTTCATATCTCTCTCTGCACTCTCTCGAAATTAATAGAGGGCTAGGAGGGTGTAATCTCAGAGTTTCTTTGATAACTGTTGGCACCATTTTTGGTAAATTGGGCAGTGACGTGGCAATTGGATGGAAGTAAATTGGGCAGTGACATGGCAATTGGTTTGAAGTAAACTGGGCAGTAATGTTATGTGGTTTAATATTGCATGCAAAGGTGGAGATGATAGAAGCTTTTGAATTAACTAATGGATAAGGATCATAGTACTATTATTTATCTTTTAGTTGGTTTTAGTTAAATATTATGTTTATCTATATGATTAGTATATTTTGAAATTATATTTAGTTATGTGATAGAGTTGTAATGCAAGTAAAATACTTGCATATAAGAGTTTGTTTCTATGTATTATTCTATAAATAGAGGCATGTTGTGTTAGAGGTCCAGCACCTTCAGAGTCTTTTATTATTATTGTTGCTTTCTCAAGCTCCTTCCCCATATAGTATCTTTGCTATTTCTATCTATCTCCCTCTCTATTTCAGTCTCGTTCTATCTCTCACTCTCTTTATATATCTCTTTCTCTATCTCTTCTCCCTATCACCTTCTATATCTATATTTTCTCCCCTTTCTATTCTCAAATTGTTACTATATTTATTCACTGATAAAAGTCTTTTTAATTAAGGCAATCTTGAACTCACAGAGGAGTATATTTGTTCTGTTTCTCTTTGCATCGCCTGAAAGTCAAAGTTCTCAAAGAGACTATCGTTGACTAAACACACTCGAACAACGTTGTTGGTTTTAGCACGCCCGTAATAGATCAATTTAAAATCTGCTTTAGCGTTAACATTCTTGGCATGCCCGTTGGGACCCACTAGGTGGGTGATTTATGCAATCGGCTTCTTAACCGACATATAAATATTCTGATAAGTTATATCAGCCAATGTATTAGTATTCTAATCTGCCATATGGTTGCCTAGACAATTATCAGCAACCAGGTCGCGGATTATTGGCAGACACCAACAGTTGTTGATTATTGACAAAGGCCAACAATCGATTATTGGTAGATGCCAACAATCGATTATTGGCAGATGGACTATCAACATTTTGCTCCTGCACCACAGTACCCTCCGGTACACGGGGGCCAGCCGATGGCCAATCATTTGTATGGTTAGAATGAAAATTATTAGCAGCTAATTATCGGCAGGTGGCAAACTAGTCACCAGCAGTCGATTCTTGGCAGGTGGTAAATCAACAAATGGGATAAACAAGATCCCAAATAAATCTCCAAATAGGAGAATTTAATGAGGTACTTTCCAAAATGAGGGAATTTAATTAGGAGATTAAAGCAATGGTGGCTCAGATTTTAGCCCAAATCTAGGTTGAAGTAGCTCAGCAATGTCCACCAGCACTACTAGCGGCTGCTAGGGGGCATGCGATCGTTAACCCCCAACAAAAGTTAGTTGATTCATACCCTTCACTTCAGCTTGCCGATTATAGTGGGGTCATGCTTACCAATCAATGGAATTTTGTCCATGATGCAGTCCTACCGATTGAGCTGAATGCAAAATCGACTGAGGCAAAATCTACTAAAAGACATTCGGTTGATATGAAATCGACTGAAAGGAAACCAGCTAAGAAAACTCCTTACTGGCATAATGTTATTCATCTGGTAGAGATAATAGGCAGTTTGGCTAGAATGACACTTTATAATAATTTAATTCCTGTCGATTATAATCATGATTTGCTAGCGGAGTTAGAATACGCAAAGGGGGCAAGTCCTTCCTGGGTTTCTGGGCTGGCGATATCGGTTAACTGTCTGAGAATTTAGGAAGAAGCCTGAATTGGTAGCTTTGGCTTATATAAAATAAAAATCATATTAAGGGTGATTCAGAAGAAATAAACCTTTGGAGCTCGTTGATTTGTAATCTTATTCCAAGTGACTAGCTCAACCTTTGTTCAAAATTTCCTTCCACTGTACTTTAAATTTCAAATATCTTACCGGCTTGGGCGGCCGACATCTGATAAGACATTTAAAATAAGGAAGCATTATTGACACCCTTTTTGGTAAATTGGGCAATGATGTGGCAATTGGATGGAAGTAAATTGGGTAGTGACGTGGCAATTGGTTTGAAGTAAACTGGGTAGTAATGTTACGTGGTTTAATATTGCATGTAAAGGTAGAGATGATAGAAGCTTTTGAATTAACTAATAGATAAGGATCATAGTACTTGTATTTATCTTTTAGTTGGTTTTAGTTAAATATTATGTTTATCTATAAGAATAGTATATTTTGAAATTACATTTAGTAGTGTTATAGTGTTGTAATGCAAGTAAAATATGATAAGCGCCGAATATTACATATTCAAGTGCCCTTGATTGCATTAGTTAAGTCCATTATTTGATCATTTTATATAGATTATCTTTAGTTTCGTGTTTTTGTGTATTTTCAGGTTTGTTTCCCAAAAAGAAATAGAATGGAAGTCTTAAAGGCTTTTTGAAGATCAAGTTATTCCAGGCCTTAGCATCATATGATTTCTAAGAAAAATAAGGCGTAAGCTGGGCGCTTGTCCGAAGCCGAGCGCTTGTTCGAAGTCGAGGCTTGCCCAAAGCCGAGCGCTTATATAGAACCGAGCGCTTGTGCTGACGCTTATCCAGAACCGAACCGAGGCTTATCAAGAACCGAGCATTTGTCAAAGAATCGAGCGCTTGTATAGAACCGAGCGTTTGTCCATCAGCCGGGCGCCAAAGAACTGAGGCTTGCCAAAGAATTGAGCGCTTGTCCGTGAATCAAACGCTAATCCAAAGGCCATCCTAACGCTCGTTCGGCAACCATTAGCACCAAGCGCTCGTCTGTGCAGCACAGATCTAATCCGGGCCAGTGAGTAGAAGGCTAATTACGAGCGCTCATCCCTTCATTGGACAAGCACTCGTCCAAATAATGTAGACCCAATTGGCATTTTGAACCTTTTAATTTGATTCGCTTCTTAATTATGGTTATTGGTAAGTTACTTTTAGGGGACATTGACCTCAAAATTGAGGAGGTTTGGTAGACATTTTGACTATTTTAAGAAAAGGGTGATCATTGTAAAACATTATTGAGTTGTGGGAGGATAATTCTAGAGAGAGAATTATTGAGCTTTGGAGAGCTTTTTGGTTGCATTTTACTGGACCAGCTTCGGAAATGGAGGGGCTGAGTTCTTCACCCTCTTCCTTCCTTGCTGCTATGGGTAACTAACTCCCTTCCTAGGGAGATGATGAAGCCCTTCCTCGTAAATATGCTCTAGTTGTATTTTAGTTTGGGGAATGAAGTATGTATATGATAGTTTCATAGTCTAGATATTTACACAAGTTGTAATGGTTCTTCATTTCAATAAATGATTGTGTTAAACTTCTTATCTTGTCTTTGATTGTATTTTCTCATAATTATACTACTTACATCTTCATAGTGAGAATGGAGATGAGATTATAAAATGGTTTTCTTTGCATATTTTGTAAAGGTTTTAATAGTCCATTCCTAGGAAAGATGAACTATACTACATCCCTAGTGTAATGTAGTTAGGTAGATGGTTCTTACCAACCGTAGATGGATTATGCTTAATCTTTGACTACATATGCATTTACCATGCAATGTAAGAGATTTGATAGGCCATTCCTAGGGAAGAAGGCTCATGCTACAACCTAGTTTAGGTAGATGAACCTTGCGAACCATAGATGGTTTATACTTAGCTCTTGGTTGTATGAACTTCTTGAAGATAATATAGTAATCATGTATTTCTACATATCATGGTCACATATATAGTTGTTCTCCAAGTTAATTGCAAGCAAGCATGTTTATATGGTTTGTGGTGGATTCATTTCCCTAGCTCTCTCTACATAAGTTTAATTCACCTTAAATTCATTCCATTACTGTTTTATGCAAATTTTAATTCCTAGTTCTAAGTGACAAACAAATCAAACCTTATACACCTTTTCATCAAAAACAAAGTGATTTGACAACTTTGGTTGCCATAAACCAGCAATCCCTGTGGTTCAACTTACCCTTACGATAGCCCTATTTTACAATGATTTATGCTATTGCAAGTGTCGATTATTATTGGTAAACGTATATCTACTCACCAAAATACTTGCATATAGAAGTTTGTTTCTATGTATTATTCTATAAATAATTGTAGAGGCATGCTGTGTTAGAGGTCCAGCACCCTCAAAATCTTTTATTTTTATTGTTACTTTCTCAAGCTCCTTCCCCATGTAGCATCCTTGCTATTTCTATCTCTCTTCCTCTTTATTTCAGTCTCGTTCTATCTCTCTCTCTATATATCTCTCTATCTCTTTTCCCTATCACTTTCTATATTTATCTTTTCTCTCCTTTCTATTCTCAAATTGTTACTATAATTATTCACTGTTAAAGTCCTTTTAATTAAGGCAATACTGAACTCACAGAAGAGTATACTTGTTCTCTTTCTCTTCACATCGCCTGAAAGTGAAAATTCTCAAAGAGACTAGCGTTGAAATTGAAATTGAGGATTATGTCACAATCCCTCAAGAGCATTGAAATTGAGTTAGAATTAAGAGTAGAGAATACTGTAAAAGTAAATATTTTTGGAAGTTAATTCATTGATAGAATTAGCAGAAAGTAAATGTACTAACCATGAGAACTGACTTGAGTATTGTCATGGTTAAGGGGATATTAAGGTTACCCTTTTCCTAAACATTTAAAAGTACATCTATCTGGTCTTTGCAATCAGCTGCACCATTTCTAGCTTTATGTTCATCAACAATGTTAGTAAATATCTCATCAATTTTTCGATGAATCTTCTTAGCTCTAGGCCTCAGCCCACTTATCAAAGCAAGTATTTTAACTGAAGGAAAGAGATCAGCAACATTGAAACCTCCTGCTACCTCCATAGTATCCTTGATAAGTGATAAGAATTCTTCTTTCCCATGGAATTTCTTACCAACGACCACCTTAGAAACAATGTTGTATGTCATAGAGAAAAGCTTTTCAGTGAGATTGATGAGAGATCCAGCTATATTTATGGGTCGAAATAGATTTGATCAAATTTGAGGCCTCTTCTTCTCTAATGGGTCGGACTGATTGGACACGCTTGGCACTTAAAAGCACCAGTATGCAAACTTTTCGAAGTTATCTCCAGTGATCCCCATAAGGCGTGAAGGCAATGTCATTCCCAGATATGATATTCATAGCAAAAATAAAAGGTCTGCTAGCAAAGATGATGTCATGTGTTTTCATCACCACTTTGGCAAATTCTGCTGAAGTAATCACAACAATAGGAAGTTGTCCGAGTCGTAGGTGCGTCAGAGGTCCATATTTCATGGCCAAATCTCTTAGGCAGTGATGGGGTAGAGATTCGACAAATTGATGAATGTTACCTATTGAGGTTGGGTTGGGACCAAGCTGGGTTGGACCTGCCCAACTTGCAGCCTTAACCTCAGTCACGGCAAGATCTTCTTGTTTCTCTCCCTCAGAAAGTTTCCAATCAAAGTGATACAATAAATTTGCAAGTGGAAGCTCAATATTAGCTTTCCCGAACGACATGCCCTAACATATTCTCCTTCCAGCACCAAATGGTGCATAATGAAAATGAATCCCATTGTAATAAATTGAACTGTTCTGGAACAAACCTTTCCGGATCAGTCCAATTTTCGGGGTCTATGCTAATTGTCCATACATTAACAAATACTTGGATTTTCGCTGGTATCTGATATCCATTAACAAATATGAGCTTGGTTCGGTTGACATATGGTCAAACTGAGTCTCTTTTGTAAAAATGATTAAATACACTATTGTAGAAAGAGAGAACATTAATTTTCTAAATGTGAGTTCTGAATTGCCTTGGATAAAAGGAGTTAAAATGGAGAGTAAATTGCAGTAATTAATAATGAAGCTAAAAGGAGTTAGAAAGCATTATAGCTACTGGGAACGAAATCAACGAGTATTGAAATAGCAAAATGAATTGGAAACTAATACTGCTACTCGAATTGAAGCACAAAAGGAAATAACTAACAGAAAAAGTTAAATTTAACTAGAATAATTAACTAGAGAGAAGTTGAATTAAAATAGGAAATTGAATCTAAATGAACAACATGATTTAGAAAGGAATTCTATTGATGCGATTGTTTCTGAGGGTGCTGAACCTTTTACAAAACAAAAAGACTGATACTACAACTATTTATAGAAACCAGCTTAAAGGGTCATAAAACAAACTACTTCCTAAATTTAAGCTATTGGAATACATTTAAATTTCCAAAATTACTCCAAGTGTAAGCTTTCTTCTCCACAAATTCAGTATAATTGGTTCCTTTGTTGATATTTTCCTTCTTTTATCTCTGACAACTTATGAACGATGGAGATAATTATATCTAAATCCTTGGTGAAGTTAATTATGTGCAAGATAATCTTGGTAATGAAGATAAAACCTTCATCTCCTTAACATCTATCATTCGACAACATTATCTTGTCTATGCATCTCCAACAAACCAAATACTTGTGTAGCTTGTTCTTCTCTCATATAGTGGCTGCTACATCCTCACCAAAATAGTCTTCACGTGATTTGCAAAAATGGTTGTCAACATATATTTTTGGCTTTCTCAATCACGAATTTAACCGTTGAAAACGAAATGATTCTGAGATCAAAGAACTTATTACAGTTTCTAATTCCTACCATTGTGAAATCTGTGTGTTAAATATGTCAAGCATATTCCATTATTTATAGTTGTGGATCTCACTCATATAGTCAAATATTTGGCATTTCACATGGTAGAAGTAAGATTAACTATAGATACTGGTTGGTATGCCATGGATTTCCTAATTCCTAATACCTAATACGTGCCCCCCCCCCCCCAAAAAAAAAAAAAAAAAAAAAAAAAAAACACACACACAGAAGTATCTTTGTTTTGACATATTATCTATATAATTGAAATAAAAATTTTATTAAAGATTTATTCTTGGTTATTTATTTATTTATTTATTATTATTATTTTTATCTCTCTAAATTTTGTTTCTCAAATTCCTTCAATCATAAAATAAAGAAAAACACAAATTGTGACCTCAATGAAAGAAAACACACACACACACACACACAAATTCCTTCACAAGTTGCTCATTTGTGACATGGAGGTCACAAGTACTTCTTTACATGCGAAGGTCGTAATGGTAAGGTGGCTTCATTGTGACATGGAGGTCACACAGTTATGTCTCTACATGTGCAGATAAGACTGCAAACACTCAACTCTCCCTCCTAGAGACTGCAATGGCGGAGTCTCATACACTAGGGTAACCTTTTTTTTTTTTTTTTTTTTTCCAGGTACGTCTCTACATTTGGAGGTAACACTGCATACTCATATAAGACCATCCCTCCTAGAGGCAGCAATGGCGGCAGTCTTATATGCTAGGCTAACCATTTTTTTTTTCCCATGGCAAGAAATTCATGCGCCCTTTTGTCCTCATGGGAACTTGAATCCTCACCATTCACTTTGAGAGGTAGAAGAAATACCGCGAAGTTACAATGCCCTTGGCCACTAGGCTAGCCCTTTTTTTAATATAGAAACTTTTTGTATTTTGAAACTCTTTCATAAAACAATTTAGTGTTCCTAAGTTATATTGAACGCTCCCTAAATATAAAAAACAAGTGTATCTTTGTTGAAACAACATTTATAAATTTGTTGAGATCAATTGTGGACATTTGATAGAATATTTAGAAGGATAGGACATTTATTGATTTTTTATATTTCTAGAGTGCAATTGTAATAAGACAGTGGTAATTTTTGTAATAATCTTAATACAGAGCATAAATTAATCAGTACTCTTTTATCCAAAACCTTTGGCAAATCTCATAATTTCTGTTAGAGAATCATTTGCTTATTGTGAAATGTGAGAATTGTACACATGGGCAACTGTGCAATGTATCAAATTCAAAAGAAGATATATAATGAGGTTATTCACTAACAAAAGTCACGAGATAAGAAGAGAAGAAGATTTATAATGAGGTCATCCACTTGACAAAAGTCACGTCCTCTCTTTTTTATGGTAGGATAATATTCTTTTGAGCCAAAAGTCACAAGCGCTCTTATTTTACCTTTCAACATTATGTTATACGTACATAATATAATAAAAGATTAAATTATCAAAATATATAAACTAATTAACATTATGGGCTCACACTGAAACTGGAAATTGAACATTAACCATCCATTGCTTTCTACGACTAAATATTCAGCGTGGCCGATGCTCGGTGCACCGAATATTTACTCGCTCTTAATCTCTTGTTCATCAGTTGAAGGATGATAAGCGGTAGGAATCACACACAGATCTGTTTTCCTGCTAACTGCTGCATCAAAGATCTCAGTCATGTCTAGATCTTCTGGCTTCTCTCCCTCCGGAAGTTTCCAGTCAAAGTGAAATAATAAATTTGCAAGTGGAAGCTCAACATTAGCTAAACCGAATGACATGCCAGGACATATTCTCCTCCCAGCACCAAATGGTAGATATTGAAAATGAGTCCCCTTGAAATCAATTGAACTGTCAAGGAATCTCTCTAGAACAAAGCTCTCTGGATCACTCCAATTTTCGGGATCTATATGAATTGCAAATACATTGACAAAGACATGGGTTTTTGCAGGTATCTCATATCCATTGATTTCACATCTCTCTCTGCTCTCTCTTGGAATTAATAAAAGGAGAGGAGGGTGTAATCTCAAAGGTTCTTTGATAACTAACTTTAAGTTACTCAATTCATGGAGTTCATCTTCATTAAGAATATTTCTCTTTTTACATAAAATCTGTCTCACCTCAGCTTGTGCCTTTTTCATCAGTCTTGGGTTTTTCAGCATTTTTGCAATTATCCAGCCTAGAGTATTAGATGATGTCTCGATTCTGTCAATGAACATGTCCTGAAAGAGCATTACATATTGAATTTTAGTGTGAAGTAATTTGTGGGACTCAGTGCATTGATATTAATAGAAGCATAAAGTAAATGTACTAACCAAGATGACTGACTTGACGGTTGTCATAGTTAAAGGGATCTCAAGATTACCCTCCTTTTGAAGTCTTAGAAGAACATCAACCAGGTCTTCATGATCAACTTCACCATCACTGGTCTGTGCTGCCACCTTCCTAGCTTTATGTTCATCAATGATATTGGTCAACGTCCTATCAATTTTCTGATGAGTCTTCTCAATTCTAGTCCCCAGTCCAGTGATTAAAGCCAGCATTTTAAATGAAGGATAGAGATCAGCAATATTGAGACCTCCTCCTAACTCTATGGTTTCCTTGACAAGTGATATGAATTCTTTTCGCCCATGGAATTTCTTACCAATGACAGCCTTTGCAGTGATGCTGTATGTCATCGAGAAAAACTTTTCAGTTAGATTGATGAGAGATCCTGTATGCGTCGAATTAGTTTTGATCAAATTCGAGATCTCTTCTTCCCTGATGGGTCGGAATGATTGGACACGCTTGACACTTAAAAGCTCCAGTATGCAAAATTTTCGAAGTTGTCTCCAGTGATCCCCATAAGGTGCGAAGCCAATGTCATTCTCGGATATGATACTTGTAGAAAGAATAAAAGGCCTGCTAGCAAAGATGATGTCATGTTTTTTCATCACTTGATGGGCAAATTCTACTGAAGAAACGACAAGAATAGGAAGTTATCCTAGTTGCAGGCTCATCAGTGGTCCATGTTTCATGGCCAAATCTCTTAGGCGGCGATGGGGTATAGATCCAACAAATTGGTGAATGTTTCCGATTAGAGGCAGCTTCCACGGCCCAGGAGGCAGTTTTGGAGCTGAACTGACCTCGTTTTCAATACCATGAACAGAAACAGCAGGAATGTGAACAGAATTGGGAAAGAGAGGAATGGGAGCTCCATCGTCATTCAGATTTATGCTTGCTGTGGAGCCTTGAAGTTCTGCAATAAGATATATATTAACCTTATTTATATTTTATTACCACCTTCAAATATCATTTTCCATCTGCTTCACTTGCTTCTACAATATAAGAGAGAAACTATTTTGACATAATACGTATTGATAAGGCAGAAGATGATTTATTAGCTTGACAAATCATATCGTTTGACTAACATAATATATACATCTTTGAATGTTATTTAAATTCGAATTGTCTCTTTGTTGTCAATTATAAATAAAGTCTTGGTACATCAAATAAAACATTCCAAAACAATCTAGAACATGACAAAATTGTGGTTAGCTAGCTAAAATATCATATTAATGCAATTGTCTAGTTTAGTTCCCTGATAAGTATCCCTTATAAAATACATAGTTGTGTAACTCTCGTCTTGATTTCATTAGTGTTGGTTATTATAAATTAGAATATATTTTATTTCTATGAAGGACTGACCATTCTATGAACAAAAAACAAATATATATATATATATATATATATATATATATATATATATATATATATATCATGACCAAGAAGCTAAACGATATGTACGTGCACAAAAGGCTATGAGGAGTTATATCACTGGCCTTTAAGAACCTCTCTTCCTTGAAGTTGCTTCCAAACTCATCCTAATTCTCATTTATAAAATACATGGACCTTTTGGATTTATCAGTAAAAAGAAAATCTTCCCATTGTTTTTGTAATAGAAATGATTTCGTAGTCTGTTACATGTATGAACTATGAACTAATTTTGTTTCCACGGAAAAATGCCCTAGCACGGAAATTCTTGCTAATCTCCTGAATTATTGATGGTTAGATTCAATCAACTACACAAGTAAATTATCCTCAAGTCATCTAATTTGTTAACTAAAGCACAGAGCAAAACTCTTAACAGCAAAAAGTGAGATTTTGAATGATTCACTCCAATACCAAAATCACATCTAAGATGTAAAATCCACCACCTGCATAAAAATAGTACTAGGGTTCCTTAATTGATTTGAAATTAAATTATGTGATGGAATTTAATGTATCACAATTCTGTGCAATTGCAATTTTACAAACTAAGTAGACCCTCAATTACTCCCAAATATAGTATTATATTAATTCAATAGAGAAAAAAAGGCAAAAATTCACTAATATTCCCCGTGTTTAACAAAATGCATGAACTTTTTTTGTTAAACATATTTGTAAAATGATGTTTACAAGAAAAAAATCTAGAATTATATACCAATCTCCATCGACAAGCTTTAAGAACACTAAGAATGATGATAAATTAAAAAATTGTGAAAATAAATTAAAAAATTGTGAAACTATTAACAACAATAATATTATATATGCTTATACTTTCAATTTTAGTTACATAATACAAATTTGCGAGCCCCAAAATTAAAATTCTTGGCTCTGCCCTAAGGTGACTTGTGTATATTTTAAGTCTTGATACTTAAAAGGTGACGTTTTCTTTTATGATTAATATACCAAGGTTTTAATGAGAAATTGAAAAACAAAACAAAATCAAATTATCTCTCTCCTAAACTAATTTCAAAGCACACCATTTAAGGCCTGTTTGGCATACACTTTATTTTAGGCGTTTTGTTTTTGACTAAAACAAAAATGGTGTTTTTGCTGTAGGAGTGTTTTGAAAAAAAAAAAATCAGAAACACGTTTGGGAACGATGTTTTGCTGTGGAAATGTTGGAAACAGAATAATGAACTATTGGTTTTGGGTCATAAACAGTTGTCAGAACAAAAAAAAAAAAAAAAAAAACAATTTTTTGGTGTTTTGGTTCTGGGTCACTGTTCACGAAGTGTTTTAGCACTATGTAAAAAAAAAAAAACAAGGTTACACCAAACATGCTTTTGTTGCCAAAATCGATACTATACCAGCCCAAAAACAAAAACAGCAAAAACAAAACGCATGCCAAACGGGGCCTTAGCAAATTCTAGAATATGGGTCAAGACCTTCCAGACAAAAACTGAATCACAACTTCATCCTAGACTGAAAGCAAAATGGTAAGGTGTTGGCCTGGACACCCATAAATCCAAGGTTCGAGCCTTGCCACCTCCATTATTACCTTCGACTGACTTAACTTGCTACTTACAATGTGGCCGGCATTGGCAGCCGGGGGTTTCTTAGTAGCTACACACCCGAAGGGCGTGCGAGGGTTCCCATGTCAAAAATAAAAAAATAAAAAAGGGCCCAAACTCAACGTCAATTTTGTCAGTTGTACTAGAGAGTTAGAAAAGAAAAAAAAAAAAAAAAAAGGAAGTACAAAGAATAAGTGGAGCTTGGACTTACAAATTGCAAAAGTATAAGTTAAAAAGTTCATACATACGATTTGTATTCGATTAATTTGGCTTGAGGTTGGACTATCCTGTTTATTCGGGGCAAGGTCCAAACACCTCCAGGTCAGACGGTTGGCGTGACACCGGACTATAGTTTGGTCTAATTATGATACTAACTATAACATGTGGATGCTTTGCGATTTGATCAAAAAATTAAACTGTTAGGTGAGACTACACCGAACCCATATATATTCATTTACTTTTTCATTCGAATCCGATATGAAACACTTGTAACACCTAACCTCTAGCTAGGTTTGAACTCTCAACCGAGCTAGTGATAAATTTGTTTAGCTAAGAGTATGTGAACTTTATTGTATATTACTTTCTTTTCGATAATTAATATATATATATATAGGGGCGAAGCCAGGATTGTATGATTGGGGGGGAGAGGGGGGGGGGGGGGGGGCGAACTTATAATTAATATAAGACTATTTTAAGCCAAATATATATATTATTGATTATAGTCATACAAAAATTTATCAAATCAACCGTTAGCCAATTTGTGTTTAAAAAAAATAAAAAATAAAAAAGAAGCCTATATCTAGTAAAAAATGACATAAATATATACAAAAATTAACCAAAAAGACCAAATAATTATCTTTGAGACAATAAATTTCATGTATTATCGATTGGTGGCTTGACCATCGTATAACCAATTAACCTGAAAGTAATCAATCAATTAGTTATTTAAAGAAGCTTTTTTTATTTTATCAAACTTCCGTAATAAATGCAAAAAACAGACAGTAAGACAATTGCCAATTTTTTTTAAAATTTCAACCCTAAAGTAAAGTGAATATATTATCTATTATTGCAATTGGGCTTAGTTTAATATAATATTGAAAGGTTTAAGAAAAAAAAAGAGTAACCATTTATGGTTAGAAAGAAGAGAGAGAGGGACTCACAGTGTTGGGAGTACAGTTCTACACTTAAAAAGAATTGCATGCAGGTACGGGGAGAAAAAGAGAGAGAGGGACTCACAGTGTTGGGAGTATAGTTCTAATGAGTTGGAGCTCTAGTTACCATGCCTCTTCAGTGTTGAATGGAGGAACAGTGAAAAATGAAACAAAAGTGTGAATGGAGAGAGAACTTTGCCCTATATTTATAAAGAGAGTATATATAGAGAACATACAAATTATGTTTTTATTTTTGGATGACAATAAATACAAAGTTTCTTAAAATATAATTTTATAAGTAATCAAAGTCCCTATTAGTCCAGTCCAATGTGTGACTCCTTAAAAAGTCAGATGGAAATGTCAACAAAAGACAACCACGGCTCACAGCCGTCATCCATAGAACCCATATATGCATCAATTCTAGATATATATAGTACGTTGTATTGTTGAAGATAATATCATTGGCCAAGAAAATTTGAAGAGACTTATTACCTCCCCATTTCAAATGAGAAAAAAATAAATGTATTGACTTGTAGAAAAATCATAGGTGCCAAATTTTACTTGCTCAAACTAAAAAATTGAAGCAAAATATATATATATATTTTTTTCTATAAATACGTTTTCAAGTTTTTTTTTTTTTATAACTTGATTAGGTATATATTCAAATTTGAGAGCATATTTTGATAAATTTAAAAGGGGACAATGCATTAATTACATGTCCTCTTAAAAAGTAATGCTCCCAAATGAAACAACTAATATGTAGGGGTGGATAAACAATACGTGAATTCACAAATTTGATCCAATCCGTGCGAATCAGATCAGATTGCTACACCCACAAATCGATAGCGGATTCAAAGAAATTGAATCCGTAGTTCACGGATCGGCTGATGAATTGAGCTGATAAAATCCAATCCGATTCAATCCGCGAGATATATATATATATATATATATATATATATATATATATATATATATATGTTGATATACGTGCTACGACATCTGCTTAAGTGGCATCATCTCTAAAAATAAGTACACCTGGGCAGTACTTATTTGACGTGCTCCTGAAAGGACTAAGTATCCTTGAGCTACTCGTCCTATAACTGAACTCATTGGCCGAGGAAGGGGTTGCTACCCTTCCTCTCCTATGGACGCGCTCCGCTCCAATCGGATGGCCCCTCCTCCCTTCCTTTTCAAGGTTACTTCCTGCAGGTATAACCTCGGGCGCGCATTTTTCTCTTCTTGAGCTCCCTTTTAAATGCAGGGACCTCGAGGCGCAAATCCAGATAGAGCCCGCAGGGCCGAGAAGGTGGAACCCCGAAGGAGGCTCTTTCCCTATCTTCAGTTGCGGGAATCTGAGTATCAGTGGTTAGGTGACTGAGTTTCAAGGATTTGCCTCACCTCGAGGTCTACACAAGGGGGAGAGAATGTTTAATACCCAGTAACTGAGCTCGAGTAATAGAGACCACATAATACATTAAATATATCTCACAGAATTTTCATTGGATAAAGACTGAGCTACCCTCGTAACCAATGGTCCTTACCTAGGTAAAGCGACCATTGGATAAAGAGGAGTTAGCTCTCATAACCAAGGGTTTTTACCCAAAGAAAAGTAGTATAAATAGGGCTTAACTCTCACCATTTAGAGAGGTGGAAAAATACAGATGTACAACAATAACCATAGAGAATGATCCTCTAGGGCTCGAGCTACTATAGGGTGTTAAACAAATTTGCCTTCTCTTTCTCAATCTCCTTTACGGAGAATCCCTTGTGATAGCTTGGAGCTCTACTCAGTCTCTTATCTCAGCATTCCCGACAGACGTGGAACGATCTCCTCACATCATCACGAACTACCATCAACAATATATATTCTATTAGTTAATGATAATTTAATGGACTTAGAGAATGTATTTATTAATGATCATTTAAATATATGAATTAATATTGATAAATTGAAATTTTATCTATTATCCTATGGTTAAAAAATAAATAATATTGAACAATTCTTTTAAAAAAATGCTATCGGCGGATCTGATCTAATCCTTCACTTCACGAATTCCATCCATTATTCTACACTAACAAATTAAGATATTTTAAATCCGTTAAGAGTTAACTAACTCTCACTTTCAATTTGCCCAAACATAACTCTTTTATGAAAAGTTGTCTAGATACAATTACAGTAAACGTACTTCAGCCGGCACTGGCTTTTTTCTTTGGTCTTTGAGAGAAAAGTTGATACTCAGGGTCTCTTTCTCTCTCTCTAGACGCGCGCAAACACACACACACACTCTCTCTAAAATGCTAATTACACGTATCATGTGTCCGCTCGAATTGTTGGTCCCACAAGATACAATCCGACTCAACTAATCGTCTTTGTTTACACCAAACATAGGCCATTTCCAATTAGGTGGATGAGATGGAAAAGTTGAGGAGTGTTTAATTTACTTTTGGAGCTTATTTCGCTATGAATTAACATTCACGATGTATTATACTATTTATGTTTTATATTAATTGTCTATTTTAAAAATTCTGACTCATTATCAACTTTTATTTTTGAATAATTTGAGATTATTTTTAGTAATATTCCTTTTATACACTATAAATATTCTATATTATATGTCTACTTTAGAACTTTGACTAACATGAGACGGGGATGGTATGTCTTGTATACATAGGGTTAAAACCTTAACTTATTTTTCAAATCTTTAACCACAATAATATTCAATGGTGGACACAGAGGGGGGCTTGGGTGGGCTTGAGCCCCCCCCCCCCCCCCCCCCCCCCTAAAAAAGTATAGGTATGTTCTGCCAATGTTTCTTTTTTTTAAAAAAAAAAAATTTAATAGTAATATTAGCCCCCCCTTTTAACTTATCCAAACAAGTCCAATATTTAAGTCACAATTTTAATACAAAGGCCCAAGCCAAACAAGCCCTAAACAAATCAAAGCAAGAAAACTCCTGAATTCCTAATCTTCGCACAAATCAGAGAGCTCACTCTTTCTCTCCCTCTAAAGTCTAAACCTAGTTCCTCTAAAATTTTCTAATTCTTTAATCTTTTGATCCCCAATTTCCCATTTTTCATCGCCTAAGATTCACTCATCCTGTAAAGTTTGGCGTTTCGTGACTTTCATCTCAGAAGACACTCCATTGCAGGTATTTTTTTTTTTTCCTAATTGATACTCACACACACATGACACATATCTCTTTTGAGACTAAACCCCTCTTTTTGAGAAATCCAATAGGGTTCTTTTGCAATTACATGTCTTTGATTAAATCTCATTTGGATTTTTAATTTTTATTGCTCTTTGGAATTTATTCATTGAAACAGCAGATGGGTTCGTTGATACTACTGAATTTTCTGTTCTTTTGTCTTTGTTCTGACAATTTGTTGAATAAAGTCTTTGATTTGAGATTCTCTATATAATATATATATATATATATAGACAGAGCCGCAGAGGTTAATGGTTATGAACTGTGGTTTTGGTACTGTGATAAACTGATAGTCTGATTGTTGACTCAATTTGGTCTTTAGTTATCGACTCTTTATATATTTAATATTTTGTGTATTTGACAATTTTGTTGAATAAAATCATTGATTTGAGTTGTTTATGACTTTATCACATGTATATATAGGTAGAGGTATACTGAATTACTGATATAGACATATAGTGATATACATATTTTGAGTAATTTAGTCTCTTTCTCTTTCTTCACTTCTATTTTGTCCTAACCCTTCTCTTGAAAAAACCACGCACATAGTCCAGAGGAATTGAGAAAAGCCGAGTCTCGGCGAAGTTTTAGCTCGCTCAAATTTCAGGCACCACAAAGGTGTGCTTTACTGCTTTAGATTCAACTATATACATTTTCATATGTGTGTTTATATATAATTATATTTGTGTAGAGATAAATGTTTGAAAGCATATAAACGATCAGCTTATAATTTTTGTATTTGGTGAATATAGGTAACTTTTGCCATTGATTAGTAGAGAATAGAATTTGGGTCACTTCATTGTTGATATTTCTAATTTATTACCTGTATTTGTTTATTGCAATTCATTATTCACTCCTCATGGTTGTTAAATTTGATTTAGGTATTTTTAATTTAACTCCTTCTTTAATTTTATTAGGTTAAAAATAATAATGGCTCAACATCAACCGCCAAACAAGAAAGTAAAAAGTATGTCTATTCTCTCATTCTATCAAAAGAAAGGCCGAATGAGCGATGATTATCAATCGAAAAAGGATATACCTAATGCATCTAACATTGACAATGATCTTAATTCACAACCTCCTACCCTACCTCAAGTTGTTGAACCCAAGCAACTCCACTCCACTTATATTGAAAGAGATCCCGGGTTACGTATTCAAATACATGAATACCCAGTGAATCAAAGGGATGAGGTTAGATGAACTTATATCAATTTGGGGCCTTATCAACCTAAACTTTCCAATTATCCTAACTCTTAGGATGGAAGGCAGAATCAGCGATTTAAGTATGAATGGTTCCAACAATTTCCTTGGCTAGAATATTCTCCTTCAAAAGATAAAGCATATTGTTTTCCATGCTTTCTTTTTTAAGAGAGAAATATAACAGGGTGCCGTTCTTCACTTATTGATAATGGATATAAGAATTGGGAGAAAGTTGGTGATGGAGATAATTGTGTATTCTTGAAACACATGGGATGTCAATCTTCACCACATAGAAAATGTGCCATGCTTTATGAAAATTTAAATAAATCGGCACAACATATTGATAAAGTGTTGAATGCCCAATCAAGAGAAGATGTTTTGAAGAATCGAATGCGGCTTAAGGCAACTATTGAAACTGTTCGCTTCCTAACATTGCAAGGAATTGGTTTTAGAGGCCATGATAAAAGTTCAAGTTCATTAAATAGAGGGAATTTTATTAAAGCGTTGAAGTATAAAGCAGAAGGAAATGATGAAATCTCAAGTGTTATCTTGGACAATGCTCCACAAAATGCCCAATACATTGCTCCATCGACTCAAAAAGAGATTCTTCATATTCTTGCAAATAGAGTGAGAAAAATGATTTGTGATGAAGTTGCGGGAGGCAAATATTGTATTCTTATTAATGAAGCACAAGATGAGTCTAAAACAGAGCAAATGGCTCTTGTTAGCATGTTGGTGTGCTAATGGAATGCTTTTTTGACATTGTGGGAGTTAAAAACACATCAGCAGTGACGCTTAAGGATGCAATATCTGGTATTCTATCTCGGTTTGATCTTTCAATTCAAAATTTGAGAGTTCAAGGATACGATGGTGCGAGTAATATGCACGGCGAATAGAATGGTCTATAAGCATTGTTTCTTAAAGATTGTCCATTTGCTTATTATGTCTATTGTTTTGCTCATAGATTACAACTAGCACTAATTGCAGCAGCAAAAGATGAGCCAAAGATTTGGCAATTCTTCTCTCACTTGACTTGTATTGTCAATCTTGTTACTTCCTCTCCCAAGCGTGTTGGTGAATTAAAATCTTCTCAAAGGGATGAGATTGCACGTATGTTGAACACAGGTGAACGTTAATCTGGTAAAGGGGCTAATCAGATTGGCACCTTGCATTGAGCTGGAGCTACTCGTTGGAGTTCACATTATGATTCTATTAGGAACTTGATTGATATATATACTGCATCCTGCACAGTTGTTGAAAGTCTTAGAAAGGGTGGGCAAAATCAACAGATACGTGGGCAAGCTTTAGGTGTTTACAATGCAATAAGAAGTTTTGAATTTATATTTGTCTTGCACCTAATGGATAGCATTATGGGATTCACGGATGCACTTTGTCAGGCCTGGCAACATAAATCTCAAGACATTCAGACAAGATGATTGGGATATTTTCCTTGCAAATGTGGTGTCATTTTGCAATCGACATAACATTGATATACCTGATTTGACTTCTCGTTATGTAGAGGGTACTGGTCGTCATTGTCAGCAACAAGATAATATTACAGTTGAGCACCATTATCACTTTGATATTTTCGACTCTGTAACAGATTTACAGCTGATGGAGTTAGACTATAGATTCAACAATGAAGTAGTGGAACTTCTTACTCTTAGCTCAGCTTTGGATCCTAGTGATTCTTTTAAATCTTTTAATGTGGAGAATATTTGTAATCTTGTTGAGAAATTCTATCATTGGGACTTCACTCACCAAGATCTTAAAGTATTGAAGATTCAGCTGATGCATTATCAACTTGATGTACCTAGTGATATCGAGTTTCAAAATACTTCTTCTCTTACAGATTTATGTAGGAAACTAGTTGTGAGAAGGAAATCCAAGTGCTACCTTTTGGTTGACAGATTAATCCGTCTTGTGTTGACTCTTCCCGTTTCTACAGCAACTACGGAGAGAGCATTTTTCAGGCATGAAACGTGTTAAAATAGCGATGCGTAGCACAATGGGAAATGAATTTCTTGTTGATTGCATGACCGTCAACCTTGAATGGGACCTTGTTTGGAAAATTAACTTGGAGTCTATTATCGATGAATTCGAGTCTTTAAAAACTCAACGAGCACAACTTAGATAGATATTTTGTAATCTTTGACTTCAAATATTTATCTAGATTATGTTATAAAAAAAAATTTTGCTTATGAAATTGTGTTGTTAAATTTATGTTCAATACTAGCCCCCCCATTGACAATTCCTGGATCCGCCCTTGGTAATATTTTTTTCATACTTCTTCAATCTTCTTGAATATTCTGTTCAACATTTTTGAGCTATGTACCAATTGACTAATAATATATTTATTGTTACAAATGTTTTCACTATGAAAATTCTTATAATATATATATATATATATATATATATATATATATATATATATATTATATATATATATATATAGATATGTTTTTTCTTTTGTTTAATAAAAAATGATAGAAGAGACGAATTTTTAGGTTTTTCAAAATTGTGAAAAAAATTCTCTAGATTGACTCCAATTGGATTATGAGGTTTGATATTGTGAATGGAGCTCGCTGTTAAACATCCGACTCGGTACCATTTTAAAAAAAATGTATGCAGGTCCGCTGTAATGTGCAGGCTGATCCATTCATTTAAAGCAAAATTTGTGCTTAATAAAATACAGTACAATAGATATTTGATTTATTAGCAATCCTTTTGTAGAGCATTCGTAGAGTATTGTTTGATCTATCAGCAATTCTTTTATAGAGATCAAGAGTAAACATGAGGTCGAGAGCTGTTGGATGGGAGAGTTACAAAGTTTTTGGTGGAACGATAGAGTGTAAGCTTGAGTCAAAGTGAACTATACTTTGCTTCAAACATAGTGGATCGTTTCGCTCGAGACAATGGAATCTCTGAGATTTTTCTCATAATGATTTAAAAATCTTGCTGTCATCTCTCAAAATTTATTTACTTTAATTGCACTTTATTTTTGCTTTATGGGTTGATTAATTTATTTTTATTTTGATAAATTTAATTTAAGCAAAAATAATATAAAAGGGCAAGTTGAAACTAATACCTATTAAAATAGGGAATATAAGAGCTATACTACAATTAGGTCAACCACCTAACATAAATAACCAAATCTCTATTAAGCACAGGATAAGATTCTTTTGAATTTATCTATATTCATGAATATCTAGATTCTTTTTAGTTCAATATTGACTAATAAGAAGGGCTTATGGCTCTTATACCATGGCTCCTTTGTGTGTGTGTTGTTTAACTGTTTTAGAGGTCTATTGAACTTAATAAAAAAGCTAAGCTTTTGAGATCAAAACACCTTAAAATTTTGATTTAAAAACACCAATGAGTGAACTCTTTTCTTTATTCAATAATCTATAAGATTCCATATATCTGTTCTTATTTTACCTTTCAACATTGTTATATATATTATAACCATAAAATTACATTCTTAATAATAGATAAACTAACATTCCAGGCTTACACAGGAATTGAAAATTCCATCCAATGCTTCCTACCTTCTGGTCTTAATATCTTATTCACCAGCTGAAGGATGATAAGCAATAGGAATCACACACAAATCTCTTTTCTTGTTAACTGTTGCACCAAAAACCTCATCCATATCAAGATCTTCTAGCTTCTGTCCCTCGAGAAGTTTCCAGTCAAAGTGATATAATAAATTCGCAAGTGCAAGCTCAACTTTAGCAATCCTGAATGATATGCTAGGACATATTCTCCTTCTAGCACCAAATGTTAGATATTGAAAATGATTTCCCTTGTAATCAATTGAACTATAAATGAACCTCTCTTGAAGAAAGCGCTCGGGATCACTCCAGTTTTCAGGATTGATACTAATAGCCCGTACATTAACTATTACTTGAGTTTTTGCAGGTATCTCATATCCATCAATTTCACATCTCTCTTTACTCTCTCTTAGAACTAATAAAGGGATAGAAGGGTATACTCTTAGAGTTTATTTGATAACTAACTTAAGTAACTCAATTCAAGTATGTCTTCTTGATTAACAATATTTCCTTTTTTTACATAAAACTTGTCTCACCTTAGTGCCTTTTTCATAACCCTTGGGTTTTTCAGCAATTCTGACATTGTCCATACTAAAGTTGTAGATGATGTGTCAATCCCGTCAATGAACATGTCCTGGAAGAGCATTGAAATCGAGTTAAAAATAATTTGTGGAAGTTAATTCATTGATATTGATAGAAGCAGAAAGTAAATGTACTGACCAAAATAGTGCACTTGATGTCTGTCATACTTAAGGGGATCTCAAGATTACCCTCCTCCTGAAGTCTTAGAAGAACATCTACCAGATCTTCATGACTAGCTTCACCGTCACTGGTATGTGTTGATGCCTTCCGAGCTTTATATTCATCAATGATGTTGGTCAACACCTTTATCAAGATTTTGATGCATTTTCTTGAGTCTAGGTAGGTGGCGGGCTACGTCGTCCTCCTACCACAAGCTTAGAAAGTGTGCGCATTAAGGCGAGGGCCAAGTTTTACATTTATAGAAGCCACTACTACCTTCACTAAAAATATAGTTAGGGCGAGTAGGGATCGTCCCAAGGGATTGGAGTCGAATTTGGTTGTGGAATCGCTATTAGGGTTAGTAGGTCGAGAGATCAAACAAGTGGTTGGTTGGTTGATTAAACTAGAGAGCAAATAAAGCTAAATAATTGAATACAATAAGGAGTAAGTAAGAGAGAGAGAGATCTTGGGGTTTAGAGGTCACCATCGAACAATACTTTTCTACACCCTTAACAAGTGACTAATGAGGGAAATGTGTGTTGCAATATTGATGTGTGTGTGTGTTAGGTTGATTCAATTAGCAAGGGTAACCAATTAAGCATACATTGTCTAATCAACATGTGAAAGACACAATATATCTATCAATTAAGTATATAATGTCTAAATAGCATGTGAAAAGCACAATATATCTAGCAAGTCATTAATCCTTTCATTAAGTTCACAAGCCAAATACACCACAAGGTTAGAGACATATGCTACTTGCATTCAAAAGTATGGAACATCAAACAACAAGCATGGATTGTCCTCCCATCTAATAACTATACTACCACTACACTACAATTAAGTTAATCACATGAAATTAAACTAATTAAGCTAAGGGAGAGGCATAATCCATCAAGAAATGAGCATGAACCATCTAGAAAATTACAGGAGCATTCCTTTAAGCACAATGTTTTGGCAATCTCTATATCTATAGCATCAAGAAATAGAGACAAACACATGAACATCTATTCTAGCATACATAGACATATGGATAGAATGAAATGATCAATTGGAAGCATTAAACCACATAAATCATTGAATAAACAAGATCTATATAAATTAAAGTGCCAAAACATGTATTACAACACTAATCCCTCAATAATACACAAAATTAAGATGTAGAAAGCATGCTTGGGGCTAACTCTAGCCCCAAGAGGATATCTAGCCACTCATGGTAGTGCTTCTCCAATTGGTTGATGAAGAGTCTCTAATGGTGTCTCTAGCCTCCTCCTCCTCTAAGCTTGCTCTCTAAAAGTTCTTACAAGGTATGAGATGATATGATGTGATATGGTATGGTATAAGGTCCTCCCTTGTAAAAAGCAATCCTTAGCCTTATATAGGTAGGTCAAATGACACACAAAATGAGCTGGGGTCGTGTACCAAATATTCCCCAATGATTGGATAAAGGATAACTTTTAACGAGCTGGAAATTTAACTTTTTTGCACTGGAGGAAGTTCGATCGATCGAACCTTGGACTTAGATAGATCGAACATGGCTGAGATCTATCAAACTTAGGCTGGATCAATCTTCAATGGCGCCGCTTTTTGGATAAAGACAAATCTGAGATATTTTGAAGATATTTTTGGGAAAAGGACAAAAGTGGTTGGTAGGGTGGTATAACTAGATAAGATCAATCATTTAGATAAGAACAAGGTAGTTCGATCGATCGAAGAATGATGTTAGATCGATCGAACTTTTGAGATCTCGAAAAATGTCATCATGGCTCTGATCCATCTTGAAGTGCTAAGATCGATCATGTTGGATCAATCGAACTTTGATCTGAGATCGATCGAAGATGTTGATTTCCACATTTTTCTTCCTTTTGCTTCCACTTGGCTCATTTCTTTGATTCATCCCAGAATTGCTTCATTTCTGCTCTTATTTGACTGAGTTAGCTTATTTTCGGGATAAGTGCCTGAAAATGGAAATAATACAAAATTAATCTAAAACGGTAAAGTAAGATAGATAAAGGTACTAGAATGCCTAAGCTTAATGGGTTTAAATACGCACTTTTCAGTGCTCATCACACCCCCAAACTTAAATATTGCTAATCCGTAGCAATGAACTAGAAAGTAAAGGAATGAAATGAACAACTATACAACTATGAACTAGAAAACAATAAATGGATAATGCCACTTTCGTAGAGAACACGATTGCACTTAGCATATGCAACAAGCCTTTTAAACCCCTAGGTTACCCCTAGTGGACGAGTGAAGTCTCGTGAGGGTTTCCAGAAATGATACCCACAAACATTAAGCTCATTCTCACAAAAGAGACACCAATATTGCAAACAAGCATTGGGAGAAAACTACCTCAAGTATGCAAATTTTCAACCATTTCCAAGCAATCTCCCAAAATCTCAACATCAAGCAAGTAAGTATGGTCCTCCACACATCAAGAAAATGATCATGCAAATCAAAACAACTCTAGAATCCTTTTTGAGTGGACCGGCATCAAATATTTTGCTATCTTAGGAAACTAAAGAATTAATCATATCCTTACCCTCAAACTAGCGCACAAATCTAGTACCGATCATCAAGACAAAAAGTGGACCTTTTATTAAAGCTTTTTTGTTCTAGGTGCGCTTATTCGTTTCACTCATTTTTATTTTTATTTTTTATAGGATCAAAGATGGAAGTATAGTGCAATGTGTTAATCTATTAAGCTTTCTAGCGATTCATGAGGTCCAGCATTAGGTTAATGACTCCCAAACCAGACGGCTTTAGGGCATTAGGCGTTCAAACACTCCTACGGACTTACAAGCTCAAATTAACTAGGCTACAAATCAAAACAACCTCCATCAATCATTTCTCACTTCTTACCTTTTGGGAGAAGTCCTCACTTTTTTATTGCTTTTGCAACTTTTTTTTTTTTTTTTTTAATACATTTATTAACCTAGAGTTTGGACCCTCCACCTTTCGGAGCGAGAAGTTCAGTGCTTGATTAGGCTAGAATCCCGGCTACTTAGTGAAAGTGGGTTGTTATCCACCTTTATCAAGAATGAAAGCTTTCAATGCACTACTAGCCCAATTGGGATATAACCAATTCAATAATCAACAAAGCATGTACCCCACAAATGAATGCTAGTGTGCACCTATGCTAGTGTAGAATTCTAGAGTGAATCTCAAAACAATCACAAAATCAAGATGATGTGGACCACAAATGCAAGCAAGATATCAATCTTTCAAAAAATTTACTCCTAAATGGCTTCCACATGGCATACAAGGAGTATTGGACTCTCAAGTCAAGCAATTTTTAAATTTTAAGCAATATAGTCCTCAAAAGATCAAAATCATAGCTAGATATGGACCAATCATAGAAAATCTCTCAAATACACAAGTCATGCTCAAATTTTGAATTTAAAAGCAAACACTGTAACTTACACCGTTACCCCCAAACTTAAACGGCACAATGTCCTCAATGTGCAAAGAAAACAAAAGGAAAGAGTATACTGGTGAAATTAAGGCAAAGAATGGCTGGGACTGAAGTATCCAGAGTGGGTAGCATGGCCCCCCCAAACTTGGGATTAACTGTGGTCTTGAAATTTGGCACTCAGATAAACTCATCAGATAACAAAAAGGGATAATCAGTGCACAGTGGACATGTAAGTGTAAATGAAATAAAACAGTGAGAGAGGTATAAGGGTGGTCCTGAAAATCGGGTAGCACTCTCTCACTGAAGTCGCTGTGATATACCTGATGGAGTCAAGCATACAGATATAAGAATATAACACATGACATCCATAACAAAAGCATATATAAATAAAATAGAGTACTGGATACATCAAAAGATCAAAGCCGATAGACCGGCTGCAAATATAATAATGTAGTAGACTAGCAACATAGATATAGAGCATAAAAAGATAGAGAGACAGGGAGTCTCAGGCAGAGGATGCAGGACTAGCAGGCCGATCTCTTTGGATTTCCCTGGATAAGTCAGCAAGTGCGCCATGATCTCTGCACAGAAGGAAGCAATGTCAGCTCTAATGGCGAGCAGGGTCTCCTCCAAAACTTGCATTTATGCTTTAAGGCTAGCTATTTGATTAAGAGCCTCAGATGCAGGTGGAGCAGAAGAATGGCCAGTCTGAGCTTGGGAGGACTCTGCAGGCTCCTGTGTCCAAACATACTTTTGTTTAGTCATGTCCTACAAAAAGGAAGGTGAAACTTGCAATGGGAGTTAGTGCTAAAATAAAGAATTGAAAGCACAACATAGAGACATGCATGTCAAATAAGATAGATAAAATAGGTAGATAACATGAATTTATGCAAGTGACAGGATATGAAGCATGCTAAACAATGTAAGTATGAAATGCATCCAATGTGGAATATCACAAGCATTGGGCATAATACATGATGAATGAAGTGTGTATGAAATCTGTGAAATTCGATCGATCACAAAAAAATGTGAGATTGATCTCAAAACTTCGATCGATCTGAGAAATTTAAAAAACTGAGTTCAATCGATCTCTCAAGATCGATCTGAGATAGAAGTTTGATCGATCGAACTGTACGAAGATGAAAACTGAAAGGTCACAGATCTATGACGTGGATGGCACGGGGCCTTCACGACATGGTCGTGGGCTCATCAACACAACAAATCATCAATTCTACTCACATAGCATGGCCCATACTCCTACAAATCGAATCAAAACTCACAAATATATACACAACATATATACACATATATAAACATAATGTTTCAAGCTTCATCAATGGTGGATTTCATCATCAATATATCATGGATTCAATATTTAAAACATGTATTTAACAATTTGAAGCTTGAAATCAAAGATAGGGTTCGGATCTTACCCAAAATCGAGGAGAGAAGATGAGATGCGAAGAGGGTGATGGAAACTCAGATCCGAAAGGAGAGAGAAGAGAGAGAGAGAATCGAAGCTCATAGGATCTTGCCGGAGATGATGATGAAGATGGGGCATAGTGGCGATGGGAGTGAAGGATTGAGGGTTTGGAAAAGGGTTGGATCGATCTAATGAATCGATCGTTAGACCCTCAGGGTCTATTTTTAAAAATATTTCCCGATTAGTTCGATCGATCGAAATGAGATTTTCGATTGATCGAACTTTGATGGTCTCTCTTCAAAGTGTTTTTGGAATTTTTTGAAATTTTTGAAAAATTAAAACTAAAATTAAAAATTAAAAATTAAAATTGAAAAATAGAAAATAGTTTTGGATTTGGGTGAAAAATAAAATCTTTTTGGAATTTTTAATTTTTTTTTTTATAAAAAAAATGGAAGAAAATAAAATAAATATTTTTGGATTTTTGAAAATTAAAAAGTCAAATAAAGTCAAACAAAAGTCAAAAAAAAAAGAATTGAAGAACTGAGATCGATCTGAACAAAATGTTCGATCGATCAGACAGAGAGCAAAAATATGCAGGTTTTTGGTTCAAAAATTTGGCTAAGTGTTTGAACATACAGATCGATCGAACTTTGAAGTTGGATCGATCGAAAAACTTCAGATCGATCTTGAAATGTTTTCGATCGATGAGACAGAGAGCTGAAATATGCAGGTTGATGCAGGCTCAAAATTTTCTAAGTGTTGGAGCACAAGATCGATCGAAGGTCTTCTGATCGATCTGAGAATAGGTTTGAACGATGGGACAGAGAGGTGATTTGGATGTAGGTGGATGCAGATCAAAATTATTTTTCTAAATGTTGGATGCAGGTGGAAGTTTAATCGATCGAACTCTCATTTGAGATCGATCGAACTTATACAAAATGCTCAATCACAACACAAAATTCATGCAATCCTAATCACAGTTCCTAGCAATGCATATGAAACAAAAATAAGTATCTAGACTTCGCAAGAAATGAAATTTAAGATAGAAATGAGGGAGGAATAGGGTTTTGACACCCTACGAAATGTTTTGCTAGTCTTTAACGTCTCTCGCAAGACGTTGGGCTCTTTTAGCCCGGATCAAAGATCTTGTTATGCATCCCCTCCTTGTTGGGGTGATAGATGCTTTGAACTCCACCCAACAAATGGTTATTTGAAGAACTTGTTGGATTAAGTTCAAAAGAAGCTTTTGGTCCCTTGTTAATGCAATTTTTTATGTTTTCATACACCGGGTCAACTAGATGTGCAGGTTCCAAATGTCTTTGAAAGACTTGACCCTCTATGTAAGGTTTCAACCTCTGTCCATTAACCTTAAAAATGTTTCCCTTCTTCAAATTTCTAATTTCAACCGCCCCATGAGGTGCAACAGAGATGATTTCATAAAGAACCTCCCATTTAGTTCTCAATTTCCCAGGAAAGAGCTTTAGTCTAGAGTTGAAAAGCCAAGCTTTTTGACCAGGTTCCAAAGACTTTTTCACAATATGCTTATCATGAAAGGCTTTGGTTCTTTCTTTGTAAAGTTTGGCATTATTATAAGCATTATGTCTCAATTCTTCTAACTCACTCAATTGAAGTAGCCTATTCTCTCCGGCTTTATCAAGGTCAAAATTGAGCTTTTTAACCGCCCACAAGGCTTTATGTTCTAACTCAACCAGAAGATGGCAAGGCTTTCCATATATAAGCCTATAAGGAGACATGCCAATGGGAGTCTTATATGCTGTCCGATAAGCCCACAAAGCATCATTTAGCTTCCTTAACCAATCCTTTCGGGTGGTGTTAACCATTTTCTCAAGAATATGATTAAATTCCCGGTTAGACACTTTAACTTGTCCACTTGTTTGAGGATGATAGGGAGTGGCTACCTTATGAGTGACGGAGTATTTAAGAAATAAATGTCTTAGGAATTGATTGCAAAAATGTTTTCCTCCATCACTTATTATAGCCCTTGGCATACCAAAACAAGCAAAGATATTGGATTTAATGAATTGAATGACCACGGAGTGGTCATTTGTTTTGGTAGCACATGCTTCCACCCACTTGGAAACATAATCAACGGCAAGAAGAATGTATTGAAAACCATAGGACATAGGAAATGGACCCATAAAATTAATGCCCCATATATCAAAGATCACAACAACAAGTATATTGGTCAAGGGCATCGTATCTCTTCTAGACATTGTTCACATCTTTTGACATCTCTCACATGATTTGCAAAAGTTGTAGGCATCTCTATGAATAGTGGGCCAAAATAGCCCACTTTGAAGAACCTTCAAGGCGGTCTTCTTTGCACTAAAACGCCCACCACATGCAAGAGTGTGACAAAACACTAGGACGCTTGGAATTTCACTCTCCGGAATGCATCTCCTCACAATTTGATCCGGACAATATCGGTACAAGACAGGGTCTTCCCAATAGTAATTCCGGATGTTGGCAAAGAAACAATTTTTTTCATTCTTTTACCAATAAGTTGGTAGCTTGCCTACTGCCAAATAATTCACAATGTCGACAAAAGAGTCACAAATTGGTAAACTAGGGAAAGGCTCTATCGATAACCTAGAAAGATGATTGGTAACCACATTTTCGGTGCCTTTCTTGTCCTTGATTTCAAAATTGAATTCCTGAAGAAGCAAAATCCATCTAATTAACCTAGGTTTTGTTTCCCTTTTTGTCAATAGATGACTCAAGGCGGCATGATCAGAATAAATAATAGCCTTAGACCCTAAGAGATAGGAACGAAATTTATCAAGAGCATACATTACAGCAAGTAATTCTTTCTCGGTAGTGGAGTAATTCAATTAAGCTCCCGTGAAAGTTTTACTTGCATAGTATATAGCACATGAAAGCTCCCCCACTCTTTGTCCCAAAACTTCTCACATGGCATAATCATAAGCATCACACATGATTTCAAATGGCAATGACCAATTAGGAGGTTGCATGATAGGAGCGGATGATAATAATTCACGTAATTTATGAAAAGCGTCTAAGCATGCTTGGTCAAAGACAAAAGGAGTTTCCTTGGCAAGAAGATTGCATAAGGGTTGAGCAATTTTGCTAAAGTCTTTGATAAAACGGCGGTAAAAGCTAGCATGGCCTAGAAATGAGCAAACCTCTCTCACCGTTGAAGGTGGAGGCAATTCAGAAATAAGCTCAACCTTCGCTTTATCTACCTCTATTCCTCTCCTTGAGATAACATGACCTAAAACAATACCCTCTTGAACCATGAAATGACTCTTTTCCTAGCTAAGTACAAGGTTGGTTTCACGACATCTCTTAAACACTAGATCTAAATTTTTGAGGCATGCATTAAATGAAGACCCAAAAACAGAAAAATCATCTATAAAAACCTCTAAATACTCTTCCACCATATCCTAGAAAATTGAAATCATACACCTTTGGAATGTGGCGGGTGCATTGCACAAACTAAAAGGCATCCGTCTATAAGCAAATATGCCGAATGGACATGTAAAGGTGGTTTTCTCTTGGTCTAATGAGTTGAGGGCTACTTGATTGTACCCCGAATAGCCATTAAGGAAGTAATAATATTGTTGCCCAGCCAATCTCTCTAGAATTTGATCAATGAATGGCAAGGGAAAGTGATCATTTCTAGTGGCGGCATTCAATTTGCGGTAATCAATGCATACACGCTATGAATTGGTGGTATGCTTAGAGATTTCCTCACCCTTTGCATTCTCAACCACCGTAATCCCCGATTTTTTGGGAACTACTTGAGTTAGACTCACCCATTTGCTATCGGAGATTAGGTAAATGATTCCAGCATCTAAGAGTTTGTCAACTTCCTTCTTAACTACCTCCTTCATGTTTGGATTAAGTCTCCTTTGGGCATCCCTAAAGGGTTTTGCATCATCTTCCATAAGTATGTGATGTATACAAATAGAAGGGTCAATTCCCTTAAGATCCGCCACACTCCATCCTATGGCTTCCTTATTTTCCTTAAGCACACTTAAGAAAGCATCTTCTTAGTCTTTTTCAAGATTTGAAGAAATGATAACCGAAAGAGTCTCTTTTGGTCCTAATAAAGCATACTTGAGATTGGAATGTAGAGTTTTAAGCTCAAGAATTGGTGGAGAGACTAAAGATGAGACCAGTGGAGTGCTAGAGAGTGAAGAAAGAGGTTCTATTGGAGTTTTCCAAGATGGAAAATCTAAGCTTGCAACAGATTCCATGAGATTGCTTACTTCATTCATTGTTTTTTCATCATCAAATCCACAACTTCCATACATTTCAAGAAGACAAGAAGCAAGAAGATCATCGGATAAAAGAGATGAAAGACTATCCTCAATTGGTTATTTCATTATCTTCATTGGAATCGATTCCTCAACAACCTCATCTAACACATCAACAAAGCAACACTCATCTTCATCTATGGGATGTCGGCTTGCATGGAAAACATTAAGTTTGATCATCATATTGCCAAAAGAAAGGTCCATAATCCTAGATCTACAATTAATTGTTGCATTTGCGGTGGTAAGGAATGGTCTTCCCAAGATGATTGGGATGTGGTTGGAAGGGTTAGCAACCGGTTTGGTATCAAGAACTACAAAATCAACCGAAAAGTAGAATTTATCCACCTTGACAAGAATGTCCTCAACCATGCCCCTAGGTGTTTTGACAGATCTATCGGCCATTTGAAGCACCACCGAGGTTAGCTTCAATTCATTCAACCCTAGTTGGACATATACGGAGTAAGGAATCAAATTAACACTTGCACCTAAGTCAAAAAGAGCTCTATGAATTTCATGAGTTCCAATTACACAAGAAATAGTTGGAGCACCAGGATCTTTGAACTTAAGTGGAGTATTTTGTTGAAGAATGGAGCTCACTTGCTCCGTGAGGAACACTTTTTTAGGGCTTAGTCCCTTGCTCTTCCTCTTTTGTATTCAAAGGTCTTTCAAGAATTTTGCATAAGGTGGAATTTGCTTAATGGCATCTAAAAGAGGAAGATTAATGTTGACTTGCTTAAAAACTTCCATCATGTCATGTATTTTCCCTTCTTGCCTCCCATAAGGCGAAGTTTATTTTAAAGCATAAGGGAATGGAGCTTTTGGCTAACAAAACTTTGTAATTTGAGAGGATGATGGAGAAGATTAAGAATTCCAGTTAGGATCATTTTCATTCAAGGAAGTAGGAGTGGAATTGGGAATTGGATGGGTGACAACTTTAGGTTGCACCGATTCACTATCTTCTTTTGGTAGTTCAACCCTATTGTCCACTTGCTTACCACTTCTCAAGGTGGTGATGGCTTGCGCTTGAGCTTGGGAAGAACACCCCGATGTAGGGTTTGCTTCCACACAAAATTGGGCTTTTGGATTCCTCTCGGGTTGACTAGGCATTTTCCCAATTTCTCTTTCATTCAAGGCATTAGCTATGGTCCCAATTTGGGATTCAACCTTTGATATGGATTGAGAGTGGGAATGTAACAAGTTGGTATCCCTCTCTAAGCTACCCAGGGCCATCAAAACCTTATCTTCAAATATGGAATTACTAGAAAGTGATTGAGGATAATGAAAGCCAACTTTGGAATCACACATTTGAGAATGTGAGAGGTCATTCATCCTTTGATGATGGAAAGAAGAGGAAATAAGCCCTTGAGAACCTCCATTTCTTTTATGAGGTGGAATGTATTTTTTTTGAAAATTTTTAGCTTGATAAGTGTTTGAACTTTCATTCCACAATGGAACATATGCATTTGAATAAGGGTGAGCAAATGTAGCATTAACTTGTTCAAAGTGTTCATTAACAACATATCCATGGGGACAATTAAAAGTAGTATGCAAAACACTTGAACATGTCATGCAAGGCTCACAAAGATGAGTTGTATGATGAAAAGGAGATGAATTGATAACCGGTTTTTTATTCAACAAGAATTGATCAAGTTTTTGATAAAGAGTTTTAACCTCGGCTACAATTTCCCTTGAACTTTCAATTTAAAACACTGTTACATTTTTTTCCTTTTTATTAAAACCATGATCAAGCCGAGAAGTGTAATATTTGTGCAAAGAATTTTCACTCATTTTTTCAAAAAGGTACCAAATGTCATCTTCATGTTTTCCAAAATACGAACCTCCACACGAGGTATCAACTATGTCCTTTTGCATGTCGGATAGGCTTTCATAGAAGTATTGGACAACCTGCCATTTTGGAATACCATGATGCGGACACTTTCTTAGCAAGTCATTCAATCTCTCCTAAGCCTCATGCAACAACTCTCCTTCCCTTTGAGAAAATTCTTTAATTGAAGCACACATTACATTGGTCAAACTTACGGGGTAAATTTTTTTTAAAAACTCATTTTGCATTTGTGCCCAAGATGTTATTGAATTTACTCGTAAAGTATTAAACCAATGCTTTACTTTATTTTTAAGCGTGAAAGGGAAAAGAAGTAATTTAAGAACTTCCTCCGGGACATCCATGTACCTCACGGTGGAACATAGTTTAAGAAATTCATTAAGATGCCTATATGATTCATCTTCATATAAGCCACAAAAGAGTGGACACATTTGAATGGTCTCGGGCTTGATTTCATATTGATTAGCCTTAAAATTAGGCAACACAATGCAAGTAGGTGCATGGTATGCATGAAGATTATAATAATCACGAAGGACCATTGGGGGAATTGGAGCTTGAACTCTGGGGCCATGTTGATTAAGAGGTAGGTTTTGCATGAAACGTGGGTCTAAGTAGCGAAGATTACCCTCTAGATTTTCCATGTGAAGGCCTAGAATGTATGATATGACAAGGTCTATTCCTGACTACAAGCGACACACAAATCACAATAAAACAAGCAAGCACTCCTCCTTCGCAACAAATCAACAATCAACAAACTTCTTCCATATACAATGTTTCCCTACTCCCATGCTCAAACAATATGCAAAGAACAATTAAAAATGCCTCCACGCGGGCTCACGATTTATCTAAGAAATTAAAAACAAGCCTCCACGCGGGCCGACAATTTAACTAAAGGATTGAGTAAAGAAAGTCTCACAAAGGTCCTATAGCACTTCAACTCTAAATTTATAGCTTAGCTTAAATTTTTTAAAATTTTTAGCATTTCTCCTTTCTTGCTTAGCTCCTTTGCTTAAATGCTCCTTTGTTTGCTTCCTAGCTCAATGCTCCCTGTCAAAGATGAACAAACATAATAAGTAATCAAAAGAAAAATAAAAACAAAGTAAAGACAGGATCAAAAGAGTACTAATTCCTAATGAATTCCATAAATACGACGTTAACTAATCCCTGGCAACGGCGCCAAAAACTTAGTAGTGGACTACGTCGTCCTCCTACCACAAGCTTAGAAAGTGTGTGCATTAAGGCGAGGGCCAAGTTTTACATTTATAGAAGCCACTACTACCTTCACTAAAAATATAGTTAGGGCGAGTAGGGATCGTCCCAAGGGATTGGAGTCAAATTTGGTTGTGGAATCGCTATTAGGGTTAGTAAGTCGAGAGATCAAACAAGTGGTTGGTTGGTTGATTAAACTAGAGAGCAAATTAAGCTAAATAATTGAATGCAATAAGGAGTAAGTAAGAGAGAGAGAGATCTTGGGGTTTAGAGGTCACCACCAAACAATGCTTTTCTATACCCTTAACAAGTGACTAATGAGGGAAATGTGTGTTGCAATATTGATGTGTGTGTGTGTTTGGTTGATTCAATTAGCAAGGGTGACCAATTAAGCATACATTGTCTAATCAACATGTGAAAAGCACAATATATCTAACAATTAAGTATATATTGTCTAAATAGCATGTGAAAAGCACAATATATCTAGCAAGTCATTAATCATTTCATTAAGCTCACAAGCCAAATACACCACAAGGTTAGAGACATATGCTACTTGCATTCAAAAGTATGGAACATCAAATAACAAGCATGGAATGTCTTCCCATCTAATAACTATGCTACCACTACATTACAGTTAAGCTAATGACATGAAATTAAACTAATTAAGCTAAGGGAGAGGCACAATCCATCAAGAAATAAGCATGAACCATCTTAAAAATTATAAGAGCATTCCTTTAAGCATAATGTTTTGGCAATCTTTAGATTTATAGCGTCAATACACATAGACATGCATCAATAACACAAGAAATAGAGACAAACACATGAACATCTATTCTAGCATAGATAGACATATGGATAGAATGAAATGATCAATTGGAAGCATTAAACCACATAAATCATTGAATAAACAAGATCTATATAAATAAAAGTGCCAAAACATGTATTACAACACTAATCCCTCAATAATACACAAAATCAAGATGCAAAAAGCATGCTTGGGGCTAACTCTAGCCCCAAGAGGATATCTAGCCACTTATGGTAGTGCTTCTCCAACCCTCAAGGGCTAATTCCATGGTAAAGATTTGCTCCTTGGTTGATGAAGAGTCTCCAATGGTGTCTCTAGCCTCCTCCTCCTCTAAGCTTGCTCTCTAAGAGTTCTTATAAGGTATGAGATGATATGATGTGATATGGTATGGTATGAGTTCCTCCCTTGTAAAAAGTAATCCTTATCCTTATATAGGTAGGTCAAATGACACACAAAATGAGCTGGGGTCGTGTACCAAATATTCCCCAATGATTGGATAAAGGACAACTTTCAATGAGCTGGAAATTTAACTTTTTCGCACTGGAGGAAGTTTGATTGATCGAGCCTTGGACTTGGATCGATCGAACATGGTTAAGATCTATCGAACTTAGGCTGGATCGATCTTCAATAGCGGTGCTTTTTGGATAAAGACAAATATGAGATATTTTGAAGATATTTTTGGGAAAAGGACAAAAGTGGTTGGTAGGGTGGTACAACTAGATAAGATTAATCATTTGGATAAGGACAAGGTAGTTCGATCGATCGAAAAATGATGATGGATCGATCAAACTTTTGAGATCTCAAAAATGTCATCATGGCTCTGATCCATCTTGAAGTGCTGAGATCGATCATATTGGATCGATCGAACTTTGATCTGAGATCAATCAAAGATGTTGATTTCCACCTTTTTCTTCCTTTTGCTTCCACTTGGCTCCTTTCTTTGATTCATCTAGAATTACTTCATTTCTGCTCTTATTTGGCTGCGTTAGCTTATTTTCAGGATAAGTGCCTGAAAATGGAAATAATACGAAATCAATCTAAAACGGTAAAGTAAGATAGATAAAGGTACTAGAATGCCTAAGCTTAAGGGGTTTAAAAACGCACTTTTCAGCGCTCATCATAGGCTTCAGCCCACTTATCCAAGCAAGCATTTTAATTGAAGGAAAGAGATCAACAACATTGAAACCTCCTGTTTTCTCTATGGTTTCCTTGATAAGTGCTATGAATTCTTTTTGCCTATGAAATATTGAACCAATGGCCGCTTTTGCAATGATACCACATGTCAATGAGGAAAGCTTTTCACTGAGATTCATTAGAGATCCTGAATGCGTCGAAATAGATTTGATGAAATTTGATGTCTCTTCTTCCCTGATGGGTTAGAATGATTGGATACGTTTGGCACTTAAAAGCTAGAGGAATTATTCGGGCAATGATTTTTTAATACTCCCTCAGTAAATTGGTTGTCATGATTTATCTTTTTCAGGTTGTCCAAAGTACTTGTTCAAATTTAAAAGTTAAAGCAAAATAATTTTTTTACATTTTCAATTTTTTTTTTTTTTTTTTTTTACTTTATTATGTATATATTCAAATTTGAGAGGATAATTTGATAAATTTAAAAGGGGACAGTTCCTTAATTACATGTCCTCTAAAAAAGTTCTACTTGGAATGAGACAACTAATATGTAGGGGTGAACAAATTGTTAGGAAACATGCAAGTTTTAAAAAACTTTTGAGGGATTTTCATACAAAGATCTTGATTCATCATAGAGAGACAAGTTTTATGCAAAAATAAAAGATGATGTATCTGATCGGTTTTCAATTATACATCAACCTTTGCAATAGCACAAATCATTGTAAAATAGGGTTATTGGTCGGGTAAGTCGAACTACTGAGACTACTAGTTTATGGCAACCAAAGTTTTTAAATCGCTTTTGGAATGATGAAAAGGGGTATAGAGGTTTGTTGGGTTGTCACTAAAATTAGGAATTTAATTTGCATAAAATGATAAATGACAAAGAGTTAAAGATAATGTAAAGAGGCTAGGGAAGTGAATCCAGTACCAACCCTATACACATGCTAGATAAAGACTAAATTGGGGATAGACAATCTATGTAATGGTCATAAAATATATAGCAACACATGGTTGCCATATAATTGTCAAGAAGTTCATTAAATCACAAAGCAAGAATAATCCATCAAAGGTTCATATATTTGAACTACCTAAACTAGGGTGTAGCCTTAAACATACTCACTTAAGCAAGGATTATCAAGCCCCTAATCAAATGATGAAGCACATGAAGCTAGGAATCAAGCATAAACCATCAAAGGGAATACCTAAGCAATGGATTGTCAAGGTTCTCTATCAACATGCCATTAAAACCATTCCACAACCTTATTTTCATTGTCACTATGAAAATGCAAGCAATATAACCATCTAAGAATAACCATTTATAGACATTGGAATCCATTACAACAAGTGAGGGGCTCTAGATCATGAAAAGACCAAAATTATACATTATTATCCCTAAAATAGAAGTTAAGCTAGAATATGCTTACAAGGGAGGGCTTCATCACCTCCCTAGATAGGGATTTAGTTACCCATAGATGCAAGGAATGAAGGAGAAGAAGAGTCTCCACCTTCCATTTTCACACCTTAAGCAAGCTAGAACTCCAAACCCTCCAAAACACTACTCTCTCCCTCTAAAACTTGGTCCAAAAAGTGAGATACATAAAAATAATAGCCTCAAGGGCTTTTTCTAGCCAAAATGATCATATTTCCCTCCATTTTCATGCCCCTACAACCCCCGGAGCATTCGGGACCACACAAAAAAGGGTCAAGGGGACAGCCTTGGAAGAAATAATGCAGCCATACCCACTTGTCTTCAAATCGGTGGGCGCCCGCGACTGACTAAAAACTGATGATGGCCACTGGATGGTTTGGCGGGTGCCCGCGGTGCTGATGGCGGGGGCCCGCGATTCTGTGGCAGGGCCCCGCGGCGACAAGAGCCTACTGGGGTAATTGGCGGGCGCCTGCGGCAGCTAGGTGGGCGCCCGTGGAAGCATGCCTTCAATTCTTTTCACCCCCTTCTTGAATTACACAAGATTGGTCCGTTGATGCGGTCTTTATTCTGAGTGCTATGCCACAAAATTTATACACATGATGGCTAAAGAACTTGGCTCAAATAACAGTTCCCAGCACGGCTTGCTTTGTTCTTCAAAGGATCGAAAAAACCGCTTCTTTAACCATATTTGGGGAAATCGACCTAAAAGAATTCAGAAATAAACAAATAAAGCTAAACTGTACATTATAATCCACTAATGGACTTAACTAATGCAATTAAGGGTGCTTGAATATGCAATATTCGGCGCTTATCAGTATCATTCAATTAATAGTTTGAATACTTACATCAAAGGTCTGAGTAAACCTTTAAATCTTTTCTCTAAAGTGAATATTCTCACTTATTGTAGACATCTTTAGGAATCACCAATATGCCTCGATGAATGACCTTAGAATCAAGGCTTATGGTAGTCTCCTTTAGAAGAGATAGCAAACCCTAAAATTTAGAGAGAGAGAATATATTTCTTTTTCTTCTTCTAAAAGTCACACCCTAAAATATACATGAACCTATGTATATATAGGCAAAATAAAAATAAGAAAAGGAAATAATAAATTCTCCTCCATCTCTAATTCAAATATCTCAATTCTAATAGGACTCCAATATCAACTTGGGCTATAGGTGAGAATCCTTTGGGCTTACTATTTTCTTGGCTACTATAAATTAATAATTAGTCTGCTCCATTAAACCATGGGCCCAATTCAATTAATTCATAAATTAATTTCTACTCCACTAAAAGAAATTAATTGCACTCCAATTAAATAGTAAATAACCGCTAAGTCAATGTTGCACTTTGACCCCTCTATGCATAATTATTTATCAGATTATAAAGTCATCAATCTGACAACATAATTAATATAATTATTTTGTTACCTTTGATTATTTCCAGCTTGATCACAATAAAATATTTTTTTGACAAAAATAATAATTTACTAAATAAATATATAGAAATCATTTTGTTTAAAACATACAAAGGCCTTCGAATTTAATTTGTGATCAACCATAATCAATACAAAATAAATACAAGTAGCACTAATGCAAATATTGAGAATATAACCCTCTAACTATTAATTACATAACTACCCAAAGTACCGATCTAAAGATCCCGAAGTATCCACCGAACAAATCAAAGTAATTATTAATTAATAAAAGAGTCTATACTTCTCTCATGCTTGAGAGTCAAAAGCCATGACTGTGATAGAGAGCAATTGTATATGACGGCTCTCGCAATATATCTCAACCTATCATAGACTCGGTTCAAGTCTTAATTAATTAAATGTCCATTCATAATTACCGACTTTGAACCATTTATGATTACTTATTTATAACTTAGTATTAATTGCCATTACATACATATATAAATATATTTTGTAATCAAGTGGACACAATCAATTCCATAATGAATTGAAAAAATAATACATTCCATTCACCAATTGTATAATGCCTTAATAATAATATTAAGATAAGGAACCATGATTTTTACAATCTAAATAAGAATTTGCTATGCTAGGGCACACATATCCCAACACAAATAATCCGTGAATCTGCAAATCTGATCCGATTCGTGTAAATCGGATTAGCTTGTTACACCCACGGATCGGTGGCAGATTCAAAGAAATTGAATCCGTAGTTCACGGATCGGCTGACGGATTAGATTGTTAAAATCCAATCCGATCCAATCCACGAGATTTATATATATTCAAAGAATGTATTATTAAATTTTATTAGTTAATGATAATTTATTCGACTTGAAGAATGTATTAGTTAATGGTCCTTTAAATATATGAATTAATATTGATAAATTGAATTTTATCTATTACGATATGGTTAAAAAATAAACAATATTGAATAATTTAGAAAAAAATGCTATCTGTAGATTTGATCCGATCCATCATTCCACGAATTCGATCCGTTATCCCACAAATTTGTGACAAATTAAGATTTTTTCAATCCGTTAAGAACGGATTAGATTAAATAAATAAATAGGTCAATTAACAAATAATTCTAAATTAGCTAATTGAGAGAGTGTATACCGTCACTTTCAATTTGCCAAACTTAACTCTTTTATGAAAAGTTGTCCAAATACAATTGCAGTAAAACGTATTTCAGCCGACCACCCAAATACATGATGCTTTTTTGTTTACTTTCTCTCTTTTTTGCTCTTTGAGAGAAAAAGTTGATACTCGGGTCTCTTTCTCTCTCTAGACACTTGCAGACTCTCTCTCTCTAGACGCGCGCAGACACACACACTCTCTCTCTAAAATGCTAACTCCAAGTATCATGTGTTCCCTCGAATTATGGGTCCCACAAGATACAATCCGACTCAGTTAATTGTCAGTGCTTCCATTTAACCGTCGGTGTGACTCAACTTTAAAAATGTCATTTCAGTAGAGATATTTGCGACCAACACAGTGTTGAGATTTTATCTCATAGTACAGCTGTATGATTGAATTATTACTCCTTAATTTAGGGTTAATTGGTAGGTAATTAGTTACCTATTTTAGCTAAATTCTATTCTATAAAATAAGTGTAACACCATCAATGAAAGAATCGAATATAGTTTTTAATTCTCATATTCTATCTTTGAATTTCAAGATGGTATCAGAGCCATCATTGAACTGTATTTTTGAATCTCTTTGAATTTATCTATGAAATTCACAGACCCATACACCCATCCACCCATTTTCCTTACTTAACAGAGAAGCGGTTCTTTAACTTTTTATAACAACATATAAAATAAAAAATATATATATTATATATATTTATTATATATATATATATATCTTATATATATTTTGAATATATATATATATATATATAAAGAAAACATTATATGGGTTGAAACAATCTCGAAGAGCATGGTTTGGAAGATTCACAAAATCTATGATAGCCTTTGGCTACCGTCAGAACAATTTGGACCACACGTTATTTCTGAAGAAACAACAAGGTAAGATCACTGCACTCATTGTATATGTAGATGATATGGTGGTTACAGGGAATGATCCTGAAGAAATGAAGGCTCTCAAGAAGTACTTATCTAGAGAATTTGAAATGAAAAATCTAGGTCCTTTGAGATATTTTCTTGGGATCGAAGTATCTCGATCTAATAAAAGGAATCTTTCCATCTTAAAGAAAATATGCCTTAGATCTATTACAAGAGATTGGCATGACAGCATGTCAACCAGCTGAGACACCAGTGGAAGAAGGATTGAAGTTATGTGTTGAGTCCAACCAAGTACCTGCTAATAAAGGAAGATACCAAAGACTTGTAGGGAGATTGATGTACTTAGCACACACGAGACCGGATCTGGCTTATGCATTGAGCATTGTTAGCCAGTTTATGCATGATCTTGGAGAGTAACATATAAATGCAGTTATGCGGATTTTGAGGTATTTGAAATCTAATCCTGGAAAAGGAGTTTTGTTCACTAAAAATGCTGGTTATCAAAACATAGATGCATATACTGATGCTGACTGGGCTGAAGCTATAGATGATAGATGATTTACTTCTAGTTACTTTACTTTTGTAGGAGGTAATCTTGTTACATGGAGAAGCAAAAAATAAAATGTTATTGCTCGCTCGAGTGCAAAAGTTGAATTCAGAAGTATGGCGCTTGCACTTTGTGAAATATTGTGGTTAAGACTTCTCTTACAGGATTTGGGTTATCTACCTGGGCAACCTATTCGACTATATTATGACAATAAAGTAGCATGTGATATTGTCCATAATCCAGTTCAACATGATCGTTTGAAGCATGTCAAAATAGACAGATTCTTCATTAAGGAGAAGTTAGATGGGAAAATTGTGGAGTTGCCTAAGATTCGATCTGAGGATCGACTAGCCGACATTCTCACCAAAGCAGTCTCAAATCAAGTGTTTTCAAAAAATTTAGAAGTTGGGCACGTGTGACATCTATGCACTAACTTGAGGGGGAGCGTTGAGATTTTATCTCATAGTACAGCTGTAGGATTGAATTATTTACTCCATAATTTAGGGCTAGTTGGTAGGTAATTAGTTACCTATTTTAGCTAAATTCTATTCTATAAAGTGAGTGTAACACCATCAATGAAAGAATCGAATACAGTTTTTAATTCTCATATTCTATCTTTGAATTTCAAGACATAGGGCATTTCCAATTAAAAGGTTGAGCACTAAGTAACAAAATTCTTCTGAATAGGTATTGCTACCACGCTTCGAGTTCGCTCTTGCTCTTACGTTCCGCACGTGCTCTCGCTCAAATTCTCACTATTTATGACATAATTTTTCCGCTCTCACACTCTCGCTCCCGCTCCTATTTTATGTGACTTAGGTTGAGCAGTGTTTAATTTACTTTTGGAGCTTATTTTAAGATTAATTCGCATTCATGATATTTTATACTTTCTCTGTACTAAAATAAGTGTCATTCTTTTTTTTTTTGTCTGTTCCAAAATAATTATCCACTTTCATTTTTCAAACAATATATTTCACATCTTTTCGTATATGTCCTTTGAGTTTTAAATTTTAAACTTGAATATTCAAAAATTTAAAGAATAATTTAGTAACTTTTCAGAAGACAATACATATCCCACAAGTCTTCTTAAAAATTATTACTCTCAAAAGCTACACTTAAATTAAGATGAAGAGAGTATGTCTTGTATACATAGACTTAAAACCATGACTTAGTATCGGAAAGAAAAAAATAATAATAAAACTTTGACTTATTTTCCAAATCTTTAACTATAGTAATATTTTATTCATAGTTCTTCAATCCTCTATAATGTTTTGTTCAACATTTTTGAGCTATGTACCAATTGACTAATAATATATGTATTGTTACAAATGTTTTCACAATGAAAATTGTTATAATATATTTTACACACACACACACACACACATATATATATATATATATATATATATATATATGTTTTTTCTTTTATTTAATAAAAAATGATAGAAAAGACGAATTTTTTGGTTTTTTTAAATTCGGCCAAAATTCTCTAGATTGACTCCAATTAAGATTATTTGAGGTTTGATATTGTGAATGGATCTCGCTGTTCAACATTTGACTCGGTACCATTTTTAAAAAAATGTATGCGGGTTGGCGGTAACGTGAAAGCTGATCCATTCATTAAAAACAAAACTTGTGCATCTCCAAGTCAAATAGAACGTCAGATCGAGTATGCTGTCAAATTTCTAACCAATAGCTAAGAACAAGATTTTCACATATGCTCACAAAGTTGAGATTTTCAAACATAGGCAGACATAATTTGAAACCACATGTAACTTCTTTAAGGTGACCTGCAGCAGTTCCACCGACTTAACACGAGCGAAAAATCCCCATGGTCAAAGTTTTCTCTAATTCTCCATAACGAAATCGAAATGGTGACTACCCAGGGAATAAGAATGTAATCACCCTCTCAGAGCAGTCTAACCTATCATGATTCTCCACTAAATTAATTTGAAGAGCGGTGTTTCGATCACACTTTGAAGGGGTGAAAGCATTCGTAGAATGTTGTTTGATCTATCAGTAATCCTTTTATAGAAATCAAGAGTAAGCTTGAGGTTGATAGCTGTTATACAAGGGAGTCGTAAAGTTTTTGGTTGATAGATTACATTATTAAAGGCTCAAACTGAAATTGGAAATTCAATAATAACCATCCAATGCTGTCTACCTTCTTGTCTTAATATCTTATTCAGTAGTTAAAGGATTATAAGCAATAGGAATCATACACAGATATCTTTTCCTGCTAACTGCTGCACCGAAGGTCTCAGTCATGTCTGTGAGATATATTTTATAATTGGCTAATTTCGTTGTCAAAACAAGTTCAATCGAGTCGTAATTTTTAGCTTTAAAATTTTGATGATTGAAGATCGGATGCGGATTTGAAAAAGTTCAAGTGTTCATGGGTTACTACATTCCGAGATGATGAGAACAATGTTTTATGAAGATATGTGAGTGCATGAGAACACTTTAGGGAGTTTAGAAAGTTGAAGGAAACAAAGATTTCAATTTTGCCTCTTAGGAACCGGTAGGAGGATCTTTAAACCGGTAGCAAACCTTGGTCCATACCGATCATACTTTGAAAGGTTAGAACATTCAAGGAGTGTTGTCTAATCTACCTGCAACTCTTCTACAAATATCAAGCATAAGCCTGAGGTCAAGTTGCTATTATACAGGGAATCGCAAAGCCAGAGGATTGTTAGCAATTGGTGTTTGGTAGAACGATAGGGTGTGAGCTAGAGTCAAAGTTCGGTGTACTTTGTTTCAAATATAGTGGATCGGTATACTTTAAACTGAATAGTCCATGAGGTTTTTCCCATGCAAATAGTTGACGTATTTTATCAGCTGGGGTTTCCCCGCTAAAAATCCTAGTGCAATCTCTCTAAACTTTTACTTGCTTTACTTTACAGTATTTGTATTTGTGATTGTGGATGTTTAAATTGATCATATAATTTAATCAATCATAAATTGAGCAAGTTGACCTAATAATCAGATCTAGGCTGTTAAAGGAGTTAATCACAATTAAAATCGACTAACTGTTTCCACATCCCACATAACTCTATTTTCACAATGTCTAAATCTTTTTGTTTCTATCCCTCAGGAAGTTTCCAGTCAAAGTAATACAAAAAATTTGCAAGTGGAAGCTCAACATTAGTTACTCCGAAAGACACACCAGGATATATCCTCCTTCCTGCACCAAATGGTAGATATTGAAAATCAGTCCCCTTGTAATCAATTAAACTGTCAAGGAATCTGTCTAGAAGAAAACTATCTGGATCAGTCTAATTTTCAGGATCTCTACTAATTTCCCATATATTGACAATAACTTGGCTTTTAGCAGGTATCTCATATCCATTGATTTCACATATCTCTCTGCTCTCTCTAAGTAGTAATAAAGAGAAAGGAGGGTGTAATCTTAGAGTTTATTTGATAACTAACTTTAAGTAACTCAATTCATAGAGGTCATCTTCATTAACAATATTTCATTTTGTACTTAAAACTTGTCTCACCTTGGCTTGTACCTTTTCCATAACTCTTGGGTTTTTCAGCAATTCTGACATTGCCCAGATTATAGTTGTAAATGATGTCTCAATTCCGCCACTGAACATGTCCTGAAAGAGCATAGAAATTAAGTTAAAGAATAAAGAATATAGAATAATATCATGACTTATAGGCTCCTATTATGCTCTTCTGCAACTCTGAGAGCTTGCCTTAAAAGATGTATTTTTGGGCATTAGCCACTTTGGGTGTTGGACTAGCATTACATCTTGAACATAATGTGTATATTGGTGTTTGAAGATAAAATTTTTAAAACTGAATTTTAGTATGTAAATAGGGTTTTGGACTTCGGCTCAGCAGGAGGTAAAAGTAATTTGTGAAACTTATTCATTGATATTGGTAGAAGTAGAAACTAAACGTACTAACCAGGAAAACTAACTTGGCATGTGCCATAGTTAAGGGGATCTTAATGTTACCCTTCTCTTGAACTTTTAGAAGAACATCGACCAGGTCTTCATGATTGGCTTCACCATCATCGGTCTATGTTTCCACCTTCCTAGCTTTATGGTCATCAATGATGTTGGTAAATACCCTATCAAGTTTTTGATCAAGTTTCTCAAGTCTAGGCCTCAGCCCAGTTATGATATTATTTTCCACATATAAAAATGTAAATATTTAACATTGAATTAAGATATATATATATATATACACACACACACACACACACATATATATACACACATATTGATAAGAAACACACTTAGGCATGCACTCACACACATTTTTCCCACACTCGGGCTCAAACCCCTCCCTTCCCTCAAAGGGGATCAAGAAAAATATTTAGATACATGTTACACGTGAAGCATGTACGAAATAGTTAATCAGACCTTTTGATAAGATTGTATTGCAGACATTCAGATACATAAACTTTATTGATATTTCATATGCACCTTCAAATATCATTTTTTATCTGCATCTTCTACAATATAAGATATAGATAAACCTTCTTAATTAGACACAATTTTGAATATTATGAATAGAGAGAGCAGGAAAGTGGAGAATTAAGAAGGAGAGGAATGGCAACTCCATCAGCAAATGTAGAGCAGCGTCCAGATTTTACTTGTCTCAGCTGTAGAATTGCTTTTATATCCAAATTTATGCATTTTTAAGTTCTCATTTCTGAGTTGTGTTCTTTGTTTTATGAATAACGATGCTTAGAGTTATATATATATATATATGAATTATTGTTATTTGATCAGGAAGGGCTGTGGTACATTCTCACCTTCTAAAGTGAAATGGCGAGGATTGAAGTTCTGTTCGAGGCAAAGTGAGTTATTATGTTTTTTTCCAAGATAAAAAGGTAAATAAAATTAAAAAAAAAATTGTAAATGGATCCTGAGGAGGACTTGTGGAAGATTGAAATAACGTATAGATATATGTGCATTGAGTTATATACATATCATAATGGTCATATAAATCATACATATGATTCAGATATGTCCAAAAGTAAGTGGATTCATAAAAATTATTGGAAGAACTGAAGAAGCAGATTGTGGAGGGAAAAATCCCCCTCGCCAATAAAAATCAGCCACGTCATTAAAATAAGTCAAAGTCCAAACTCTTCTCCAAACTAGCCCATCAAAGCCCAATTTTGGTAAAGCCCAAATTAAAGTCGCTGTTGACCCAAGATTATTCATATTAACCTTATAATTGATGGGCTGGCCCATTCACATCCAATTCCAGTTCAATTGGATCAAAGTCCTTTTACTTAAAGAATTCTACGTAAAAGGAAGTTCTATGTAGAGGAAACCTTGTATGGAAAAAACTACGAAAGGGAAGAACTATGTAGGTAAAGAGTTGTATATTAAATGAATTGGAGGACAAGCAGGCCAAGTCCTACCATAATTTCATCATCCTTTTGTATATAAATAAAGGCGTAGATCTCCAATAATGATCATCGAGCATTACAAGCTTCTCTCTGAATTATTCTTGTTAATTGCTCTTTTATTTTGAGAGAGTTGTATCTATTATTTTGACTTTTTAGTCAAACGAACTATTTGCACCTACACTTTGGCGCCGTCTGTGGGAGGCGTTTAGAAATATATTCCTATGAGTGAATTAAAATCTTTTATGCTATTATAATCCGGGATGTCAATCTGAGGAGCCACAGCCGCAGCCAATTAACAGATGGAACTAATGAAAAGATGCGAGAAGAGTTCTTACAGCAGTTCAAGACCCTCCATCAAGCAAATAAGGCCAGTATAGCCCAGATTGCGTTGCTTCAACAGAAGAACGATGCTCTCCAGACAGTTATGGCATAGATAGCATGATAGTCACTACCAGGCAACGCAACAGGAGCTCTCCCCAACCGCAATGTTCCTCCTATTGATAAAGCTCAAGCTAACGAGAGTCAGCAGGAACAGCAGATAAGAACTGAGGCAGTAGCTTCAGGCAACCATCCTCATCGCGCACAAGATAAACAGGCTAAATCCAGCCGTAAGCTCATATTATGGACAAATGGCGTCCAAGATGGAACCCAGGAGATCTTTGATAAGAAGAACCTCCTGAGGATTCAGAAGCCTACCGAGATGGCTAGGGAGCTTAAAGCCTCTATGGTGATCAGATATACTACGTCAATAGACCTAAAAAATTTACCATACCAGCTTTCACTCAATTCGATTACACAAGAGATCCCTCCCGTCACCTCGATCACTACCCTCAGAAGATGGCTTTGGATAACCACAACAATGCATTCATGTGCAAAGTTTTCCCAACTACTCTGATGGAATGGTTTAAGAATAGGTAACATAAGTCTATTCCAAACTATGAAACTCTGTGCGCTATGTTCTTAGCGCAATACTATGGTAATAAGAAGTAGAAAAAGACTATCGCTGGCCTTTTTACTATAAGTCAAAAGAGAGGTGAAACGTTGTAGGATTTTCTATCTAGGAATAGCACGGAGGCCTCGGAGATAACAGATTGTCACCCTGACACTGCTGTGGAAGCATTCAAGATAGGCATGATCCAAGGGACTAAGTTTTATACCTCTTTAGTCAAATACTCCCCTCCAGATATGTAAACTCTTCATGACAGGGCATAAGTTTACATTCGGCTTGAAGAAAACATAGCTCACCGAGTATAACATGCCACCCTCGTCATAGTAGAAAATAATCCTCAGGAAAAAACTTCGAGTTCAAAGAGTTAGAGAAGCCAGTATACCTCAGCACCAGTTGCTCAGCTACCTGAGAAAAGACAGAAGACTAAGGAAAGAGTGACACCTCTCTGAACCACATTGGCTCGATTATTCTAAGAGAACAAAGTAAGATTCACAGCCCCACAGCCAATACGACAACCCCTGGAGCAAAAGGATAAAAGCATACATCGCGCATATCATAGGGACTATGGGCATACAACCAATGACTGTAGATCCCTTCGACGACAGGTGAAAAGTATGATATCTAAATGAGACCTAACAGACTATCTCGGGCTGAAGGAACAGATAAGGCCAAGGGAGGTTAATCCTCGAAAGGTAGAAGGTAATCAAGTAAAGGTCATTCATGTAATCCATGAAAATTCGAATGAAGACCAAGAATCAGAACAGGTGTATCAATCTAGACTGAGGGCCATCCACAAGTTAAGGAAGTTATCCTCAATGAATACTATCACTTTGGGCAGTATTAGCATCAGATTAGGAAATGGGGATTTATCCAGAGTTTAGCTTCCCCACGAAGATCCGCTTGTTATCAGTCTTCTGGTAGCAAACTGCATGATTAAAAGGGTCTTAGTAGACCCTAGCAGCAGTGCCAATATTGTTATTAAAGCAGTCTTTGAGCAGTTAGAGATTCCATCGTTGTCAATTCGTGCTACCTCTAGTCCTTTGATGGGATTCGATGGAACAAAAGTGGATCTTATTGGGGTAATCGATTTGTCAGTCACTACTACAAAAAGGACACTGAAAGAAAACTTTATTTTGATTAAGATTTATCCTTCCTACAATCTCATCATAGAAAGAGGTTAGATTCACTGAATGAATGGAGTGTCGTCCACTCTATATCAGGTGATGCGACGCTTATCTCCGGATGGAAAAGAAGTCATTAACCTTTAGAGAGATCAAGTTGCTGTAAAAGAGTGTTATATGTTGACACTAAGAGAAGCAAAGAAAGGAGTTAAGACATTCAGACCAGATGCAGCCCCTGAAGGTGGTGCTAAATAGCAATTACAAAGCCCTCTGCCCAAGTATACAGAAGCCGAGGAAGAAACGGTGAAGCCCACCGAGGAATCTCTTAAAGCTGTAGAGGTTATCCTCGGTAATTCACAGAAAGTCACTTATACGGGTTCATCTCCCTCAGTTGAAGAGAGGGAGGTGCTGATAGATGTTATCCGAATAAATATAGATACGTTTGCATGGATCCACTCAAACATGCTAGGAATCAACCCTTCGGTATCATGCCATAACCTAAAAGTGGACCCTTCATACAGATCAGTCAAGTAAAAGCATAGAAGGTTTTCTCCCGAAAGAAACAAAATCATTGTTGAAGAAGTCGACAAGTTGCTTCAAGTGGGTTTTATCAGGGAATTGCATTATCCATAGTGGCTTTCAAACGTAGTTGTGGTCCAAAAGAAGAACGATAAATGGAGGGTATGTATAGATTTCACCAATCTAAATAAGGCTTGCCCCAAAGATAGGTTCCCGTTACCAAAGATAGACTATATGGTGGACGCTACCATAGGCTACGAGAGGTTAACATTCCTTGATGCAAACTCTAAGTACAATCAAATTCCCATAAATCCAGAGGACGAAGAGAAAACATCCTTCATCACAGAGAAGGGAACTTATTATTACAGGGTTATGCCCTTCGGCCTTAAGAACACTGGGGCAACTTACCAACGCCTCGTCAGCAAGATCTTTAATGAAATTCTGGGCAAGACCGTTAAGGCTTATATTGATGACATGGTGGTCAAAAGTGAGAAAAATGAGGATCACCCAAAGCACCTTCAAGCAGTTTTTGATACTCTAAAAAAATATAATATGAGGTTGAATCCCTCCGAATGCTTATTTGTTGTTTCTTCAGGGCAATTCCTTGGCCATATTGTTAATAAAAGAGGGATAGAGGTAAGCCCTGCTCAAGCCCAAGCCTTAGTGCAGAATCAGAAGTCAAAGACTCGTAGAAAAGTACAGATCCTAACGGGCATAATAGCAACTCTCAGTCGCTTCATATCCTGATTGTTTGATAAGTGCAAACCTTTATTTGATGTTATATGCTCAAAAAATAACGACATATAGGGACCTCAGCAGCCAAAAGCTCTGGCTAGATTAAAGTATTACATAACTAAACCCCCTAATCTGTGCGCCCTGAAGCCTGAAGAAGTTTTAATCATGTATTTAACAATTTCCGACATAGCTACAAGTGCAGTTCTGATCCGAGAGGAAGGGGGAAAACAGTATGCAGTCTTCTACATAAGCAAGATGATGACCAATGCGGAAACAAGATATAGTAAGGTGGAGAAGATCATACTAGCCTTAGTGTATGCAAAGAGAAAGCTTCAGCATTACTTTGAGTCTGATCATATAGTGGTCCTCACAAATTATCCTATGCGGGCTATCCTTTCTAAGCCAGATCTGTGAGGAAGAATTATAAAATGGGCAATCGAGCTTAGTTCTTTTGACATAGCTTACGAGCTGAAGGTGTCACACAAAGGACAAATAATGGCTGATTTCCTCAAGGAGTATGAAAACAAGGCTGGAGAGTTAGAACTCCCAGAACCACAGTGGGAGCTCCATGTTGATGGTTCCTCAAACTTGGCTAGTCCCGGGGCAGGGATCATCATCACAACTCCAGAGGGAACGAAGTTGCAACAGTCAATCCATCTGGACTTTCCTGCTACCAACAATGAAGTCAAGTATGAAGCATTGTTAGCTGGGCTTCGGCTAGTAAGCCAACTCTAGGTAAAATGTCTAAAAGTTTTTAGTGACGCACAACTTATTGTAAATCAAGAAACATGAAAGTATCAACTAAAGGAAGAAAGAATGAAGGCATACAAGGAAGCTGTCGAAAGTGCTAAGCGTGGGTTCGATCAAATCGAATTTCACCAAGTGCCAAGAGAAAAGAATTTTAAAGCAGACAAGCTAGCTGCAACAGCTTCTTCTTCGAATGAAGATTTGGTCCGAATCGTGCCTATTGACACCTTGGAAGAGCCTAGTTTAGGTTCTCAGCTGCCAGTAATGGTAATCCCAGAGATTCCAAGAGAACCGAGCTGGATGGACCAACTGGAAAGCTATCTCAAAGACGAAATCCTTCCGAACCGAAAGGATGAAGCCAGGAAAGTAAGGTTCGCGGCTGCCAAGTACTCCATCATTAATAACCACATGTAACGAAAGTCATTCTCAGGTCCGTATTTGAAGTGTTTAACTCCCATGGAGTCTCTCAAGGTATTAAAGCAAGTACATGAGGGGGATTGCAGTAACCATTTCAGTGGAAGAGCCCTCGCCCATAAAGTTTTAACTCAAGGATATTTCTGGCCATACTTGGCTAGAAACACTAAGGAATATGCTCGAAGGTGTGATAAATGTCAACGTTATGGTCCAATGATGTAATGACCCAGTCATTTTCTTTCCTTTCATTTTTCCTCAAATTTTATAAATAAATTTTTTTCATTGGCTTTTCTATTCTGTGTTTGGTTTTTCATTACTTAGTGTCATCTCGAGTGCTTAAAAATGGTTTTTGAGACTCTTTCCTTTGGATTGACAACTTCTTTTAAGGACTGAGTCATTTCCACATTTTTTGCTTTTTGACATTATTCACTTTTCGTCATTTTCCCTATTCTGTCTTTTTTCCATCTGTCACTTTGTTGGCACAACCTCACTTTTTGTGTTCGGAGTTGGTTTTTGACTTCACATATCTTCATTCTAAGTGGTTTCCATGAAATACATATCTTTACTTTTGCAGTAAAGTACTCTAGTTGCTCCCGGTGTCCATAGGGGCATGGATGCATAGTTTTTCAGAATCTTTTTCTTTTCTTGGGGTGTTTTTCATAAATATCTTTTGAAGATATTTTATTTTAGGGGTTTTTAAGAAAATATTTTTGGAAGATATTTTCATTCTGGGTCATTAGTGCAGTTTTCACTTTTTGGAGGCACTATTGTGTAATTAATGAAAGTTATTGCAAAAATGTCTTGTTTTGAGCCTGGATCCTGGTACAGGATTCATTTTCACTTTTCATCGAGTCGTGTACTCTTAGAATTGCCTTCTGGTCGTTTTCCTCCAGTTTCAGGGTTTTTGGCCCCGATTGCCGCCGAACTTATTCGGGGTATATCTCTCTGCTCGGGACTCAGTTTTTGACACTGTTTTTTCTGTTGTTCATATTTTCTCATTTTGGTTCTTTTTCGTTCATTGAGTTTTACCGTTTGAGCGCATCTGCACGAATTCTACTTTTCCGGACTCAGCAGGGCCCTTTCGGGGCACTTTTAGGGTTTCACTATAAATAGAATGCCTTATAGTGAAAAATCACTTTTTCACCTTCTTCCTTCCTCTCTTGGCTAGATTCCATGGCAGCCAAGGGGCTGCCACCGTCTCTTTCTTATTTTGAGCTTCTTCCCTTTGTTAAAAAGTTGAAGTGCCTTTGTGTTTTATGTTTGTCTTGACTACGCGCATCTTTCCCCCTTATTAGAATCCGTTTTTGGCCATTTTTTGAGTTTGGGTTTGAGGTCAAGTTAGAATTTTGGTATGTCCTCTTTGGAGTTTATCGTTCACCGTGTTGTCCCCGACAAAACCCCGAAGTTTCGTCGGATTTGGAGTGGTTTCATTTTGGTGGCTTTTGAGATTTATATCTCAAATTGAGGTAGGGGATGTTATAGGTTATTATTTTTGTTGTCTTGCATGCTATTGATGCTTATACAACTTGTATGCACGCTTTTGTTCATAATCTAGAATTTAATTTAATTATTTTCTATGTTTAATATTTAATTCTCATGATGATATTCAACTTAGAATTAAATTGTGGCATGCTAGTAAATTAGGCTTTGATATGTTTATTAACATATATTAAATTGGGATTATTTGAATAAAGATTGCAACTTTTATTTAATAATTTTCTTTTGTGAAAGTTTAATTATTATGGTCGTACCTTGCATGGAATTAACTTGTGATATGCTATTAAATTAAGTCTTGGCATGCTCTTTAGCATACTTTAATTTTGGAGTATTTGGATGAGTATAAAAATCTAGAGATTTTTATTAAAAGGATTAATTAAAATCTATTTAAAGGTTCCATTAGTTTAATTAAGTTTTTAACTTGATATTGGTGATGACTAGGACATGTATACTAGCATATATTAATTTGGGACCATTTGAAGTTGCTTTAGAAGTTAGAGATTTAATTATCATGATTTAATTAAATTCCACTTTGTTGTTCCATTGGTCTAATTAAGATTTTGAATGGATGTATGTAATGACCATGCAATGTTGTTTAACATATATTAATTAAGGGTCATTTGATTGAGATTTGAAACTTAGAGAAATTAATTAGTTTATTTATAATTTTTGTTTCCATAGCGTTAATGATTTAATCATGTGTTTGGCATTGGTTATAGGTTTAAATCATGATTTTGTACTTATATTAGATTCATGAGCTTATGTTTTCAATGTTGAAATATATTGTTATAGTGTGTAACGAATCACACACTGAAGATTCAACATTAGTTATGTCATAGTAGTTGTGGACTTAGTGCATGTATTGTATGTGTTTCCAAATTTGGTTGTGCTTGGTAGATAGTTGATTATCTTGTATATCCTATTGATATATACGTTGTTGCACAACTTGTTGATTTTGGAAACTTGGGGATGTCGTTGTTTGACTATGGCTAGGACATGGTTTTAGTACGGGGGATTGTCCCTCTACAGTCTAGTACGCACATAGGGAGGATACCCATAGGCTAGTAACCCTAAAGTAACTATAGTGTCGGTCTGATCTGGCGTGATATCCAAGTATCCACTTTGTTTAATTTTGCATTTCGTTTCAAGTTAATAACTAGATGATATCGTAACTTGTTGTTCTTTAATTGATTTCCCATTTTGAGTTTCAAGATGTTAACTTAGAGAAATCATGTTTTATGCGTTGTATTGGAAGTTCCAATGTTGGCTAAATTGCATCGATATTGTAATTTGTGTTTTGATGTTCAAATATAGCTTAGGAACGATTCTATAGATTCATTTACAACATAGACGTTAGGTGGCATGATCCACTTTAGTTGTTTTCGTGTTTTAGATTTCAAGTTGAGGACTTTAAGAATCTATATCTTGTTGCTTTGTATAACATGCTTCTATGTTGTTTAAATTGTATGAATGATGTGATTTATGCTAAAAATGATCTAAGGTAGCTTAGGATGCTCCCTGAATCTCATCTTAACATAGACGTTAGGTGGCATGAGCCCCTTTGACTTGTTTCACCTTAAGGTGATAATTTTGTAAAATGCTAGGTCGATGCATGCTCATTTTCTACGAGTAGCTTTATGTTACTCACCCCGAAGTTACTGGGGATTTGTTTCAGGTACGAAGGCTTGGTTTGTGATGCTCATCATTCCTTGGATGACTTGTAGCTTTTAAATTTCTATTTTATTCAAATGTTAGCATGAAATGTCATTTTATAGCCTTGTATATCAAAACTTGTATCTTTGATTCCATATATGTAATGTGTATATAAGTACGCTCTTTACAATGTATTTGACATGTATGAGATGAGGGCATAGGCCAATGACATCAAATTTGTACTCTATGCATTTTCACTTTCAAGGTTTATTATGAAAATATTGAAAAATGCCAAGTCATTGCTTCACCATGATTGCATCGGGTGTGGGAATTCCATTTTTATTCCTTCATAGAGTCTCATTAATCATATATGAAGTGTGACCAAGGGACAAATGGTAAATTGAAATCATATGTTAATTTTGGTTTTCAAAATTTTCATTTCTAGTTCATTTTAGTCATTTTTTGCCGTCGGGGAGACGTATTTTGCATCAGCCATTTTCGGGAGCTGCAGACCATTCTCGTGCACTCAAAATCACTATTTACATTTGCGTGCATAATCGTTTTTAAGTTTAGAATCATATTCCACTAAATGAGTACTCTAATGATTTATTTTAACACTTTTCTGCGCAATCTGATTTGAAGGCATTTTGGAGATTTCTTTTTTAAAAATAAAATTCCGGCCTTGACATGGTCACTTAGAAAACGTGATTTTAAGAGCGATTTCTTCTTCGTGTTTTTCCAGAAAATGTCATCTTGGTCCCGGAAATCCCGCGCAAAGTTCATTTTTTTGGTTTATTCCATTTTTTTTAGAACTTGAGATTTTAGTACTTGGTACTATTCATCGACTTTTTTAAAAAAAATGTGTCGACCGATCCAAAACTTTGGGGGGTCTTATGGGTGTATTTTAAGGTTGTATTTTCAATTTAGGAAATTTAAAAACCTCCCGACGCCCCATTTCCTTTCCTTTGGTAGCAGCTCGAAAAGATTTTGATCCGCTTGACCTGATTTATCTAGGGGCATTCTGGGAATTTTACAGCACATTTTTTTTGTTTTTGTCCACGTAGTCGGGTAGAAAACTTGATTGGGGGGTGGGTTTCTTTTTCATTTTTTTGTAAAAAAAGTCCGTTTTGATGCCCGTTTTTGCTCTCAGTTGCAGCAGCAGTGGGCTGACAGCAACAGTAGCTGTCATGGCCTTTGTCGGGCCGCCGCGACATCAATTCTTGTTTTCACTCGTTCTCCTTTGTCCAGACTCCAAATCGAGTGAAGTTTTTTTTGAACTTAACTAATTTTTTGCTATCTTTCTAACGTTATGCTTAGTTGCACCCGGATCTTTCTAGAAAATTACCAGTTTACCCTTTTAGACTTAAGTGCTCGTTTTTCTTCGTCATGCCATTTCTCCTTCGTCCGAACTCCGATTCATGTGATTCTTAAGTCCATCATGATTAGTTTTTTGTTGTATTTCCAATGGTCTGCTCGGTGGCACCTGAATTTATATTTTAAAAAATTACCATTTTGCCCCTAGGGTTTTATTTGTCATATTTTCAATCTTTTGCTTCCGCGTCAGTTCTTATTGAGTTCCACGACCTCATGGAAGGTCACTTTGACTTCTTAGAGTCTTATTTTCTATTTTTATTCCCGCATTCGGATCCGTTATCGGGTCAATCTTCGGTTCATCACAGGACGCACTGGCTTAAAAAACTAGGGCTATCATAAATGAAGCATCAACCGGCTGAGGATTTGCATACAATGACAAATCCATGGCCATTTGCTCAGTGGGGGATAGATATGGTAGGTCCTCTATCCAAAGCTCTGGAGCAAAAGGAATACGTGTTATTGCCTATGGATTATTTCACAAAATGGGTAGAGGCAGAGACCTATTCAAGTGTGACTCACGAACAAGTAAAAAACTTTTTGTGGAATAACATAATTTACCGATTTGGAGTACCGAAGGTCATCATGATGGACAGTGAAAGGAACTTGGACAATAGGAGCATAAGAAAGTTCTTTGTCGAGCATGGAATCAGACAAAAGTTAGCTGCAGTGAGCCATCTGCAGGGGAATGGCCAGGCTGAGATAACTAATCGGACCATCTTCGACTGTCTGAAGAAGAAACTAGAGGCCCTTAAGTCTAAATGGTACGAAAATCTTCCCAACGTGCTTTGGGCTTATCGAACCACTCCGCGAAGGCCAACAGGGGAGAGTCCCTTTGCAATGGCTTATAGATCTGAGGTTGTTATCCTAACAAAGTCAGTAATCCCAACTCTTCGGACCCATCTGTTGCTCGAAGTGGGTAATGATGAGCAGCTTGAGCATAGCCTAAACCTCTTAGAAGAAAAGACGAACCCTGTGGCAATTTAACTCACTTCATACCAGCAGCAGTTGCGAAACAATTACAATAAGCGAGTTAGATTCTGAAGCTTCATAGTAGGAGATTGGGTGCTAAATCAGGAGATGGCACACGTCAAGAAATTGCAACCCAATTGGACTGGACCCTATCGAGTTACAGAAGTGGTGGGGAAAGATTTTTATAGGCTAACTGAAGTTGATGGGCGAGTGATTGCACACCCATGGAATACAATACACCTCAAAAGGTACTATTAATAGAAAGTTGACTTCTTCTATTTTTCTTTCTACGAATATGGTCACCTATGGCCCACTTAATAAAATTCTTGGTTTGCTACATCTTTTTGTATCTTCTTTTATAATAGATGATGCAGTGATTGTCCAAAAGATGGAGAACATCGGATACATGACTGGATCATGATCCCATTTACCTGACGATCTCCATTACGATGTGAGAGTAATTAACCCACACAGGTATATTGTTTAATTTTTCATTTTTTATTCGATGTGGGATACTGTTTATTTTAATACAATTCTTTTTTTTTTTTTCTTTCATAAAAGGGGGCAAGATTAATACCCTAATAGATATTACGAAAAGAAAAGAAAAATAAACAGTATTTATTCTACAAAGGGATGTGTAAATTGTCCCACGTCGATAAGAAAGTAAATTGACAAAGTTGTTTAAATAAAGACACTTAAGTATGCAAACATATTGCAAAGTGGGCCTACTGGTGGCACAAACGGCCCAGCAAGGATTGAGCCGAAGCCCTAGCACCAGCCGGCACTCTTTGCAATAATTTACTCTTTTTTCACAGCCTAATATATTTGGCCCATACAAAAATTTTAGTCCCACATCGACTAAACATAGAAACCCAATGTGATTAATAACCCAATATGATTAATATAGTTGTTTGCCCATACAAGTAAACACCTAAAAACAAGTCTCTGAAATAAACAAACTTCTTACTACAGGTTTAAAAGACTAGCCAGTCTCTATTACTCGTTTTCTTGGTTTCTTAATTTACTCTTTTTGTTTACTCTCTGTTATTTAAGCCCAGACTTCCTAGCCCACAATTTAATTCTGTTTTGTCTCACATCGATTAGGGATAAAAAAGTGTGTAGTTAATATACCCATACCACACTATAGATAAGTGCCGTAAAATGAGTCTCCGAGACAAACAGACTTCCAATCACATATATAGAAACTTACATAGTCTCAATGACTCTTTTTCAATGCCTCTTTCTCTTTAACACGCTTCGGACCTCAAGTGTTCGAAAGCATCGCTGAATTCCTTTAAGGTACATAGCCGAGGAACAACACGCTTCGGACCTTAGATGTCTGAATGCATTGCTGAATTCCTCTAAGGCACATAGCCGATGAGCAACACGGTTCGGACCTCAAGTGTCCGAAAGCATCACTGAATTCCTCTAAGGCACATAACCGAGGAACACACGCTTCGGACCTCAAGTGTCTGAAATCATTGCTGAATTCCTCTAAGGCACATAGCCGAGGAATAGCACACTTCGACCTCAATTGTCCGAAAGTATCACTGAATTCCTCTACGGCGCATAGCCGAGGAACAGCATGCTTCGAACCTAAGTGTCCAAAAGCATTGCTGAATTCCTCTAAGGCACATAGCCGAGGGACAACCAGTTTCAGACCTCAGGCATCCGAAGACATCAAAATTTTCCTATAAAGCCTATACAGCTATCGAGGAACCTAACACATTGGATCTCAAAGTCTGAAGATAGACCAATAAGTCTAAACCCAAATGGGGGAAAGTACTCTTTATGAATGTCTTACCATTGGGCCCTAATATGTAGCCCAATAGTGCTAAGCCCATAAAAATTGTCCCACATCGGAAACAAATAAGAAAATGGAATACTATGTATGGCTGCATCCCTTAATTGTTGATCGCTAAGGAAGGTGCCCCCTAATAAATGGATCTTCAAGTGAAATCACTCAATTAGAGACCTACATATCAGGGGAAACTCTTTCTTGAGCCTATCTTTTGGAGAGTCTTCAGATTTAGAAGATATCAATTACGAAGTTAGTCCAACTTGCTTAAAATCTTTTAGACAAGTTGTCCCACATCGAAAAAATACAAGAACAATGAGGTTTTGATAGACACATATTTTAAGCTAATACATAACAAGAAGGGTTCCCTTGATAGATAAGTCACCGAGTGATACCACAATCTCCAGTTAGTAACCAAGATATCACGGGAACTCTCTTCTTGTTTCCTATCATTTTTGTGTCCTCAGACCATACTAAGTCCGAAAGCACCTGAAGAAAACAAATCCTCCTCAAAGGCATGAAAGATTGCTCAGAAAAAAATACAACATTGAAAAATTCAAAACTACGAAAATTCTTTGGAACAAGCATGCTAAATAAAGAAAGTTATAGTAGCCATTGTTTACAACACAAAAAACATCAGTTCGAAACAAATATTACATAAATTACTTCTTTTTGGGATCAAAAGGAGTAGAGTTAAAAGCATCAACCATATTCGGGCTAGAAATTAAAGATGGAGGAACTGAGTTTGAAGTTGGAGGATCCCCTTGGTTGGACTTCACCATCTCAGCGAATAGAACCTCAGTTTCTTGGGCCTTCAGACCCTTAACATAAGGGACGGACACCTCTATATCTACGTCAAAAGCATCCGGGTCCTTAGATTTATCGCCTGAATCTTGAGCGAAGCCGAACCGGAAGGCTTTTACGCTGGACAAATGCACCAAAGAGGAATAACGTTCTTGCATTTGTTTTCCAGCAATAGTGCAAGTGTTAACTGCATCCCTCCAGCAAAGGTTTTCAGCTTCCATATCCTTCAGCTTAGCTTAAGCAGTGGCAAGGCGACCCTTGTATACGTCTCTCGCATCATAAGCAATCTTTACATCCATAAGCGCATAGGAGAACTTCTTCTCAGCAGCAACCAGGTCTTTTTCCAGCTTCTGAATGGAAATTGACTAAGCTTCAGCAGTCACACACAGGGCCATGGTATGGTATATGCTCTACATAATCAATAAGGAAATGAGTAAAGTAAAAAGGGAAAATACGGTAATAGTAGAAAAAAGGAAAAAATGAACCTCCATGGCACGGATAGGGGCAGAAGGAAGAAGTTGTTCTAACCCCATGTTGCTTATAATCTCCTCATCCTTGAGCAACCACATCCCACGAGCAACTACCAAGGTAGCAGAGGGATCAGTGACTACAGAATCCCCAGAATGGAGAACTGATTTATCAGCTCTAGAAAAAGTGGGCCTCCAAGCTTCTCCAACTTCTGCCAGGACAAAGGCCCTAACTTCTTCCTCAGGATCAGCTTCATCAGCTTTTTTTCCTTTACTCTTGGAAAGGCTAATGCCCTTGCTTGTGGAAGAGGGGTTTAGCTTGGGTTTCTTCTTCAAAGGAAGTTCCTCAACTTCCTTTTTATAATCAATCGAGTGAATGACTGCAAGGGGCTGATCTTCTGTTGTTTTCCTCTTAACAACTTCCGCCCTCTTCTTTTCCTCATCAGTAAAAGGAACACTATTGAAGGAAGGGAGGGACTAGTCCATGAGATCAGTAGATGAAGCATTGGAAGTAAGTTCCCTGAGATTGGAGGAAGAAAGAAGGTCTTCTACTGAAGGAGGGTCGTTCCAAACTTGTCTCTCGAGGAAAGCAAGTCTTTTCTTGGCTATAGAAGAGGGGAACATTACTGAAAAAACACTAAGAAATTCATAAGTATGACGAAAAAGTATAACTTGACATGGGAAGCAGCCAGAGCATTTTTTATGAAAGGAAGGTAAATTTTCTATACCTAATATCCCAAATTTGCGAGGGATGGGGAGTTTATTCAACTGAGACACAAACCAATTCCCTTTAACAATAATCATTCTTTCTTTCCATCTTTTCTCAGAAGTGGGGAGGTCTTTACATATCCTCTGCTGGAGAGAGGAAGTAAGATAGTAGTGGCCGAGCTGTAATGACCCTGTCATTTTCCTTCCCAATTTTTTTTTTGAGTTTTCTTTTTCCGTCACTTTTTCACTATCTTTTCATTGCTCGAATTTGATTCTGACCTTGCATGTATTCATTTTACTTGAATTTTATGTGACCTACATTTTTACTTTTGTAGAAAAGCATGCTAGATGTTTACTTTTGCCCGTAGGGGTATAAATGTAAAGATTTTTTAAAATTATTTTCTTTACTTGAGGTGTTTTTCGTAATTATCTTTTGAAAAAATTTTGTATTTAAGATTAGTTTTAAATGTATATTTTGATTGGCGTCTCATTTTGGGCTTTCTGAGAAATTCACTTTTTGAGTTATCTAGTGGAGGGACATTTGTGTAATTATGGAAAGTTTTTAGAAAAGTTTATCATTTTGGGTTTAAACTTTCATGAGGGGTTTATTTTCACTTTTTATGGTCTCTGGAACTTCCAAAATGTTTTTTGGATTTTTATTTAATTTATTTTGAATTTTTGAACCCCGTTAGTCGTCAATCTTGTCCAAGGTATATCTCCTTGCTTGGGACTCGCTTTTTGACCCCGTTTCTTCTGTTGACCTTAGAATTTCATTTTAAAACTTTTTCATTCATGAACCATCTACATTTGAGCTCGTCTTTACTAATTTCACTTTTTGGACCCAGACGGGGCCCGTTCGAACTGTTCGAGACACTTTTTTGACCTATTTAGGTTAGGTGGATGAGAAAGAAAACATCTTTATCATTTCATTTCTTAAAGTAGCAGCAGCAGCCGCCATTCTAGAGCTTAGAGGCTGCCGCCTTCTCTCTCCTCTTTTCATCTATTTCCTTTTGGATTTTCATCTTCGTGGTTTATACTTTTTTGATATCCTCGGCGACGTAGTTATTTCTATCCAATCAGTTTCTGATTTGCATCACTTTGATTTTTGGGTTGGGAGTTCAAGCTTGGATTTGGGTCTTGTTTCTTGAGGATTCTTGCTCTCCTTGTTGTCCCTGTCGTAACCCCGAAGTTTTACCTCATTTGGTGGAGTTTCATTTTGGTAGGACTTGAGATTTTCATCTCAAGTGAGGTAGGGGGTGTTTCATGTTTATAATCTTAGTGTTTTACATGTTTTTGAGGTTTATATAACTTATTTGCATGTCTACAGTTTGATCTAGAAATTATTTTTATTTTAATTAAATGATGATTTAATTTCATTGTTGAAGCATACTTAGATTTAAGTAAGAATATGATATTTGGAGAGCCCATGACTTATAGCTCATCATGTATTATTTTTGAAATTTTTGAATGACTTTTGAAATCTAGAGATTTTTAATTAATTAAGTTAATTAAGTGTTTTAGTGGCTTAATTAGACTTTTGACTTGATATTTGAATTCTTCATGATATATTGCTTATTGTGTGTTAATTTCATGTCATTTGGTGATGTTTTGCAATCTAGAGGAATTTATTAATTTTTGTTTTATTAGTTTTCATTTGATGAAATAATGAATTGTTGACACCTTTGATGTTTTCAAGGCCTATTATGTTACATGCCATGGTAGTTGAGGACCTAGGGTATGTCTCGTGTATTTTCACAATTTAATTGTGTATGATATTTGATTAAGTGCATTTAATATATGTGTATATACTTGTTGTGCACAATTTGTTGATTTTAGAAGGCTTGTAGGGACATAAGTTTATGTGATGGCTAGGGTTCGGCTCTAGTACGAGGACACGGTCTCTCTTAGTGACAAGTGCGCACTAGGTAACTCCTTGAGGGTCGTAATTACCCGGAATAGCTTGCTCGGTCTTGTGACCGCATGTCCTAGTCTTTTCACTTGTTTGATTTCGCATTTAAATTCTAAGTTATGTACTTTGTGAATTTATATCTTGTTATTTGCAATTTGATGTTACAATGTTCTTTAATTGCTTTTACATTGTGGTTTATGATGTGCATATTCTAATGTAGCTTAAGATGATCCCTTAGTCTCACATTGGATATAGACGTTAGGTGGCATGAGCCACATGGATTGATTTATATCAACTTGTAAAGACTTGCAAAACTTTAGGTTGTACGCATGTTCATTTCCTACGAGTAAACTTATTTACTCACCCTCATTTTTGGGACATTTTTCAGGTAAAAAACCATGCCTTAGGGATGTACAACATCCTTGAGCTTGCTTGTGGCTTGATGAGATCAGAGTTTTACCATTCGTGCACTTACTAGCATGATTTTGCTTTACTTTGGGTTATTATGTCAAGACTTGTAATTTATTTTTGGGATATGTAATAAGTGTCTTAACATATCCTTTGAGACTTATTTGACATGTATATGATGAGGCCAAGGGCCAAGAACTTCATGCTTTACTTTTATACTACTTGGTTATATGCTTAAATATGATAAAGTTCGAAAATGCGAAGCTTTAGCATGTCAATTTTAATTTAGATGGTGGGAATTGCATTTTATCACCTTCCCTAGTGTCCTTTTATTATATATAATGTGTGGCCTAGGGCCAAATGGATCTTTGAATGCATCTATGGTGTTTGACTTCTTAATTTGTTTAGAAAGGGCATTATTCACGATTCTGGGGTTCAAGCATGTTATATTTTGCATTGGGCATATTTGGGGGTCACGGATCATTCCTGCATGTTTTAAAACACTTATTACACTTGCGTGCACAATCGTTTTAGCATATAACTTCATATTTGACCATTTGAACACTTGAAGCAAAGTTGTATTTCTAGTTTTTTGTCAAAATTGACCATAAGGGCATTTTTGGTTTTTCATGTCAAAAATAAAATTTCCTTCCATCATGGTCAGCTATAAAACGTGATTTTAAGGGGGGTTTCTTCTTTGTGTTTTTCCAAAAAAGTTCATTTAAGCCTTGAAAATTGCATTTTCCAGTAGCTTCAGTCCTATTTGTGTCACTACCGGTCGACCGGTTCCCTATTTCGGCCTACCGAAGCACATGGCTTCATTTTGGCAGCCTCTCTCTTCTATTTTAGTCTGCTAAAATGATTGGGTTCATTTCAGTCAACCAAAATGGCATTTCGGTTGACCTAAATGCCCCCGATTCTCAACTCCCTTGTTTTGGGACAGCCTTATTGCTCGAACTTAAAACAATCATAACTTTATCATTTCTAATTCAAATATTTTAAGTCATATTTCCAATGGTACCAATGCGATTCTCAGATTCAAATTACAGTATAAGTTATTCATGTTTTTGTGGGACAATGTCAGATTTTTCTTCAATCGGAAAAGGGTATTTTGTGGGATTCTTGGCCAAAGTTCCTAGAACCTCTTGGAATATTATGAAATGATTAGATTAGGTTTTATGGACCTCATTTGACTTGCTTGGAGTCAAATTTTCCCTTTTTATTTATGATTTGACCATTTTGCCCTTGGGGGCATACTTGGTCCATTTTCAGTCTTTTGCTTCCGCTTTTGATTTCATTATGTTCTGTGACTTCATAGAAAGCCACTTGGGTTTCCTAGGGATGTTGTATATCCCAAAGGACTTTGTTTTTGATTTTCGCTTCCGCATTCTGGATTCGTTATCAGATCAACTTTCGGGTGACATTGACACATCCGGGTTTGTGAAAATTTGAAACGTCACAGGAGCTCAGTTTGATGCTTGGAAATCAAATAAGTGATCAATAGATCAGCGAGGGTTCAATCAAGACTCTCTAGCCTTTGACGATCAAGAAGAGCCGTGACTATACGAAAAAAATTAAGGTTTACTTGAAGAGGGGCTATGCCTAATTTATTGAAGACCAGGTGGTAAAAGGGGTGAAGGGGAAAACGAAAAGCATGAAGGTGCCCGACAGACAAAAGTAGTTAATTCTCTCTGACACCCTCACCTGACCTAAAATCAGCGTTTGTTGGGTATTCAACAATTTCTACCCCCTCGGAGATTCAAATTCCTTAATTACTTCTTCAATGGAGAATTCGATACATCGGACAGAAAAAATCATTTCTTTTTCCTTTTTTTGAAAAAATACAAACTGATTCAGAAAATGGATATTTCTGCTTATGGAGAAAAATCACCTATTCGTACGGCAAATTCGTTCGCAAACTCATGAGGGTTGGGAACCCTAGGAGGGGGAACTCTAAGAAGAATGGGAGATGACGAAGGTGTGGACTCGGAGTCCATAATCTCTATGTGGTCATGGGTGGATGAAGTGCTCATGGTACGAAATCAGAAAGATGGATGAGGAACTAACCTGGTATCACGACGAAGCAGTAAACGCAGTGAAGGCAAGAGCAAGCTGTGAGGAAGTCCTTTGGTTAGAATATCAATCCCCTTTTAACTAGGAGCCATAATTCAATTTAGGTGGGAATTGGGGGCAAAGTGTGGAGGGAAAAATCCCCCTCGCCAATAAGAATCACCCATGTCATTAAAATCAGTCAGAGTCCAAACTCTTCTCTAAACCAGCCCATCAAAGTCCAATTTTGGTAAAGCCCAAATTAAATTCGCTGTTGACCCAATTATTCATATTAACCTCATGATCCATGGGCCGGCCCATTCACATCCAATTCTAGTTCAATTGGATAAAAGTCCTTTTACTTAAAGGATTCTGCGTAAAAGGAAGTTTTGTGTAGAGGAAACCTTGTATGGAAAGAACTACAAAAGGGAAGAACTATGTAGGTAAAAAGTTGTATATGGAATGAATTGGAGGACAAGTAAGCCGAGTCCTATCATAATTCCATGGTCTTTTTGTATATAAATAGAGGCGTAGACCTCCAATAAAGATCATCGAGCATTACAAGCTTCTCTCTAAATTATTCTTGTTAAGTGTTCTTTTATTTTGAGTGAGTTGTATCTATTCCTTTGACTTTTTAGTCAAACGAATTATTTGCACCTACACAAATTATGGGCATATAAATCATACACGTAGTGCACTCACATCCATTTTTTATGGGAATATATATATATATATATATATATATATATATATATAGAGAGAGATTTACATTATTGATGATATAGTAGTTATAGTCAGTTGGAGCTTTTAAGTTCCTATGTCTCTTTTGCAATGACAAATATGTATATGTGGATTGGGTCATATACAAATCATAATGGCCTTTGACTTGTCTTTTGTGATTATACCAAGGCTTTAATGAAAGCAATGGAAAATGACCATTTGCTAGTGCCATGTTATGATTGGTTTGTATTAAATAATTTAGTATAAATTTTATCCACCAACAAAAATAAGTAATTTTTATTTATTTTTAATATAATAAATAAGTTATAATAACAAATTTTAGGCTCTAGCTAAAGTTATGGAGTGAAGTATTTTTCTCTCGTGACCTTTCAAGATGTTAAAGTGCCATCTCAAATTTTAGGCTTTTTGGTCTTCACTTTACAATGTGAGTATATTACTTTATTTTTTTATAATAATAAATAAATATATATATATATACACACACACACTTCCTGGAAAATGCATGCATACATGTACGGATAGAGAAAAAGAGAGACACTTACAGTGTTGGTAATGTAGTTCTAATATGTTGGAGCTCTAGTTACCATGTGTTGATATACCTACTACAATGCTAACAGAGATGGCACCCATTTTGGAAATAAGCACACCTGATCTTTGCTGACCTAGCATATCTCTGAAAGGAACCAAGTAGGCTCGAGCTACTTACTCTAAAATTTGGACTCATTGGCTGAGGAAGGGTGTAATGACCCAGTCTTTTTCCTCCTTTTCCTTTTTCGGCGATTTTCTTTTTTGTGTCTTTTCCCTATTTCGTCTTTTCTCGTTTATCATTTTTCCTTGCATAACTTCACTTTTTGTGCTCGGATTTGATTCCGGTTTTGCATGCATTCATGATATTTGATTTCCATGACATTTGTCTTTTTACATTTGTAGAAAATACATTCTAGTTGCTTACTTTTTCATAAAGGGCATGGATGCATACTTTATTGTAATTATTCTTTATTTTTGCGGCTTTTGTGTAATTACATAAAGTAATTATTTTTCGTCTTGGGCACCATTTTACAAATTATTTTGGAAGATATTTTCAAAAAGGACCTTTTTACAATTTTTGGAAAATGTGACAAGTGTCACATTCTCATAGTGCCACTTGTTGGCAATGGGGTGGAATGACTTGGATGTATAATCTCTTGACATTTGGAGGGTGGAGATTCACCCACTTGTTAGCCTAGGATTGGAGCACTTGTTGGCTTAGATGGTTGACAAGTGTAGGCTTAGGATTAAGCTTAGGGAGGAGCCTTGGATTTGTGACAAGTGTAGGATCACAATTAAGTCTTGCATTGTATGTGTGTGAGAGGTGGTGTAAGAACACATAGTGAATGGAGGAATACTAGATCCTCCACTCACTATTTTCACTTTATCCCTTTCATTTTCACTTGTTTTCTAAGAACCCTAACCTAGCCACCATTGGAAAAAAAGCTTGGTTAATAGCTTTGACTTCATTTTTGGCCTCCTTCCATTCACCCTAGACTTAAAACCTTGGAACACAAAAGTTTTCTCTCACTCTCCTCTTCATTAACCCTAAACTTGTTTTCCATTTTGAGCTTGGTTGCTTGGATTATAGAGATTCAATTCTCTATTGAGGTAGGGGTGGTAGTATGTTTATATTTTAAGTGTTTTATAACCCTTGGGGTTTAATATATATTGTATACATTCTTTTAATATGATAGTTTTGCATATTACAGGAAACCATCACTTCTTGACTTAGGGTTTATTGATTTAAGCATGTATGATATGTATAAACCATGTGTTGAAGGATTATATAATTTAGTAGTATGCTAAATTCTAGTATTTTCACATGTGTAGTGATATAGAACTCTAGCAGAATTACTAATGTTATATACAATTCCTATTGACTTGAATTGCCATATTTATGGTGGTGAAAATTCTATGATCATGTTGATGACAATTGTGATTATTTTAGAAGCTTAATACTATTATATTGAAATCTAGTATATATAGCTTATTGTTGAGGTATACTTTAAATTGATAGGTTGGTGGTATTATATTGTTCAAAATATCATAATGAGGACTTGTCATTTGGTATGCCATTTTAGACTTGGAACCCCAAGACAAGGTTTGTGTGGTTTCAAAATACTTGTGCATGGAAGGTGGTTTATATGCCTTAATTATAGTGTTTGAGTTTTGAACTTGATTGTGATTTTGGATTATCTTGGGACATTGTTACAAGTGATATGGCTAGAGTTTAGCTCTAGTGCGTGAGGTATGAGTTCTCCCCAATTGAGATAGTGCGCACTAGGGTGGTATTCCCAGCAGTTTAATGCCCGGAATAACCATTTTGATTTTGGTTTAGTCTGAGACGTGATGTCCAAGTATTCCACTAATTGATTTCACATTAAATTCCAAGTTGACAATTAATGCTTAATTGTAACTTGTGATTTTTGTTATTGGAAAATTGATGTCGTTAAGTACATTGATATTGATATGTGTTGCTAAGGAATATTTAAGTTAGCTTAAGATGATCCTTTAGAACACCTTGAACATAAACGTTAAGTGGAATGCTCCCTTGTATTCGTATATATTGATCTTGCAATGATATTGAAACTTTAGGGTATACGCATATACTTTTTCCTACGAGTAACTTGATTACTCACCCTAGTGGTTTGGGTTATTTTTCAGGTAAGGAGACTATGTTCTTGGATGCTCATCATCCATAGAGGCTTATGAGCAATTTGGAACATTTTTGTATATTGACATGCAAGTGTTTAGTATGCTTTACTTTTATAGTTATATTTTTGCATACCATGGATGTATAGTATTTTTTTGAGGCTAATGTAGCTACCTTGATGTGTAATGATACTCAAGTACTTACTCTTGATATTAGAAGCATGTATGTATGGAGGCCAAGGGCCAAGGATGTTTATATTAGTACTTGTATCCATTTGGTACCAACTTTTGCTATAAAAATGTACTTTGACCAATTTTGGAGGTTTAGTGTATGAAAATCTTGTAATGAATATGTATAAGGCTAGGAGCCATTGTTTTACATTCAAATATGCATATGAAGCTTGTTGACATGTTCACATACTCAAATCTCATTGAAAATCACATTTAAACTTTCATTTTGAACCAATTCATGAGGGGATTCAAAGTATGGGTTGAACCTTAACACCTTAGGCATATAGTAGGCCTTACAGCAGCATTTCGAGGTGTTTCAGTAGACCAAAACTCTATTTCGGTGGACTGATGGCAATTGAAAACTTCATTGCACAGTAAAAACCCATTTCCAATAGCCATTTTCACTATTTGGGCCTATTTCGGTCGACCAATGGCCGATTTCGGTTGACTGATGCTACTGAACCAACCAACACTTAAAAACATGTTTTCAAAAAACATTCTATCTAGTTTGGTCAACTGAAACTCTATTTCAGTCGACCGAAATAGCTTGAACTCGCACACAGCTTCCAGTTAGGTTTCAGCACTGATAGTCCAACTTCAAAAGGCCATATCTTCTTCGTTTCTAATCCAAATGGGGTGATTCTACGCCTAAAATCAAGGATTTTGAGTCAGATTTCCAATGATACCAATCCCATCCTCAGATTCAAAGCACTGTGAGAGATATTAATGTATTAGTGAGGTAGGATCAGTTTTCACTTCAACTGGGAAAGGGCATTTTGTGGGATTCTTGGCCAATGTTCTTAGAACCTCTTAGAATGTTGTGAAATGATTAGATTAGGTTGTATTCACCTTGTTTGGCTTGTTTAGAGTCAAGTTTCTCTCTTTAATTGTGAATTGACCATTTTGCCCCTTGGTTAACGAATTTTGCCCGTTTTGACCTTTGTTTCCGCTTTTGCTCTCTTTAAGTTCCGTGACCTCATGGAAGGTCACATTGGTGTCTTAGGGGTGACTCCTATCCCTAGAGACCTTGGTTCACCTTTTGCTTTCGCATTTTGGGCCTGTTACAAGGTCAATTTTCGGTTCATCACTGACGCACCGGGTTGAAGAACTTGGGCCTTCACAAGTGGTATCAGAACTCCTAGGTTTGAATACCTTAGGACGATGGGTTTTGTGTGCATATCATGCTTTTGTTGATTTTCTTTGATATGTTCACATGTTTTTGATAACATGTTTTGGCTTATAACATGTTTATGTGTTTCTTGATAACAATTTTGGTATTATGACATGTCTTTATGCCTATATGCTTATATGTTTAAAAGCATCTTTGTTTGACATGTATGCTTCATTGCTTAAGTGCTTAACTGTTTACACAGCTTTCCTTGATTACTTTAGTATGACTGTATGTTGCATACTTTGTCTTGCTTTGTGTTTTGTGCATTCGGTGTGAGTTGCACGCTGTCATAATAACTTGTGTTATTATTGACCTCAAACCTTGTGTACGTTTAGCACCATGGTTGTCACGCGTGGAGAGTCCTCACATCAGGGCACTGAGGAACAGGTGGCTGACACCGAGTTCACGAGGGGTCCGGGGAGGCCCAGGATTCTAGTTCGTGGCGTGGTTGCTAATCCGCCACGGGCACCGACTTACGAAGAGCGGGTTGCTCAGGGAATCAATCAGGAGATCGCTGAATCCTTATAGGAGTTGATATGCAGGCAGGTGGCAAGGATACAGTTTCCTGCACCAGCACCGGCACCGGTAATCAATGAGGCACTAGAGTACTTTATGCTACTACAGAGGGTCAAGATTGATCCATTTGCGGGGAGTTCAGATCCGCTAGTCTCAGAAGCTTGGTTGGACCTTATGGTTCGCAAGTTGGATAATATGGCGGTACCTACAGACAGGCTGAGGATTTCTTTGACAGCCTTTATGTTCATGGGAGATGCAGATATATTTGGTGGAGGACTATGACCAATGTCCACAATGTTAAGTTGATGACTTGGAACGAGTTTAGAGATTTGTTCTTCGTGTGACGGCCCTAGTTTTTAGGCCAGTGCGTCAGTGATGAACCGAAAGGATGATCCGATAATGGATCTGAAATGCGGAAGCAAAAACAGAAAACAAGACTCTAAGAAGTCAAAGTGACCTTCCATGAGGTCATGGAACTCAATGAGAACGGATGCGGAAACAAATATCAAAAATATGACAAATAAGCCCCCAGGGGCAAAATAGTCATTTTACATAAAAATGATGTCCCTAGAATGTAAATTATTCTCGAGACACATCCGTGACTTCCCGTGAAGTCACGGAACTCAAAAGAAAGTAGCGGAAACAAATTACAAGAAAATCGGACAAAAATAGCCCCAAGGGCAAAATGGTCATTTCTGAAAAAATGTAAAATCGGGTGCTACCGAGCACACCACTGGGAAGACAGCGAAAAAATAATCAAGTTAGACTCAAGAATCACTTGATTCGGAGTCCGGATGGAAGAGAAAAGTCAAAACAAAGTTTTGATGTCGCCGCGGCCGTGAATAGTAACCTGGGGAAAATGCTGAAGTTCGTGTGCCGTTTTGAGGTACTAAACGATGTTTTTTGGAAAAACATGAAGAAGAAACCCCCCTTAAAATAATTTTTCGAAGCTGACCATGCCAAAATAAAAATTTATTTCTGACGTGAAATCCCCAAAATGCCCTTACAACAGACTTTTTCAAATAGTGCAAATGCGCACAGGAAATCAGATTTGACGCGGGGTTTTCAGGTCCGAGATGACATTTTCTGGAAAAATGTTGTGAAGAAACCCCCCCTAAAATCACATTTTTTATGTGACCATGTCAAGACCGGAATTTATTTTTCAAAGAAAATTCCCGAAATGCCCCTAGATCAGTCTAGACCAAGAGGGTAAAAAGCTGCTACAGGATCTGAGATCGGAAACGGGCTACCAAACGAATTTTTCTGGAAAAACACGAAAAATAAACCCCCCCTAAAATCGAGTTTTCTACCCGTCCATGTGAGAGAAAATGAAAAAAACTCACTGTAAGATGCCCAAAATGCCCCTCCAAGAATTCTGGTCATTGAAGGCCAAAAAGCTGCTAAGTACAAGATTGAATGCCGAACTTTGCGATGGATTTCCGATGCCAATACGACATTTACTGGAAAAACATGAAGAAAAAACCCCCCCTAAAATAACATTTTCTAAGTGACCATGTGAAGACCGGAATTTATTCCCAGAAGGAAAACCCTAGTATGCCCTTAAATCGGTTTATGCAACAAAAATGTGAAATGAGTCTGTAGAAGGCTCAAAACACAAATGGGAGGGTTTTTCTTGAAAACGATCATGCACGCAGTCGTAACTTACCTATTAGGACATGCTACAATTGTCCACGGCTTAAAAATACCATCGATGCAAAATTCGACCCCTCAATGGCCAAAAAGGCAAAAATGGACATGAAATGGGAAAAATGAAAACCAAAATTAGGAAATGGTTTCAAATGACTGTTTGACCCTTGGCCACACTTCATGCAAGATAAATAAGACCTAGTGGAGGTGCTAGAACACACTTTACACCACCCGATTTGAAAATGAACCCTTAAAGGCTCGGTTTCTACTATTTAGCCCAAAAATGCAATATGTGAATTAAAATGCAAAAATGAAAACTAAATGGTGTTTGGCCATTGGCCACACCTCACATATGGCAAATGAATGCTAAAAATGAATTACATACACAATGCACACACCGGTGCAAAAATGACATATCAAACCCTAATTTTCATACTTTTCTCATTAAAGGCAAAATTCAACATTCATGAATATTCATGGATTTCAAATAAAGTTTGGCCATTGGCCACAAATTATATACATAGAATGAATATCAAAAAGTGTGCTTAAGCACATAATACAAGTTTGGAATCAAATATACACATTTGACAAAATGGCTACAAATGGCATTTCAAGCCAACCTTCACAAGAATGGAAATCTTCAAGTCCACAAATCATCCAAGCATAATGAGAATCTCAACATTGATTCCTGTACCTGAAAATTGTCCCCACTACGTGGGTGAGTAACATAAAGCTACTCGTGGAGATGAGCATGCATCGACCTAGCATTTTACAATTTTATCACCTTATGGTGAAACATGTTAAAGGGGTTCATGCCACCTAACGTCTATATCAAAATGAGACTCAGGAAGCATCCAAGCTATCATGGAGTATAAGCAATAAGAATCATGATATATATACATAAGTGAAACAAATCAAGGTTGGAGTAATCCGATTAATACAACAAGTTTATAGTTAACATGGATCACATTATCAATGTAATTGAACAAAGTCTAGAGTAATCCATACAACATGACAAAAAGCATATTCGAAAACAAGTTAACAAGAATCACATTATCCATGCAATTCAAACAACAAAAGAGCATGTTATACAATGGAACAAGGTATAAGTTCTCAAAGCCATCAACTTAGAATCTAAAGCACAAAATAACAGTAGTGGGTCATGCCACCTAACGTCTATGTTTAAAATGAATCGATAGGATCATTCCTAAATTACATTTGAACATCAAAACACAAATCATGATATCGATACAATTTAACCAACATTGGAACTTCTAATACAACGCATACACTACAAGAAATTCGGGTTTTAGGGATAGTCCTTTAGGGACAGTCTATAAAACTGTCCCTAAAACCTTCTTTTTTAGGCACAGTCTTAACAGACTGTCCCTAAAATCGTATTTTTTGGCACAGTCCTTTAGACTGTCCCTAAAAACTACTTTTTTGGCACAGTCATTTAGACTGTCCCTAAAAACTTAAAAGGCTCGTCCCCAATTCCACAAAAAATTGCCCGGCAAAACTTGGCCTTTTTAATTCCTTGTTTGGTGCTTTTGTTTTGCCGCTTAATGCATTTGTTAGAGAAAAATTATAATATATAAAATTATTTTATTTAATAAAATACTGAAAACTACGCCGTTTAATTTAATTCCATCATATCCATATACCTATCATCAGTTCTCAAGCCCTCACTCCTTCTCTTCCACCTCTTCCCCCCTCGCAGAATACTGAAGCTCTTCCACCCTCGCAGACCACCGTCGCAGAATATTGAGGCTCTTCCACCCTCTTCTAGCAGCATAGGCTGAATGACCCGATCAGTCCAACATCGACTCTTACTCTTCAGGTACAACAATATTTTTATTTTTTCAAAATTTTAGGGATTATGCCTCTTTCTTCGATTTTCAGAGAACCCCCATCTTTGATTTGACATTCATATAACCCACTTCGGTTTAATAATCCTCACCCTAGTTTTGGTCCATTTTTCTTTTGATTGTTTCAGATCTGGACATATATATATGCTATTTACAATTTGTGTTCATTTTAGGGTTTGGAAAATTATTTGTGTGCTTATTTTTGGTTTCTGATTGTTTTTGGCTTTAGTTAATGGTTTATGGTCTCAGAAGTTGATTATTATTATTTTTTTTTCCTGAAATTGTTTTTTATTTTTTTATTTAGATCTTACAAAATGTTGGTGATTGAACGGCATTTCAAGGACTTTGTCCTGTTTTTTCTCTGTTTTTGGTTGATTTTCGGATAATTTTGGCCTCTACTATATTTTTTTGGGCTTGAAATTTTTTGTCTGAGGGATTGTTTGTTGTTTATTTGTGTTTGAAGTTTGATTGTACATTTTTCTCTGTTACAGTGTGTGTAGTATGTATTTTATTTTGGTTGAAGCTTTTTGTGCTCTGTTCTTCTGTCCTTTAGATATTCAAATACTCAGTTGATTTCGTAATAGCTTCCTTATTAAATAATTAGCGTACCTCTTAATTAATTCTATACCTTTTTTTTTCAATTTTTAAACAATTATTCGCTCGGTATGTATGAAAAAAAAAAAAAAAAAAGGGTCGAATTTGAAACGTGATACTGGAAAGCACAACACAATTTATACTTTAATTAGGAAAAAAAAAGAAGGTTTTAAGTAATGTTTTGCAGATTAAGACATTTAATAGTTAAATGTACTTTTGAAAGTGAAACTACTTTTTGATTTGTAAAAGTTAAGTTTGTGATACTAATATTTGTGAAATCACTTTGACAGAATTTGAATCCTGGGTTTTATTTCTATTTTGTTTGTTGTGTTGTGTTCAATTTAGGAAAAAAGTCACATTTGCAAAAGCGATTCTTTGTTGCTTTGAAGAGAATCTCGGGTTTGGAGGAGGCTATCAGAATCAGGAGGTACACTATTGTGATGGAACTTTATAAACCCTTATTATATATATATATATAAGTTCTTTTTGTGTTAGAATTTATTTCAAGGCTTTGTATTCATTTATATTTATCAATTTGTATTCATTTATATTGAGGATGCCAGTACCTTAACCTTTCAATTTTTCCCAATTAATATTAATCCAATTACAGAGTTCTACAATTTATGTCTACCGCCAACTTTATGTGATATTAAAAAATTAGTGATTTAGGGATGAATTCGACAATTAACTAATTTAGGAGATGTACAAGATTTTTATGTCATTTTATGCTTAATGGCATCCCAAGTTTCTTCAACTTGTAGCCATAAGTAGCATATCCAGTCTATGTGAGTCCTTTTCAGGTTCCTTGGTGTTCTCAATTGTTTTCAATTAAAAATTTGCAATTTATGGAGTTCAAATTATTTCCCTAGAGAAGTTTTTGATGCTCTATTTGTTTTGTTGGGACATGCACTTATGAAATGAGAAAGGCGAAGATCTGTAATGTTTGAATATGCATATATTTTGCATTCAAACTCATTTATCACAGGACTACAGGAGAGACGAGTGACAAGATATTTAGTATGGTTGTTTCCTTCATTGTAGTTACTTTGTTAATTGTAATGTTTTTGAAATTAATTCTCCAAATCTTATAAATTCTGCTTTTGGATAGGCCAATAGTCAAGACTGTACATGCTTCACACTTTATCATTGCTTTAAAGTCCAAGAGCATCACTAGACTTGATAATGCAGTATCATCTGACAGGTGTCTCCACTAGAACTAGGCACCTGGGTTTTGCCCCAAACTTCAATTATTCAATTATATGTACCTTGTATGAGTTGGCTCAAATTTCAAATATTGCTAAGGAACAAATTATAACAAAAAATTTGAACTCTGGTGTACAGTTCAAATACCTATAGGGACATGAAATGATGGAGTTTATTGGTAGTAGGGCTACCCTTGTTGTGTAGCTATGCCGTTGGGCCAAAGAAAAAAGAAATGACTCAGAACTTAGGCTCCAGAATTCCATTTGGTATAAGGGATGAAAATGATAGGAACCAAGGAAGCTAGGAGGGAAGAGAGAAATAATTTTTTTTCTCTTTTTATTTGGTTTAGTAAGGAAATAGGTCTTACCTATTTTACCATTATATGCGCGCGCGCGCGCGTCCGGGGGGGGGGGGGTTTCTTTTTATTTTCCTTCTGATCAGATATAGAACCTCCACTCTTCATGGTTTTTTCCTTCTCCCTCTCTTCCGTCCTATCTAAAGAAAATTAGGGCAATAAAAATGTATATTTACAATTACCAAAATCTAATTAAATTATGTAAACAGACCTGGCTAATCATCCTACATGTAAATTTTTAATTCTAAAACGGATCTTTTGTTTATCAATAGGAAATGGAAAAGGATTTGTTGTTTGATCTAATTTGACGAGGACCTGCAGTTTTTCACAATGGGACTACACTGCAACAAAATGGGCTTTTAACAAAACTTTTTCTAAAAGGGTCATGCATAACCCCTGTAGAAAGCACTTTCTACAACAGGCCCAGGTAGTCAGCCAAACCCATCAACACCTCCTTGAACCATAAACATCATCCACTTAGCTTACCTTGCTGATCCGTGTTTAAATGCTATCTCGTGAGGTGAAAGGATGGGATTGGGGCTCAAACTAGTTTACCCTTGTTCAGACTCCCTAAGATACAAAGAAGTGAAGAAGGATCACAGCCATCACAGATGCTGTTATTTTCTCCATCAACAATAGATTGAAGCCCTTAAATCTCTGTAAGTTTCAAATCTTGAATTATATCTCTTAATCACTTCACAATTTATTGATTGTTCTTCTCAATTCTGATACTTTGTAAATAATTGAGTTTTGCAATTTAGGCTTTTGATTTGCTTTTGAAAAATCTCTCATCATTCAGTCCTGTAGAAGAAAATACATATATAAATGTTATGATTATATGAGTTTAATGATATGTTGTATAAATATTTTTTTCTTATAGATTTCGATTTTGTTGAAGTTTTCATTCCGTGCTTGAATGAGTTGATTGGCAATTTGATCTGATTTTTTTGCATATGGTTTCAGTCTACCTACTGATTATTTGATGGAGATTTGATGGAGATCAGTCAGTTGCCAAGAATAAACAAAAATAAAAGATAATAGTCATTGATTCTATATTTCCAATTTGGATTCTTTCATGCATGTTCAGTAGTTTATGGTTGTGACAAAATTGGTTTATAGTGAACTCATTCTCTTCATTGCTTTTGAATTTGTCGAGTTCGGGATTTCAGCTTTTTCATACATTAATTTTGATGGCCTTTCTTCCTTTTTTCCGTTCTCTTTTGGTACTCATTTAACACTTAGTGTTGCATATATCAGTTAGGCTTTGTCCAGTCCAAGTAAACATCAAGTAGGCTATTATATTAGGTTTTTGGAGGTAAAAATTAGTGGTTGTATATATTAATGATGATTTTGAGATAATTCCTAGATATCTTTATAATGGTGTGATTCTTCAATGAATTGTGCATGGGTCGGTTACAGGAGCATTCCCTACTTCTTGTTTGTATATATTGTTCTCCCTTGTTGGGTTTGTACGGGTCTGTGGCCTTGCTATATATAAGTGTTTGATGCTATATAAATTGGTGTACATGATTAATGAATTTTACTCTATTTATTATATTTAATTTGATGCAAAAAAGAATCAAATATAAAACCTTATTTAAAGTCTTAACAATCTATATACATGTATAAGGTTTGCAAAACAAGTCTGTGTTTTGTGTATTTATATTTATGTATATGATGTGAACAATGTTTAGAATGCTTACAATTAGCTTCCCAACTGTTGGGTCCTTAATCTACCCCTCTTGTAACGACCCACAATCGCAGGAACTCTTACATGAGTTCATACTCTCAATCATTGAATCCAGAGTGGAGTATACAAACTCATGATGAGAGCGTACTATTAATACTTTATATGTGTGTATATAGTAGTGATCAATTAAAGAATAATATTAATACATAGTAAGGAGTCCTAAAAGAAATGTTTAATGCTATTTGTCTTGATAAATTTTGAATGAAGAGGATCTTATGTCATACTGTGTTTTTGGTGACTCAGATATCCAAGTGAAGTTGACAAGCATTTGTTGTCTTGGCAGACTGGTTTGTCCAAATATCAGGTACTCATTACCATCTTTTTGCATCAAATTTGATGTGTCATATTCATATTTATATGTGTGTGTGTCTACATATATATACTGATAATTCTGAACTACTTTGTCTTTTTTTTTTTATAGCTTTTTTCTACTTTTAATTTTGAATTATATATTATTCGACTTGTTCTTTTATTAACTCTAGGGGTTGTTGCTTCTTTGGGTACCTTGTGAATGCATCCCACATTTCCTTGCATGCACATAGCCGTGATATATATATAGTTGGTCATGAATGAATGAGAGAGATTATTTTGTACCTCTGATATGCATAATAATAGTGACAATTGAAGATATTGATTTGTTCTGTCCTGTTTTTTAGAAGACAATTCTCAAGAATTCTGAAAACCGAATTAGACCATTTTCTGGAAATTGACTATTTTTTTTTTAATTAATTCAGTTTTTTGAACACTATTGATAAGCGCCGAATAATGTATATTCAAGCGTCCTAAATTACATTAACAAAGTCCAGTTATTAATTATTTTATGTAGATTAACTCCAATTCTATGTTTTTATGCATTTTCAGGTTCATTGGCCAAAATGGAACAAGAATAAGGCCTTGTGGAATCTTGAGCAACAAAAGGGTGCCAATGCTGAATTCTGGCAGCAGTAGAGCCTGGACTTTGCTTGCCATTTTGACCTTCCAAACTCGAGAAATGGACTTCCCTCATAACATGAAAGATTTAGAGCTCTGAATCAGCTTTCCAAATCTTCAAGTGGTTCATCATTCGGAGTTCGGAGCAGAGAGTTATGATCTTCACAACAGAGGTGCGCAGAACTGACTAGCAGCACTGATGTACTGCCTTTCTCCCCATTTTCGACCAACCAGACTTGAGAATTGGGTCTTCATCAAAACATGAAGTTTTTAAAGCACTGAATCAGCTCTCCAAAGGTTCAAACAGATCGTCATTCGGAGTTCGGGGTACAAAGTTATAGCAGTTTTCCCAAAATAGGTCAGCACTGAGCAAGAGGAGCATGTTGCACATTGCACTAAGTTAGAGTGCTCGAAGTCACCAAGAGTGTGCTCGAAAATCAGGCAGAATGCCCTTCGGAAATGGCTCATTTCAGCCCACTTGCAGATTGGTTTCCTCAATGCCATCTTCCTTCTTTATGAAGTGGTTGGAGGTGTTCCTTGGAGGAGAGAGGGTATTGTTGGAGCATAAAAGGCTACCCAAAGGCCACATATATGATCAAGCTTTATCTTGAGCAAGAGAAGGAGAGAAGAGAGCAAGGAGAAGGGTGTTCTTGAGTGCTACAGTAGGAGCTCGAAAATGGAGATGAGGATGATGCTTCTTCCTTCTTCTAGCTCACCAATGGGTAACTAAACCTCATCTAGGGAGGTGATGAAACCCCTCCCTTGTAAGCATGTGTTAGTGTAGTTTATTTTTGGGGATTACATTATATTTTTGATAGTCTTTCCATGGTCAAGAGCCTCATTTTTGTTGTAATGAATGTTGAATGTTTTAAATGATTATTGTGAGTTATTCATCTTGTCTTGGATGGTTGCTTTTCTTAATCATATTGCTTGCACTTCCATGGTGACAATGGAAGTTAGAGCATGGAATGGTTTTAATGGCATGGAGTTGGAGAACCTAGATAGTTCATGGCTTAGGGTTTCCCTTTGATGGGCTATACTTGATTCTTAGCTTTATGTGCATTCACCATTTAAATTAGGGCTTGATAATCCTTGGCTTAGTAAGCATGTTCTAAGCTACATTTTAGTTTAGGTAGTTGATCATGTGAACCTTTGATGGTTTATTCTTGCCTTTCTAATTAAATGAACTTCTTAAGGATATTATAGCAACCTAGTATTGTTATGTATCATGACTATCATATATGTTGTTTTCCCCTTAAATTAATCGTAACCTAGCATGTGTATAGGGATGGAGGTGGATTCATTTCCCTAGCCTTCTTTACTTGTACTTCACTCCCTTGAATTCTTGCAATTTATTGTTTTATGCACCTTTAATTTCCTAGCTTAAGTGACATCCAACAAAACCTCTATACACCCTTCATCATTCTAAGAATGATTCTAGACATTTAGGTTGTATTAGACTAGCGTAGTCCCTGTGGTTCGACTTACCCGACCAATAGCCCTATTTTACAATGATTCGTGCTATTGCGAAGGTTGATGTTAATTGACCAACCGATCAATTTTTGGCGCCGTTGCCGGGGACTGCAAACGGTTTAGCGACCAAGGTTCTAGGGTTAAATTTAGTTTGATTGTGAATACTGTGTTTTGTGAATATTTCTTGTGTGGTTTAACCTTTTTTGTGTTGTAAGTGAGATTCTAGGAACTCGAAGCTCGCCGTGGGAATGCTAGCAAATTGTAAGTCTAGAGGACCCCAGGTAAGTCTCGTGACTTCTAGTTTCGAATTGTGAATATCGTGCATGTGTTAAGCTTAGAAGTAATTAAATTGCAAGCCCTTGTCGAGGCTATTTCAATTGTTTTAAATTTCGTATTCAAGCATCGGTCCTTGTCGTGGCCATTTACATTTTCCGTCTTGATAATTGAGGAGAAAGGGAACATCGTATGTGGAGTTGTGATTGATGAATTGCTTTGTTGAGTATATGCTTTGTTGTTGATGTTCGGTCGTAGGTCACTTTCCTTACCCACAATCGATTCGCCCATTGATATCAATTCTCTTGAAAGAACTCTTAGACGGAACCTTAGGGAACCCACTCTTACAACGGACCTTGAAACTGAATTCAATATAATGGGGGATAACGTAGGAAATCCGGGGAATGAAAGGGCTGAAATTCCTAATGTAGAACCAATGACTCTTAGAGATCATTTCATCCCTACCACTTATGCTTCTCCATCTTGCATAGTGATGCCAAACATCGATGCAGCTCAATATGAGATCAAGTCTAGTACCATTCAAATGCTTCCATCATTTCATGGCTTTGATAATGAAGATCCATACAAGCATCTTGATGAGTTCCTTGAAATCTGTTCAACCATCCGGTTGAGAGGTTTTCCGGACAATGCACTTCATCTCCATCTCTTCCCATTCTCCCTAAAGGATAGGGCAAAATATTGGTTGAACTCCCTCGCTCCCAACTCTATTACTTCTTGGGCTCAATTGCAACAAGAATTTCTTAAGAAGTATTATCCGGTGAGTAAAACCAACCAAATGAGGCGTTCCATTCTAAGCTTTTCTCAAGTTGATGGAGAACAACTCCACGAGACTTGGGAAAGGTTACAAGATCTTCTTCGGAAGTGTCCTCATCATTTGATCCCAAAATGGCAATTAGTGCAAGCTTTCTATGCCGGCTTGACCGAAACCCATAGATTCATGGTTGATTCTTCTTGTGGTGGGATGTTCATGTCCAAGAATGCGGATGAGGCTTGGACCTTACTTGAGAATTTGAGTGAAAATTCACTTCAACACAATTCTCGTAGGGCTCCGACCACAACCACTCCAAACAACACCAACCCCTGTCAACCAAAGTCAATAAGGGAGGAATCATCTCAAGTGGATGCCATCGCTCATAAATTCTATCAATTGATGGCACCACATCTTCCTCCTTCATTGTCTCAAAATTCGGCAAGTTCAGTTTATGCTTCATGTACTAGTCCATTCCATCTCTCGGAAGATTGCCCCACAACGGAGCAAGTTCCTAGTCCCAACCAAGAGCAAGCTAATGCCATGTTCTCGCGGCCCGGGAACAATTTATATTCCAACACCTACAATCCGGGTTGGCGAGATCATCCGAATTTCTCGTGGCGGCAACAAGCCCCACAGAATTCCCAATTCCAAAACCAAGGGCGGCAAAATCAGCCCTCTTCTCAATATCAAGGTAGACCTTTCCAAGCCTCTTCAAGCTACCGTCCTCCTTACAATCCAAATGTCTCCAATCAACCTCCTGTGTGTCCAACTGACGAGATAGTTGCTGCAAACAAGCAAATGATGGAATCATTAAATAAGCAAATAATGGATGCCAACAAGCAACTCTTGACATCCTTGCAGCCTACTCTCCAAATGGTTCACTCTCATACTCAATCCATAGCTAATCTCGAAAATCAAGTGGGCCAAATAGCTAACTCGGTGAATCAATTGCTTCAAAAGGACAAGGGCAAGCTTCCCTCTCAACCTTTTGAAAATCCTAGAGGAATGCATGTGATTGACGAAACCCCTCCTCCGAGTGGGCCGACTCATGAACAAGTTCAAGCTATCACCACCCTTCGGAGTGGTAGAGTGGTGGACAACAAGGTCGATGGAGACAAAAGTGAGGAAGTTTCGCCGTTGAAAAATCCAAATTCAAGCTCTTCTAATCCAAATTCTTGTCCCAATACCATTCACGGATATCCCACACATGTCTCCCCAAATGTGGAAACTACTTATGAGCCAAAAGCTCCGTTTCCTCAACGTCTTCAAGAGTCGACACATTTTGGGAACAAGAATTGTAAAATTCAAGACATGTGGGAAGTTTTCAAGCAAGTGAAGATTAACTTGCCCCTGTTGGATGCTATCAAGCAAATCCCTCCCTATGCAAAATTTCTCAAAGATTTGTGCACTCAAAAGCGCACTTCTAAAAATCATTTGCCAAAAAAAGTGAGGTTGACTGAAAATGTTAGTGCTATTATTCAGCACAGCACTCCCCCGAAGTATAAGGATCCGGGTGCCCCCACAATCTCGTGCATCATTGGTGACAGCAAAATCGAGAGGGCCCTCCTTGACTTAGGAGCTAGTGTGAATTTAATTCCATACTCGGTTTACCTACAACTTGGTTTGGGCGATCTTAAGCCGACTTCCGTGGTTTTGCAACTTGCCGATAGATCGGTCAAGCATCCACGAGGTATTCTTGAGGACGTCATCATCAAAGTGGACAAATTCTACTTCCCGGTAGATTTTGTGGTTCTTGATACGGAACCAGTCCATGACCCAAAAAAGCACATTCCCGTGATCCTTGGTAGGCCATTTTTAGCTACGGCTAATGCATCGATTAATTGCCGAACCGGGGTGATGGACATTGCTTTTGGAAACATGCAAGTCAAACTCCACATCTTTCATGCAACTCAACATCCCTCCAATGAGGATGATTGTTTTCTTGTGGATGTCATTGATGAAGTGGTTGAAGAATCTCTCCCCTTCATCCTAAGCAAAGATCCCCTTGAAACTTGCATGTCTCATTTTGACTTCTCAAACTTTGATGTTGATCAAGCCATTCAAGAAGTCAATTCCTTGCTTGATATTAATGCTATCATGGATGTACCTCCTTGGAAAATTCCAAAAGAACCACTTCCCCAACTTTCCACCACTCCTCCGGTCCCATCATTGTTATCTCCGCCACAACTTGAGCTTAAGCCGCTCCCGGCCCATTTCAAGTATGTGTTCCTTGGTCCAAAGCAAACCCTTCCGGTCATTATTGCCTCGGACCTTCAAAAAGACCAAGAGACCAACCTTTTAGCGGTGCTCCAAGAGCATAAAGAAGCTATTGGTTGGACAGTGGCAGATTTGAAAGGAATTGACCCCTCCATTTGTATGCACCGTATTCATATGGAGGATGACGCAAAGCCTACTAGAGAGGTCCAGCGTCGGTTAAATCCAAACATGAAGGAAGTGGTCATGAAAGAGGTGATCAAATTGCTAGATGCGGGAATCATCTATCCTATCTCTGATAGCAAGTGGGTGAGCCCCACACAAGTTGTCCCCAAGAAATCCGGGCTCACCGTTGTTGAAAATTCAGCGGGCGAGCTCGTGCCACAACGAACCACCACCGGGTGGCGTGTGTGCATTGACTATCGTAAACTCAACTCATCAACTAGGAAGGATCATTTCCCACTCCCATTTATTGATCAAATCCTAGAAAGGTTAGCCGGCCAAAGCTTCTATTGTTTTCTTGATGGTTATTCCGGCTATAACCAAGTGGCCATCGCCCCCCAAGATCAAGAGAAAACAACATTCACATGTCCCTTTGGTACTTTTGCCTATCGACGCATGCCTTTTGGTCTATGCAATGCACCGGCAACGTTCCAAAGGTGCATGATGTCCATATTCTCCGATATGGTTGAAAGGTTCTTGGAAGTTTTCATGGATGACTTTTCCGTATTTGGCTCCTCCTTTGACTCGTGTCTCAAAAATTTATCTCTTGTGCTCCAAAGATGCAAAGAGACGAATCTCATTCTAAGTTGGGAGAAAAGCCACTTTATGGTCCAAGAAGGCATTGTTTTAGGACATGTCATTTCTAAGCGGGGAATCGAGGTAGACAAGGCAAAAGTTGAGTTAATCTCTAATCTTCCTCCTCCGAATTCCGTCCGACAAATCCGTTCTTTTCTTGGCCATGCCGGATTCTATCGTCGCTTCATCAAAGATTTTAGCAAAATCTCACGGCCTTTGTGTAATCTCTTAGCCAAGGATGTTCCGTTCAATTTTGATGACGCTTGCATGGAAGCTTTCATCAAACTTCGCATTCTCCTCTCCTCTGCCCCGATCATGAAACCCCCTAATTGGTCTCTTCCCTTTGAGATCATGTGTGATGCATCCGATTATGCATTAGGGGCGGTTTTGGGCCAACGTGTGGATAAACTTCCGCATGTCATTTATTATGCTAGCAAAACTCTCTGCGATGCCCAATTGAACTACACCACCACTGAAAAAGAATTGCTAGCTGTGGTGTACGCCTTGGATAAATTTCGCTCCTATCTTCTTGGCTCCAAGGTCATCGTCTTTTCAGATCATGCCGCTCTTAGGCATTTGTTAGCGAAAAAAGAGACAAAACCCCGCTTAATTCGATGGATCCTCTTACTTCAAGAGTTTGACATTGACATCCGGGACAAAAAAGGGACCGACAATGTTGTCGCCGATCATCTCTCTCGCTTACTTATTGAGAAATCTTCAGAATTTGCAGCCATCCGTGATTCCTTTCCGGATGAGCAACTTCTTCAAGTTTCACATTCTACTCTTCCGTGGTTTGCGGATATTGTCAATTATCTTGCGGTTGGCAAAATTCCAGCTCATTGGTCCAAACAAGAGAGGGACCGGTTTTTCTCCTAAGTCAAGCATTTCTTTTGGGAAGATCCGGAATTATTCAAGTATTGCCCGGACCAAATCATCCGGCGATGTATTCCTGAAACCGAGGCCACAAGCATTTTAAATTTTTGCCATACTCTTGCTTGTGGAGGCCATTTCAGTGCCAAAAAGACCGCTAACAAAATCCTTCAAAGCGGATTCTTTTGGCCTACCTTGTTCCGGGATGCATACAATTTTTGCAAATCGTGTGAACGATGTCAAAAACTTGGATCCATGTCCCGAAGAGACATGATGCCCCTCACCAACATTTTAATTGTTGAAATTTTTGATGTGTGGGGGATTGACTTCATGGGACCATTTCCATCTTCTTATGGCTATGAGTACATCCTTGTAGCGGTGGATTATGTGTCTAAATGGGTTGAAGCCGCGGCTACCAAAACCGATGATCATAAAGTCGTGATCCATTTCATTCAATCTCACATCTTTAGTCGTTTTGGTACACCCCGAGCAATCATTAGTGATGGCAGATCTCATTTCCGAAATCGTTATCTCAAATCCGTCCTTGCTAAGTATTCAGTCATTCATAAGGTTGCTACACCTTACCACCCTCAAACGAGTGGTCAAGTAGAGATTTCTAACCGGGAGATTAAGCACATTTTAGAAAAAACGGTTAGACCGGACGGCAAAGATTGGTCATTACGGCTAAACGATGCACTTTGGGCTTACCGGATAGCTTATAAGACACCCATTGGCATGTCACCATATCGACTTGTCTTTGGCAAAGCATGTCATCTCCCGGTAGAATTAGAGCACCGTGCTTATTGGGCCGTAAAAAGGTTCAATTTTGATCTCAAACAAGCCGGCTCTAATCGTGCGTTGCAATTAAATGAACTTGAGGAATTGCGTAATGACGCGTATGAAAATGCAAAAATTTACAAGGCAAAGACTAAAGCTTTTCATGACAAACACATCGTCAAAAAGTCTTTTGCCCCAGGACAAAAGGTCTGGCTTTTCAATTCCCGCTTGAAGCTCTTTCCCGGTAAACTCCGGTCAAGATGGGATGGTCCATACATTGTCACTACCGTCTTTCCTCATGGAGCAATCGAACTTCATGATCCTGCAAGTGGATCACTCTTCAAGGTAAATGGCCAAAGGCTTAAGCCTTGCATTGACAGCACAATTCTAACCCGAAAAGTTGAGGAAGTCCCCTTGACGGATCCCATTTATGAGGAGTAGTGCCTGCTTTAGCTTGGTCTAGCTATCGACATTAAATTTAGCAAAGCAAGGGAATAAATTCTTTCGATGTTCCAAGCTTCCTTCTCTTTGAAATTGCTCGTGCCTTACAATTTCTGGGAAACGGTTTAGAAAAGCCCAAAATTTGATTTTTCTTAGACCTCCTCAACTCTCATTTTCATTCCCGGAATTCTCCATCGCTTTCTAGCAATTTCATTAGATTTTTCAAATGCTACTCATGTGCATATTTTCTCATTTTTACTAAAAATTTTGAAATTTTTCTCAAAATTCTTCATGCATTTGAGATGTTTAAACAATTGACAAATTGCAAGGTTTCAAAACAAAACCTTCAAAATTTCCCATGTATTGGAATGGAATGAATTTGCAAGTTTTTTTTTTTTTTTTTAAAAAAAAAAAAAAAAAAAAAAGGGGGAGAGAGATTGTTGCACCGTTTGACTGCGAGGATGTTGCACCGTTTTAATTTTTCCCCTACATTGGCTTGAATCCATCAACATTGCATGCATAGGAATTTCATGCTTCTCAAAAATTTTTTCATGCTCCGCAAAGTTCCTTGCTTGCATGCATTTCTATATTTCATGCATTGTTGCATGCATTTCTCTGATGCATGCATTCCTTCCTTTCCAAGCCCACTGCTCAAATTCTTTATGCTTCCATATTTTAATAATCTCTCTCCTTGAACCATCTATGCAAGCTCATGCTTGGCCATGCAACAGCATTCAAGCTCCATTCAAGGTTCAAGCACCAAAAATCACGAGCCTGCTGCCTTCATTTAGAGCATTCTAGCTCCCAGTTGGAGTGCTCTAAACTTTTTAGCCCAACTTCCGCAGCTGCATGCTACTGCCTCAGAATCGAGCACTCGTAGCCCAAGCTTCGAGTGCTCGAAGCTTCACCATTTGCTTGGCCAACTCACTGCTCTCATTTCGAGCACTCGAGCTTTCTCTTTCGAGTGCTCGAACTCCCCATACAACCCACCCGAGCCTGCTGTCTCCATGCAGAGCACTCGCCCTCCCCCTTGCGAGTGCTCGAAGACCCTCACCACTCCACCTCTCTCTTTCACCACTCAGCAAACCCATCAAACTCCATCACCCTCCTGCATGCATGCATGCACGCCCATGCATGCATGCCAAACCACCCCATGCACCAAAACCCCCACCAACTAACCCACCTCCCCACCTCTACCAACCTTCCCAACTCTCGGCCATCACCCACAAACTAACCAACCCTATCTCTCGGCAACCTCAACAACAGCCCACCCAACCACTCCATGCAACCCCCACTCTCGGTTTCTCTCTCTTCCATACACGACCCCTAATCAACTTGCATGCAACACCTCACTCCACCTCTCCATGCATGCATGCAACACCTCACTCCACCTCTCCATGCTTGCATGCAACACCTCACTCCACCTCTCCATGCATGCATGCAACACCTCACTCCACCTCTCCATGCATGCATGCAACACCTCACTCCACCTCTCCATGCATGCATGCAACCCCTTCACTCCCTCACCACTCAGCTCACCACCCTCCTACCAACCCTCTCAAGCCACCCATCCACCCTCTCGGCCATGCATGCATGCACGACCATGCATGCATGCCACCCCTCACACCCTCACCACCCCTCCACCTTCACCCCCTCACACCACCCAGCTCTCGGCACCCCTCACCCTTCCCCGCAACCCACTGCTCAAATTTCGAGCACTCGAAGACCAAGCTTCGAGTGCTCGAACTTCTCATGCCCACACCCTATGCCAAACCCAACTCTCTGCCACCATTTCGAGCACTCGAAGTGGGCCTTCGAGTGCTCGAACCAAGCTCTCTTTTCTCTCTTTTAAAACCCCTTCTCTCCCTCGCAGCTCCCTCCCTCTCAACCCACAAAACCACCACCAACCCCTCTTCCACCTCACAACCACCTCTCTCTCTCGGTCCCTTCCCTTCCCCAAACCAACCAACCAACCTCCCCACTCCATCTCCCTCTCAACCCACCAAACTCTCACACACTCACCCCCTCACAACCACCCAGCTCTCGGCCACCCACCCACCAACCCCTCCATGCACCAAATGCATGCAACCACTTCCTCTCTCTACCCAAACCACCCAATCCATCTCTCATCCACCACCAGCCCACCCACATTGCCACCACCCCTACATCTCTGCAGTTCCCATTTCCTATTCTGTCCCAAGGTATGTGAGCTTCCTCTTTTTCTCCTTTCCTTGTCTTTATTTCATCATAAGGAGGATGGGATTGCATGTCGGTGATTTTGTTGATGCTTGGGTTGCTTGTTGTTGATGTTGCTCTATGCTAGAGCTTGTTATCTTGCCAAATTTTTTGGGTTTGCTCCTCCATCCCACTCACTTCCATCTTCTCCTTTTTGTGGTGCACGCCAGGTGTTCGCTGAAATTCCTCAACCGAGTCCACCTCTCTAAATGTCTCGTGCCGGTCCTTCTTGCCCTCCTCGACCCTCTTCAGGTGCCCGTGCTGTCCCTCGTGAGCGACCACGTGATCCTTGGGATCACAAACAACTCAACTACGAACTCTCCTTTCCGCTCACGGATGCCTTTGACATTCTACCCACAACTTCGTGGGCTGTAGCTGAATTGACTAACCGGCGTCTGCAACACATTTGCGCACCCCTTGCCAGGGTTGCCTACCCCCGTGTAGTGCGCCTCTTCTACCAGAATCTCCAGTGCCCTGAAGAGCCACCCATTTCTCTCACTACATCCATTGATGGCACCGCCTATGCTTTCACTATGACCGACATCATTCAGGTTTCTGGTTGCCCCATTGAGTGCCCCGATGACATTGTCAATCGTGAGAATCTCCCTTTATATGAGGAGCCGGATACATTAACTGTGGCGCAGATTGCCGCTGCCATTTGCCCTATTGACGATCTTACTCGGCCCCGGTCTTTTATCCGCAAAACCAATCTTCCGGAACGCCTATGGTTCATTGACACTGTCTTCAAGCACAATGTTTGCCCTTTGGTGCACAGCACCGAGCGTCGGGGCCTCTTTCTGCAAGCCTTATATGCCATGGACCAAGGCCAATGGTTCTCCATCCCAGAGCTCATTTGGTCCACCTTTATGAAGTTTTGGCATGATGCTCATAATGCACGGGCTCCGCGAGTTGAAAATCGAAAATTGCCTTTGCCGTTTTTCATCACTCGACTCCTTCAGCACAAGGGTTTCGTTGTTCCTCCCCACGAACCAAAAGGCGACAAAATTAAAATTTTTACCCAGCGCCGGTGGATCAATGTTCTGAGCCATTCTAGTACCCCTCCGCCTCCTGCCCCCCTGTTCATCCACGCTCCACCTCCTCCTCCTTCTGCGGCAGTTTCCACCGCTGCAGCCACTGCGAGGGTAGAGCCTTCGGTCGACTCTCACCAGGACCAGGCTTTCATCTGGGCTTCCATTGCCGGTATTCATGCGCGCCTAGATCGTTTTGAGCATTCTTTGTCCGCGTGCACTCAGGCTCTGTGTGAGTCTTCTTCACGTGCTGAAGAAGATCGTCGTCTTGCTGCTGAAGACCGCCGTGTTGCTGCTGAGGACCGTCGTTTGGCTTCCGCTGAACGGCGTAAGACTCAATCTCTCCTCCATTCCATCCTCGCCCATTTACCTTCTGGCCAGTAGCTTGTTGCGCGTGTGGACCTTCTCTTTTGTTTCCTCTGTAACTATTTCTCTTGTATATTTTGTTTTCCTTTTACACTGTAAGAATTTGCTATGTATAGGTTGCTCTGGTCGACATGATCCCTGTACAACTCTTTTTGTCATCATGTAAACTCTTTTTGCAATGCAAATTCTTTATGTTCTGTTAACTTTCGATACATTCGTTTTCTGTCTTTATGCTTGTGCTTTTAATGCTGTTTGTGGTTGTTTCTTTTGGTTCTTCATGTTGCTTTCCAGGTTGCGCGGTCCAATTCAAGTTTGGGGGTTTTTGTCTCAAAATGCCGTTCCCTCCCCCTGGGTATTGTTGTTCCTTTTATTCTCGTTGTCATTTTTGCCTCTCACTTGCATCCATGTCCACATTGAGGACACTGTGTCGTTTAAGTTTGGGGGTGCATCAAGCATTCTTGGCATATTTTTGGTTCCATAATTTTTGCTAAGCAATGATAGTATAACTTGACACTTGTCGGAGATGAAACATATGTTTAATACCTCGTGTATAGAAGCAATTGAAAATTTTGAAAATAAAGAAAAATTTGAGTTGAAATGATCATGTAAATACAATGTAGTCTGTATAAATGCCTCAATTAGATTCTTGCTGGATTTACACTCTTATAAGCTTCACAATGCACAGATGCACATTGGAAACTTAACTGTGAGGCATGCAACTTGATTGACCTTGACCTTGGCCTAGTTAATCTGATTTGATGAACCTGATAGATGGATACCTTTGGCATGTATCTATTAAAAAAAAAAAAAAAAAAAAAAAAAAAAAGAAGAAAAAAATGATGACCAGTTGATGTTCGTAGCCTTTCCAACTCGAGCTATTAAGCCCTAGGAGTGTCTCTACACTTAGCACCCTAAAGCCATCTGGTTTGGGAGTTGTTGGCCTAACGCTTGCTACAAGGGTTGGTTAGAAAGCTTAAGGGACTTAAACATTGCACGGTCATTCAAAAAAAAATTAAACTAGTAATAAACATGGTTCGTTGGAGTTCGTAGCCTTTCCAACTTGAGCTATTAAGCCCTATGGAGTGTCTCTACACTTAGCACCCTAAAGCCATCTGGTTTGGGAGTTGTTGGCCTAACGCTTGCTACAAGGGTTGGTTAGAAAGCTTAAGGGACTTCAGCATTGCACAACCATTCTATGTTTCGCTTATGTGTTGAAATAAATTGTTAACAAGCAACAAAAGTTGTCTTGAAAATAAAATCATGCCTTAGGGACTTCATGTAAAAGGGAATTCATTGACTTGAAAACTTGTGCCTTGGAATTGGAAAAGAAAGTAAAAGCCGCATGTTGAGAATCCAATTCACTTTCACTGAAGCTAGAGTTGATTTCCATTCAAGAGATGATAATTGAGTTATTTATATAGACTTTGATGTTGATGCATGTATGTAGAAATGTATTTAGCCAATTTTTGTATCAATGCTTCATATATGCAAGGTAGTTATCCCAATGACCCCATCTCCAGTTTTTGTCTGTTTCAAGTTGTATTTGAGCTATGTTTCTATCTCATTTTACCATGGAGGATATTTTTGTAGTAGCATGCCCATGGTTGTCTTTTCTTTATGTTTTTCATTGTAGTTTTGCTAAGGGACTAGCAAAATGTAAGTTTGGGGGTGTGATAAGCGCCGAATAATGTATATTCAAGCGCCCTAAATTACATTAACAAAGTCCAGTTATTAATTATTTTATGTAGATTAACTCCAATTCTATGTTTTTATGCATTTTAAGGTTCATTGGCCAAAATGGAACAAGAATAAGGCCTTGTGGAATCTTGAGCAACAAAAGGGTGCCAATGCTGAATTCTGGCAGCAGTAGAGCCTGGACTTTGCTTGCCATTTTGACCTTCCAAACTCAAGAACTGGACTTCCCTCATAACATGAAAGATTTAGAGCTCTGAATCAGCTTTCCAAATCTTCAAGTGTTTCATCATTCGGAGTTCGGAGCAGAGAGTTATGATCTTCACAACAGAGGTGCGCAGAACTGCCTAGCAGCACTGATGTACTGCCTTTCTCCCCATTTTCGACCAACCAGACTTGAGAATTGGGTCTTCATCAAAACATGAAGTTTTTAAAGCACTGAATCAGCTCTCCAAAGGTTCAAACAGATCGTCATTCGGAGTTCGGGGTACAAAGTTATAGCAGTTTTCCCAAAATAGGTCAGCACTGAGCAAGAGGAGCATGTTGCACATTGCACTAAGTTAGAGTGCTCGAAGTCACCAAGAGTGTGCTCGAAAATCAGGCAGAATGCTCTTCGGAAATGGCTCATTTCAGCCCACTTGCAGATTGGTTTCCTCAATGCCATCTTCCTTCTTTATGAAGTGGTTGGAGGTGTTCCTTGGAGGAGAGAGGGTATTGTTGGAGCATAAAAGGCTACCCAAAGGCCACATATATGATCAAGCTTTATCTTGAGCAAGAGAAGGAGAGAAGAGAGCAAGGAGAAGGGTGTTCTTGAGTGCTACAGTAGGAGCTCGAAAATGGAGATGAGGATGATGCTTCTTCCTTCTTCTAGCTCACCAATGGGTAACTAAACCTCATCTAGGGAGGTGATGAAACCCCTCCCTTGTAAGCATGTGTTAGTGTAGTTTATTTTTGGGGATTACATTATATTTTTGATAGTCTTTCCATGGTCAAGAGCCTCATTTTTGTTGTAATGAATGTTGAATGTTTTAAATGATTATTGTGAGTTATTCATCTTGTCTTGGATGGTTGCTTTTCTTAATCATATTGCTTGCACTTCCATGGTGACAATGGAAGTTAGAGCATGGAATGGTTTTAATGGCATGGAGTTGGAGAACCTAGATAGTTCATGGCTTAGGGTTTCCCTTTGATGGGCTATACTTGATTCTTAGCTTTATGTGCATTCACCATTTAAATTAGGGCTTGATAATCCTTGGCTTAGTAAGCATGTTCTAAGCTACATTTTAGTTTAGGTAGTTGATCATGTGAACCTTTGATGGTTTATTCTTGCCTTTCTAATTAAATGAACTTCTTAAGGATATTATAGCAACCTAGTATTGTTATGTATCATGACTATCATATATGTTGTTTTCCCCTTAAATTAATCGTAACCTAGCATGTGTATAGGGATGGAGGTGGATTCATTTCCCTAGCCTTCTTTACTTGTACTTCACTCCCTTGAATTCTTGCAATTTATTGTTTTATGCACCTTTAATTTCCTAGCTTAAGTGACATCCAACAAAACCTCTATACACCCTTCATCATTCTAAGAATGATTCTAGACATTTAGGTTGTATTAGACTAGCGTAGTCCCTGTGGTTCGACTTACCCGACCAATAGCCCTATTTTACAATGATTCGTGCTATTGCGAAGGTTGATGTTAATTGACCAACCGATCAACTATATTTTTAGAAGTCAACGAAATGAATATTTGTAATTGTGTACTCTTTTTTTGTTTTCCAGTTATTTGATATGATGAACAGATAAGTGAATGAAACAAGCTCTATAAAAACATGTTTGGTTTAGTCTTAAAACATAATTCTCATAGAATTATAATATACTATTATATCTGAAATTTCCTTTTTTATAACTTAATTTTCAAAAATTTCCTTTAGAAAACTTTCAAACCAAAGAATTTGAGCTGTTTAATGTTTTTTTAGTTATCCTAGAAATAAAAAACTGGAGCAATTAAGCAGATCAAATTTATAAGAACTCTATAATTAGTTTCCAACATTTCCTTATTGTTTCCTACTTTCTTACAAAGCCATTTCCACATCAACTTTGGTCTTAAAACAAATAACATGGCGTTGACATTCTTTAATCCCAGCGAAGCAATATCTTTTTTATATAACTTGAAAGAAACTCATTTAACAGATCAAATGTATCAAACTTTTGTTGTTTGATATGAACAAGTAAAAAAAAATAAAAATATTGTTAGGTGACTGAAAAATTATGCTATATATCCACATGCTTAGGGATCAAATTCTGGAATCACATTAGTTTGTGCCAGTAGGTAGCAGTTTGTGGCGGAGTGATGGTTTGCAGGGTGTGTTTGAGGGAATAGGATTTTGTAGGTGATGGGAGTCCATTGTATGAGGTCAGTGGTATTGAGGTTAGGTAGTGGTAGGCTTGAGATGTTTAAGGACAGTAGTTACTCATTTAATATGTTAAAGGAAATAAAAGATGTTAAAACAGAGTTTTGGATTTAACTATTTTAATGGAGATTGAGAAATGTAAGAGAGAGAGAGAGAGGGGCATGTAGGAGTTTCATGGTTTTTTATTTAGTTTTTAATTTTTGCAAGAAACTCACACACACCATATTCACACAAGGCGCTTGGTAATTTCATGGTGAGTAGAAGGTAAAAGAAGATAAAATGATGCATATATGCTATTCCATGCAACATGTACATCCCTAGATCAGCAACAGCAGCAGCCGCCACCATGGTTCCACCAACAATAGTCTCCATCAGATTCCTAACAGCAGCGAACCACACCAAACTGGCATCAATAGCCTCCACCACCTCCAGCGGACTCTCATTTTCAGCAACCGCCACTACCAAGGTGGCACCAGCAAGCACCACCACAACCACCAACAGAATGAATAATGGATCTTGAAGAGGATGGAACAATATTTTGTGCTTCCAGATGGTGTAATTTTTAGTTTAGGAAACTGGAGAGCAGTTTTAGTTTTTATTTAGAAAACTGGAGATTTTATGGATCTTGAATATATGTATTATGTATTGTAGATTTATTTTATTTTATGGCCAATAATATCTTTTTGAATGTTATTGTGGATCTATTTTATTTATGTGTTGCATGTATTCAAAATGGTTAAACCTACAAATCAAGCATAAAAAAAATAATAATAATAAAAAAAAAAAATTATGTATTAGGGACAGTTTACCCGTCCCTAATATAATAATTATAATTAAAAAAATCATGCATTAGGGACAGTCTATCTGTCCCTAATACAATAATTATAATTAAAAATAATGTATTAGGGACGGTCTATCCGTCCCTAATACTATACGTATTGGGGACAGTCTCCAAAACTGTCCTTAATTCATATGTTATTAGGGACAGTCAATACCGTCCCTAATAAGTTTTAGGGACGATATTATTTGGGACAGTTAGTACTGTGCCTAAAGGTCAAAAGTATTTGTCACGGTCCAATTTGACCGTCCCTAAAGCTCTTTTGTCACGCTACTTTTAGTGACGGACCAATTTGACCTTTAGGGACGGATTTCGAGCTTTTAGGGACAGTTTGGGCTGTCCCTAAAACCCGAATTTCTTGTAGTGATAAAGCATGATTTCTAAAAGTTAACATCATGTAACTTAAAATGAAAAGACAAATAAGGAACAACAAGTTACAACATCATCTAGTTATCAACTTGAAAATGAAATGCGAAATCAACAAAGTGGATACTTGGACGTCACGCCGGATCAGACTGACACTATAGTTACTTTAGGGTTACTAGCCCACGGGTAACCTCCCTATGTGCGCACTAGACTATATAGAGGGACAATCCCCTGTACTAGAACCGAGTCCTAGCCGTAGTCAAACAACGACATCCCCAAGTTTCCAAAATCAACAAGTTGTGCAACAACGCATATATCAACAGGAATATGCAAGATAATCAACTATCTACCAAGTACAACCAAATTTGGAAACCTATACAATACATGCTCTGAGTCCACAACTAATATGATATGATGAATGTCGAATTTTCAGTGTACGATTCGTTACACGCTATGCATAAAAGATGTTAAATACAAAGTGTGCAAATCATTACACAAGGCAACAATATATTCAATAAAGAAAACATATTCTCATGAGTAGAAACATAACAACTATGTTATCCAATATTCAAAACATAACCAAATGAATATACAACAAGTCCAAGTTCATGATTTGAATATAAAAACCACTTCTAAAACACAACTAGATCATGGAGCAAATTGATAGAATTTAAATAGATAAACACAGTTAAATTCTCTAGATTCCGATTTAATTCCAAATAACCTCAATTTAATACATGTTAAAGGACATGGCATGGTCATCATTTATATCCATTCTAAAACTCAATTAGGTTATTGGAACAACAAAGTAGAACTCTAATTAAATCATGCTAATTTAATTACCAAGGTTCTAAAGTAACTTCAAATGGTCCACAATTAATATATATTAATAAACAAGTCATGGCCAATGCAAATATCAAGTTAAAGTCTTAATTAAGCTAATGGGACCACAAAATTAGATTTTAATTAATTCTTTTAATTAAAATCTCTAGATTTTCAAACTTAACCAAATGCTCTCAATTTAACATATCTTAGAGAACATGTCAAGGACTAATGTAATATCACATTATGAGTTTATTTCATTCAATTTACGACCATGTGAATTAAACTTTCACTAAAGTTAAATATAAAATAAAAGTTGCAATTCTCATGCAATTAATCCCAATTTAATATATGTGAACAACCATACCAAAGCTTAATTTTCTAGCATACCACAATTCAATTCCAAGTTGTATATTACCATGAGGATTAAATCTTAAACAAGAAAATTAATTAAATGAAAGGTTTCAAAACCTAACCGAATATTCTAAATCAAATATATGTGAAGCTATATGGTATGTAAATCAAGAATATCAAGTCAGAATTCAAATAGAGTGAATAGTGCCCTCGGGGCAAATTAATTAATCAAATTAATTAATAATTACTAATTTTCAAAACTTCTCCAATTACTTTCAAATTCAACTATGTTGAAGAGCATGCTAAGGCCTAATATAATATGCTATCACACATTGATTTCAAACTAGTTAAGGCCACATGAATTAATATTTTATTCAAGATAAATATTAAATAAAATCTTCATTTCTTATCCAAATGCTCCAATTTTACTATATGTCAATTAACATATCAAGGTATAATATAATATCAAGCCACAAGTTTAAAACATGCTATAACTTAGCGGGAAAATTAAATTTCATACTAGAAAATAAATAATTAAAAATTCTAGATTTAATATCCAAACATGCAATTAAGTTGAATAAGCATCACAAGCATGCAATATAACAAAAATAATAACCTATAACACCCCCTACCTCAATTTGAGATGAAAATCCCAAATCCCCACCGAATTGGAACGGCTCCGAATCTGACGAAACTCTTAGGTTTTGTCGGAGACAACACGATCTATATGAATCCCCAAGAAGCCCCATGAAAATCACAACTTGACTTCAAAGCCAAACTCAAGAAATGGTCGGAAATGGATTCTAATAAGAGGGAAAGATGCACATCGCCAAGACGAGCATAAAACGCGAAGGCACTATGACTTTTTAACAAAGGGAAGAAGGTTTATATGAGAGAAGAAGGGTGGCAACCACCTTGGGCAGCCATGGCAGGTTCTGGTCGTGCATGCAGAGGGAGAAGCTGACTTTTTAATTTTATAACCCCCTATTTATAGTAAAACCCTAAAAGTGCCCCGAACGGGCCCGCCGGGTCCGAAAAAATGGAATTTGAGCAAACACGCTCAAATGGCAAAACTCCATGAACAAAAAAGATTCAAAATGAGAAAATATGAATAAAAAAATAAACAACGTCAAAAACTGAGTCCCGAGCAGAAAGTTATGCCCCGAACAATTTTGCTGGCAACTAAGGCCAAAAATCCCTAAAACTGGGGAAAACGACCAGAACGGAATTCTAAGAGTCCACAACTCGACAAAATGTGAAAATGAATCCCGTACGAGGATATAGGCTGCAGATGAGACATTTTGCAATAACTTTCGTTAATTGCACAATGGCCCCTACAAAAAGGGTTAACTACGAAACTGCCCCAGAATGAAAATATCTTCCAAAAGATATTTTCTTAGATACCCCTAAAATAAAATATCTTCAAAAGATATTTATGAAAAACACCCCAAGAAATGAAAAAGATTCTGAAGAAATTGTGCATCCATGCCCCTATGGGCACCGGGAGCAACCAGAATACTTTCTTGCAAAAGTAAAGATGCGTATTTCGAGAAAACTACTCAAGATGAAGGCACGTGAAGTCAAAACCAACTCCGAGCATGAGAAGTGAGGTTGTGCCAACAATGTGACAAATGGAGAAAAAAACATAATAGAGAAAAGGACGAAATAGTGCATAGTGTCTGAAAAGTGAAAATGCGAAAATGACTCGGTCCTCAAAGGAAGTTGTTAATTCACATGAAAGAGCCTCAGAAACCAATTCCGAGCACTCGAGATGACACTAAGCGACACGAAACAGAGCTCAGAAAAAGAAAATTAAACGAAATAAATTCATTCGTAAAATTTCAGGAAAAAGGAAAGGGAGGCAAATGACCGGGTCGTTATAACCTACCCTCCTTAAAGGAATTTCATCCCTGAAATTTGGAACATACCAGAGAGAACAGAATAATGATCGGACAAAAGGTCAAATCAAAGGACAGCTCACAATGCACTGAAGGAGAAATCCTGAAGTCTAAAGATCAACTGAAGGAACGCGAAACCTTGAACTGAGACAACACCTCATACGAATCGGCATGTTAACTCAACGTCAACCACTGAGAGAATCCCAAGAAAACAAAACATCAAACGCGGTGAAAGAAGAGAGTGACAAGGCAGTACGAACAGCAACCAGAACCCGCCCATACTTACTCATCAGTAAGGTAGCATGACAGTATAAGGCACTAGTTCATAACGTGCCCCAGAAGGGAACTTTTCGATACAAATAACATCAATGTCAGAAATGATCATTACCAAAAGCACTACGGGAACCAGGCACCTGCGAGAGTTGGGGTAGCTAATCCCAAAACTCTGACAACAGTGACACTGGCACCATTATGCTTAAGGCCTTAGATCTAGAAGCCACGAAGGAAAAGGAAATGAAACGGTGCCTCCCTGGCCCACGTCTCACTCCACCTTACAAGAATTGCGATTCTACACTCACACGAGCCTTACTCGCATCGATTGACAGAACAGACAAGAAGGTTCCTGACATGGGTCCTTACAGAATGAATTTCTCCTATCCAAGGAAGAAACTCATGAAACAATAATGCATCCAAGGGATACGACAGATCCTTAGAGACAATGCCAAAACCAGACATAAAAGTAAACAGCTAGCATGCATCATAGCAATGGACTATCTACTCAAGGTGCCACATAAGCAAATAGACATGTTATCAAATCAAAACATGTTATCAAGAGCATATATACACATTAAGTATGCATAACAAATAATAGATGTCTCAAAACACCTAAGCATGTGAACATATTATCAAACAAGGCATGTTATCAAGATATAAATGACACATCAAAGCAAAACAACGTGAGCATGATATGCAGCCAAAACCCATCGTCCAAGGTATTCGAACCCGGTCGCTCTGATACTACCTGTGACGGCCCTGGTTTTTAGGCCAGTGCGTCAGTGATGAACCGAAAGGATGATCCGATAACGGATCCGAAATGCGGTAGCAAAAATAGAAAACAAGACTTTAAGAAGTCAAAGTGACCTTCCATGAGGTCATGGAACTCAATGAGAACTGATGCGGAAGCAAAGATAAAAAATATGACAAATAAGCCCCCAGGGGCAAAATAGTCAGTTTACATAGAAATGACGTCCCTAAAATGTAAATTATTCTCGAGACACATCCATTACTTCCCGTGAAGTCACGGACCTCAAAAGAAAGTAGCGGAAGTGAATTACAAGAAAATCGGACAAAAATAGCCCCAAGGGCAAAACGGTCATTTCTGAAAAAATGTAAAATCAGGTGCTACCGAGCACACCACTGGGAAGACAACAAAAAATTAATCAAGTTAGACTCAAAAATCACTTGATTCGGAGTCCAGACGGAAGAGAAAAGTCAAAACAAAGTTTTGACGTCGCCGCTGCCGTGAATAGTAACCTGAAGAAAATGCTGAAGTGCGTGTGCCGTTTTGAGGTACTAAACGATGTTTTCTGGAAAAACATGAAGAAGAAACCCCCCTTAAAATAATTTTTCCAAGCTGACCAAGTCAAAATAAAAATTTATTTCTGACGTGAAATCCCCAAAATGCCCTTACAACAGACTTTTTCAAATAGTGCAAATGCGCACAAGAAATCAGATTTGACGCGGGGTTTTCGGGTCCGAGATGACATTTTCTAGAAAAATGTTGTGAAGAAACCCCACCTAAAATCACATTTTTTATGTGACCATGTCAAGACCGGAATTTATATTTCAAAGGAAATTCCCGAAATGCCCCTAGATCAGTATAGACCAAGAGGGTAAAAAGCTGCTATAGGATCTGAGATCGGAAACGGGATACCAAACGAATTTTTCTGGAAAAACACAAAAAATAAACCCCCCCTAAAATTGAGTTTTCTACCTGACCACGTGAGAGAAAATGAAAAAAACTCACTGTAAGATGCCCAAAATGCCCCTCCAAGAATTCTTGTCATTGAAAACCAAAAAGCTGCTAAGTACAAGATTGAATGCCGAACTTTGAGATGGATTTCCGATGCCAAAATGACATTTTATGGAAAAATACAAAGAAAAAACCCCCCCTAAAATAACATTTTCTAAGTGACCATGTGAAGAGCAGAATTTATTCCTAGAAGGAAAACCCCAGTATGCCCTTAAACCGATTTATGCAACAAAAATGTGAAATGAGTCCGTAGAAGGCTCAAAACATAAACGAGAGGGTTTTTCTTGAAATGATCATGCACATGGTCGTAACTTACCTATTAGGACGTGCTACAATGGTCCACGGCTTAAAAATATCACCGATGCAAAATTCGACCCCCCAATGGCCAAAAAGGCAAAAATGGACATGAAATGGGAAAAATGAAAACCAAAATTAGGAAATGGTTTCAAATGACCGTTTGGCCCTTGGCCACACTTCATGCAAGATAAATAAGACCTAGTGGAGGTGCCGGAACACACTTTACACCACCCGATTTGAAAATGAACCCTTAAAGGCTCGGTTTCTACTATTTAGCCCAAAAATGCAATATGTGAATTAAAATGCAAAAATGAAAACTAAATGGTGTTTGGACCTTGGCCATACCTCACATATGGCAAATGAATGCTAAAGGATGAATTACATACACAATGCACACACCGGTGCGAAAATGACATATCAAACCCTAATTTTCGTACTTTTCTCATTAAAGGCAAAATTCAACATTCATGTATATTCATGGATTTCAAATAAAGTTTGGCCCTTGGCCACAAATTATATACATAGAATGAATATCAAAAAGTATGCTTAAGCACATAATACAAGTTAGGAATCAAATATACACATTTGACAAAATGGCTACAAATGGCATTTCAAGCCAACCTTCACAAGAATGGAAATCTTTAAGTCCACAAATCATCCAAGCATAATGAGAATCTCAACATTGATTCCTGTACCTGAAAAATGTCCCCACTACGTGGGTAAGTGACATAAAGCTACTCGTAGGAGATGAGCATGCATCAACCTAGCATTTTTCAATTTTATCACTTTATAGTGAAACATGTTAAAGGGGTTCATGCCACCTAACGTCTATATCAAAATGAGACTTAGGAAGCATCCAAGCTATGGGGAGATGGGGAGATGAGGCTTAGTGGACTGTATGTGGGGCAGATTATCAGGCTTCACGAGGTTCCACTATCTATTGTTACGGATAGGGATCCCTGGTTCACGTTTCACTTTTGGCAGAGTTTTCAGGAGGCTCTTGACACGGGGCTTCATTTCAGCACGGCATTCCATCCTCAGACTGATGGTTAGTCGGAGCGTACCATTCAGATATTGGAGGATATGCTACGAGCTTGCATTTTGGATTTTGGGGGTAGTTGGGAAGACTATTTACCTTTGGTGGAGTTTGCCTATAACAACAGTTACCAGACTAGTATTGGCATGACACCTTTTGAGGTGTTGTTTGTTAGACCGAGGTAGGTGATACAGTGGCCTTGGGTCCCGATATTGTCTTTGAGACTACAGAGAAAATTAAGTTAATTCGGCAGCGGTTGGCTACAGCTCAGAGTAGGCAGAAGAGTTATGCTGATAAGAGGAGGAGATCCTTGTCTTTTGAGGTAGGGGACCACGTATTTCTCTAGATTTCTCTACGGAAGGGACTTCTGAGATTTTGGCAGATGGGTAAGTTGTCTCCAAGGTTCATTGGACCATTTTAGATTTTGGAGCGTGTCGGTGAAGTTGCTTATCGTTTGGCATTGCTGCCAGACTTGGATAGGGTTCACGACGTATTTCACGTATTTATGTTGAGGAAGTACGAGCCGGATCCATCCCATGTCTTACAGTGGACAGATATTGTTGTTGATGAGGATGTGACCTACGAGGAGGGTCTAGTCCAAATTCTTGATTCATGGGAGCAGGTCTTGCGGACCAAGACCATTCCATTGGTTAAGGTCTTGTGGAGACATCACGCGTTGAAGAGGCTACTAGGGAGCTCGAACAGGAGGTTCGCTCTCGGTATCCCCATTTGTTCTCTCTTTTAGGTACGACTTGATTTCGGGGACGAAATCCTTTTAAGGAGGGTATGATGTAACGACCCGGTCTTTTTCCTTCTTTTCCTTTTTCAGCAATTTTTTTTTTCGTCTTTTCCCGTTTATCATTTTTCCTTGCATAACCTCACTTTTTGTGCTCGGATTTGATTCCAGTTTTGCATGCATTCATGATATTTGATTTCCATGACATTTGTCTTTTTACTTTTGTAGAAAATACATTCTAGTTGCTTAATTTTTCATAAAGGGTATGGATGCATACTTTATTGTAATTATTCTTTGTTTTTGAGGTTTTTGTGTAATTATATAAAGTAATTATTTTTCGTCTTGGGGACCATTTTGTAAATTATTTTAAAAGATATTTTCAAAAAGGAACCTTTTCGCAATTTTTGGAAAATATGACAAGTGTCACATTCTCGTGGTGCCACTTGTTGCCAATGGGGTGGAGTGACTTGGATGTATAATCTCTTGACATTTACAGGGTGGAGATTCACCCACTTGTTGGCCTAGGATTGGAGCACTTGTTGGCTTAGATGGTTGACAAGTGTAGGCTTAGAATTAAGCCTAGGGAGGAGTCTTGGATTTGTGATAAGTGTAGGATCATAATTAAGTCTTGCATTGTGTGTGTGAGAGAGGTAGTGTAAGAACACATAGTGAGTGGAGGAATACTAAATCCTCCACTCACCATTTTCACTTTATCCCTTTCATTTTCACTTGTTTTCTAAAAGCCCTAACCTAGCCACCATTGGAGAAAAGCTTGGTTAATAGCTTTAACTCCATTTTTGGCCTCCTTCCATTCACTCTAGACTTCAAACCTTAGAACACAAAAGTTTCCTCTCACTCTCCTCTTTATTAACCTTAAACTTGTTTTCCATTTTGAGCTTGGTTGCTTAGATTATAGAGATTCAATTCTCTATTGAGGTAGGGGTGGTAGTATGTTTATATTTTAAGTGTTTTATAATCCTTGGGTTCAATATATATTGTATACATGCTTTTAATATGATAGTTTTGCATATTATAGGAAACCATCACTTCTTGACTTAGGGTTTATTGATTTAAACATGTATGATATGTATAAACCATGTGTAAAAAGATTATATAATTTAGTAGTATGCTAAATTCTCGTATTTTCACATGTGTAGTGATAAAGAACTCTAGTAGAATTATTAATGTTATATATAATTCCTATTGTCCTGAATTGCTATATTTATGGTGGTGATAATTCTATGATCTTGTTGATGACAATTGTGATTATTTTAGAAGCATAATACTATAAAGTTGAAATCTAGTATATATATAGCTTATTTGTTGAGGCATGCTTTAAATTGATAGGGTGGTGGTATTATATTGTACAAAATATCATGATGAGAACTTGTCATTTGGTATGCCATTTTAGACTTGGAACCCCAAGACATGGTTTGTGTGGTTTCAAAATACTTGTGCATAGAAGGTGGTTTATATGCCTTAATTATAGTGTTTGAGTTTTGAACTTGATTGTGATTTTGGATTATCTCGGGACATTGTTACAAGTAATATGGCTAGAGTTTGGCTCTAGTGCGTGAGGTATGAGTTCTCCCCAATTGAGATAGTGCGCACTAAGGTTGTCTTCCCAGCGGGTTAATGCCCAGAATAACCTTTTTGATTTTGGTTTAGTTCGAGACGTGATGTACAAGTATTCCACTAATTGATTTCGCATTAAATTCCAAGTTAACAACCAATGCTTAATTGTAACTTGTGATTTTTGTTATTTGCGAATTGATGTCATTAAGTACATTGATATTGATATGTGTTGCTAAGGAATATTTAAGTTAGCTTAAGATGATCCCTTAGAACACCTTGAACATAGACGTTAAGTGGAATGCTCCCTTATATTCGTCTATATTGATTTTGCAATGATATTGAAACTTTAGGGTATATGCATATGCTTCTTCCCACGAATGAATTGATTACTCACCCTAGTGGTTTGGGTTGTTTTTTAGATAAGGAGACTATGTTCTTGGATGCTCATCATCCTTAGAGGCTTATGAGCAATTTGGAACATTTTTGTATATTGACATTCAAGTGTTTAACATGCTTTACTTTTGAAGTTATATTTTTGCATACCATGGATGTGTGGTATTTTTTTAAGGCTAATGTAGCTACCTTGATGTGTAATAATACCCAAGTACTTACTCTTGATATTAGAAGCATGTATGTATGGAGGGCAAGGGCCAAGCATGTTTATATTAGTACTTGTATCCATTTGGTAACAACTTTTGCTATAAAAATGTACTTTGACCAATTTTGGAGGTTTGGTGTATGAAAATCTTGTAATGAATATGTATGAGGCTAGAAGCCATTGTTTTACATTCAAATATGCATATGAATCTTGTTGACATGTTCACATACTCAAATCTCATTGAAAATCACATTTAAACTTTCATTTTGAACCAATTCATGAGGGGATTCAAAGTATGGGTTGAACCTTAACACCTTAGGCATATAGCAGGCCTTACAGCAGCATTTTGAGGTGTTTCAGTCGATCGAAATAGTGTTTTGGTCGACCGATGGCAATTGGAAACTTCATTGCATGGTAAAAACCCATTTCCATTAGCCATTTTCACTGTTTGGGCCTATTTCGATCGACCGATGCTTCAATTCGGTCTACTGAACCAACCAACCCTTAAAAACATGTTTTCAAAAAACATTCTGTCCAGTTTAGTCGACTTAAACTCTATTTTGGTCGACCAAAATAGCTTGAACTCTCACATAGCTTCCAGTTAGGTTTCAGCACTGATAGTCCAACTTCAAAAGGCCATAACTTCTTCGTTTCTAATCCAAATAGGGTGATTCTTAAGCCTAAACTCAAGGATTTTGAGTCAAATTTCTAATGGTACCAATACCATCCTTAGATTCAAAGCATAATGAGAGATATTCATGTTTTAGTGAGGTAAGGTCAGTTTTCACTTAAACCGGAAAAGGGCATTTTGTGGGATTCTTGGCCAATGTTCTTAGAACCTCTTGGAATGTTGTGAAATGATTAGATTAGTTTGTATTCACCTTGTTTGACCTATTTAGAGTCAAGTTTCTCTCTTTAATTATGAATTGACCATTTTGCCCCTTGGTTAACGAATTTTACTTGTTTTGCTCTCTTTAAGTTCCATGACCTCATGGAAGGTCACATTAGTGTCTTAGGGGTGACTCCTATCCCTAGAGACCTTGTTTCACCTTTTGCTATCGCATTTTGGGCCTATTACCGAGTTAACTTTCGGTTCATCACTGACGCACCGGGTTGAAAAACTTGGGCCGTCACAAAGGGATCGCTACCCTTCATTTCCTGTGGACGCACCTTACTCCAGTCAAATGGGCCCCTCTTGCCTTTCCTTCCTGAGGTTACCTCTTGTAGGAGCAACTTCGGATATCCCTGTGCCAAGCTCTACTTCTAGCTGAAAGAGTCTCGAGGCACAAGGAAGAATTCCGCGAAGCTGGGAAGGTAGAGCTTCGGAGAGGGTTCTTTTCTCATCATCAGTTTTGGGAGTCTGAGGACGTGTGGACAAGTGGTTGAGATCCAAAGAATCACCTCTACTTAGGGTTAACGCACGGGGGAAAGGACAATTGATACCTTAGCTCGAGCTCCGAGTATAACGAAAGATGCATTAATTATGGAGTGACGTTTGACAAGACTCGCATTAATTTAGGAGTGCCATTACCTTTTTGGACTAAGGGGCAAAGCACCCCGGCCCGCCTGTCAATATCCCATTTGCCAGAAGAAGAGACCCTCGGACCCATGGGTAAGAGGGGGGTTCTTTCTAAAGGCTGAAGGGTATTGACTGAGGGATGAACCCTATAAATAGGAGCATTAATCATTCTTTAAGCACAACAATGACTACACTTAGACACACATTAATAGTGAACTTGAGCTACCAAGGTATTAAAGTCAGCCTTCCATTTCTCAATCTCTGACCTTAGAGAATCCCTCGTGTTGCTTAGATCCCCACTTGGATGCTGATCTTAATTCTCCTGGCTTACGTAGAATAATCTCCTCATTCTACTAAGAACCTTTATAAACATTTTTAGCTGCAGATGCATACCCCAACAGAAGGAAATCAGGCTCGGCCCGCACCTCCTGAGCAAAGAATCCAGATGAGGTTCCCCCTCATTTTCCTTGCACTTTGGCGGAGGTAGTGGCTATTCTTAGAAAATGGATCCAGCATGGGGACATCAAGTTGCCTGAACTAGCTCGGGAGTCGATCACAGAGGAAACATCCCACCCTCAGTTTTGTATGTATCATTGACATACGCCACATCCCACTTTTGATTGTTGGGTTTTGTGAAACATCTTTCACCATTGGATTGCCAATGGCAAACTTATTCTCCCTGCTAGAGATGTAAGAGAAGAGCCCTTCCCTGAGCATGCTAGGGGGACGGCAATGATGGTAACATGAGGAGCAAGCAGTAGAGAAGAAATTGAAGATTATACTACCCAAGTCGTGCTGGTCGAGGAAGGTGACCTTGATGCATTTCGCCTGTTAGAAGCCGCGCCTGTCAAAGGTATTTTGGAAAAAATGGACTTTTCCCCATTTGCTCAAAAGAAAATCGCTAAGTTCCTTTGGGCAGCCGCGAAAGAGGGTCTTAAGGAGGTGACATCCATCACATCCTTCCCCGTGTCGCAAAGGCCATCAGGCGCGGCTATATTTTTCACTAAAGAAGATAAATGTGTCCCCATTCCCCATAATAGGTCGTAATATGTCACTGCTTCCCTCAACGGGGTGGAGCTTAAGTGAGCATTTCTGGATAATGGGTCATCTCTCAATATAATGCCCTTAGAAATCTTGCGACGAAGTGGACTCCCACGGGAAAAACTTATCCGCAAACTGACTGAAATAGCAGGGTTCGACAATGATATCCAGAGAACGGAGGGACATGTGACTACGGAGCTCGTCATCGGTAAGTTCAGGAGTTCGACCAAGTTTCACATCATCGATTCAGACACCTCCGATCATTTTCTTTTGGGTTGTAGTTGGATATACAAGTTTGGGATTGTGCCATCCTCATACCACTAGTGCATGAAAGGATTCTGGAATAGAAAGCAGGTTACGGTTCGGTGCTCCGAGCGTCTTTTCACCAAAAAGGAGACTCATATGGTGGAAGCGGGATTCTTCAATGAACTTGATAATGCAGATGAACCTTAAGCGCTAGTAACTACCCCCTTACCAAAATGGGATGAACTTGACTAACAGATGAAAGGAGGGTTTGTGGAACAGAAAACTGGGCCGGGAATCATTGCTGGCCAAAAAAGGGGTGTCATATACAAGAGATTATGTTTACCAGGCGGCAAGGTCATTTATCACTTATAACGGTGTTGGGGGGCATGAACTCAGGACCAGTCGTGCCCCCAAGTAGAAGCATGTCAAGCGTAGTCTCCAAGCCCTGATGACGGAATTGATCTATAACCTGGTGAATCGAGCAAGCTCACCCAGGAGGAACTAGATGCGGTGAATTTAGCCATGGATGGCCAGCCGCAAGTAACATATGTGTGTAAGAAGCTCAGAGGAAATGAAAAAAAGGTGCTGATAGAATTGCTCAAGGAATTTAGTGATGTGTTCGCTTGGACTTATGACGAAATGCCTAGACTCGATCTGCAAGTGGTGGCTCATCATCTCAATGTATGACCTGAGGCGTACCCAGTAAAACAGACACAGAGAAGCTTTCATTTAGAGCTTGAGTTGAAAAATTAAAGAAGAAATTCAACGGTTTTTATAAGCCAGTTTCATCAAGCCTATTCAACACCCCACATGGCTGGCGAATATTGTCCCAGTAAAGAAAAAGAATGAAAGATTAGGGTTTGTGTCGATTTCAGATATCTGAATAAAGTGTGCCCTAAAGATGAATTCTCACTACCAATGATTGACGGCCTAATTGATTCGACCTCAGGGCACGAGATGTTCTCATTCATAGATGGGTACAGTGGGTATAATCAGATCAGGATGGCCCAATGTGATGCAGAAAAAATGGCATTTCGCACCCCCAATGGGAAACTTTCATTTCACCGTCATGCGGTTCGAGTTAAAGAATTGTGGAGCTACCTACCAACGTACTATGACAGCGATTTTCCACAATATGTTGCATAAGAATATGGAAGATTATATGGAAGATTTTGAAGTAAATTCGCAAATTAAGAATAAACATTTGGCCAATTTAAGGAGCGTTTTTTAAAGATGCCGAAGATATAAGTTGAGGATGAATCCATTGAAATGTGCCTTCGGAGTCGAAGCCGGTTGTTTCTTGGGTTTTGTGGTGCATAGGTAAGGCATCGATATTGAGCGAAGCAAGGCGTAGGCCATCATTGAAATGCCCTCCCCCTGCCCCCCCGCCCCCCCAGTATTCCCTCAAGCAGCTGAAAAGCTTGGTGAGACGAATCTCTTACCTATGATACTTTATCCTAGCTTTGGCCGAAGTAACACATGTTTTTAGCTCTTTAATGAAAGGAAGGTCTAAATTTAAATGCAATGAAGAGCACCAGAGAGCATTTGACAAAGTTAAGAAGTTGTTGTCCGAACCGTCTACTATGATAGCTCCTCAGCAAGGAATTCCTCTCAGATTGTATCTCACATCGACATAGCACTCCATTGGGGCGCTTCTCGCTCAAGAAAAAGAAGGCCCCAAATGCCCAGTCTATTATGTCAGTAGAGTCATCCAAGGTGCCGAGGCACGGTATTCCCCGATTAAGCACCATTGTTTATCTTTGGCGTTCGCTGCGAAGAAATTCCATCATTACTTCCTTGCTCATAGTATTTATCTCATTACCAAGTGTGATCCAGTAAGGTACCTACTTTCGCAGCCCATCCTTTCTGGCCGAATTTCACGATGGCTCTTGATGTTATCAGAATTCGAGATACAGTGCCTCACGTCGTGTGCCGTTTTGAGCCAAGCTCTAGCAGATTTGACAGCCCAATTTCCTTCCGGCAATTTTGAACTAGTGTAGGATGATCTTCCTAACGAAGAACCTGACTCTGCTTGCTATGCAGATGAAAATACGATATGGACTTTGTCCTTTGACGGATCGTCAACCTCTAAAGGAAGTGGTGCAGGGGTGGTCTTAACCCCAGAAGAAGGGAAAGCCCAAAATCTCTCCTATAAATTGACTTTTGCATGCTCTAACAATACAGCGGAATATGAAGCCTTAATTTTGGGATTGTTGGCCGCTCGAGAAGCAAAGGTCAAGCGACTACATGTCCAAGGGGATTCAAATTTAGTGATAAAATAACTAGATGGGTCTTATGCCATCAAAGAGCCGACTAGCAGTATACCAAACCAAAGCTGAGCAGTCATTTCAATGAGCTTCGTATAACCCACGCGCCTCAGACAGTAAATTGCCATCTGGATGCCTTGGCAACCTTGGCCTCCAAGGTCGAGATAGCAGGAGAATCAGTGGATATCCGAATTCACAAGAAGGAGGAGTCATGCCTGTATAACAAAGAGTTTGGTGTTTAAAGGGATGATGAAGATTGGCAAAGCCCGTATGAATTGTAATTAAAAGAAGGCACAGGCAAAGTTCCCGCATTAACACTTAAGGATTTTTCACTCTATGTGGGAGTTTTATACTACAAGGCCCCTGGTGGCATTCTGACCAGATGTATTGGGCTACAAGAGGCCAAGCGAGTGCTGCATGAGATCCACGACAAACATGTGGCGATAATCCATTGAGTTTGTATCGAAGAGTACAAAGATAGGGATACTATTGGCCGTAGATGGCAGCTAACACGAGCGCCATGCAAAAAACATGTCCAAAATGCCAAAAGTCTTTTGAAGAAACCCAATACTTGGCCATCGATGAAAGAGACTGGAGGCAGAAATACAGGAACTATCTCAAGAAACGATCGCTCCCACAGGACCGTGAAGAGGCCGCCTTGCTGAGACAAAACGCGAGTCGCTTCTTTATATACAAAAGCGAGCTAATGAGATGAAGCTTTGATGAGAGGGCCAAGCGTTATATAAGCCTCGCTGAGGCACAAGAAGTACTGAAGCAAGCATATGAGGATGAGCACCAAGGGTTGAGGAAATTACACAATCGTCTCATACAGCTGGGGTACTATTGGCCCACAATGCAAACAGATAGCAGGGACTATGCTCGAAAATGCCGAGAATGCCAAATCCACGATCACGCCATCCACGCCCCAGCAGTAGAACTTCATTCCACTGATGCTCCTTGGCCATTCCACACTTGGGCCATGGACTTAATATGTCTTATTTCACCGAAATTAAGAAAGAAGAAATGGATACTAGTGGCAACTGAGGTCTACACAAAATGGGTCGGGGCAGTGGCTTTGTCAGTAGCTACAGGGTAATTGGTAGCAAATTTCATCAAAGAAAATGTCATATGCCGATTCGGAGTGCCTCAGGTTATTGTGTCAGATAGTAGAACGCCCTTTGTAAATAGCAGGGTTCTAGTGCTCTTATAAAGATATCAAGTGACCCATCGCAAGTCTACACCCTACTATCCTAAAGGCAACAGGCAAGCAAAAATGACCAACAATACCCTACTTCGGATCTTGAGTAGAACTCTGAAGGAACAGCATGACAAGTGGGCCAAACAACTACCCTCGTGCTTTAGGCATATCGAACCATCGTAAGAGGCGCCACAAACTCCACCCCCTTTCCTCTGGTATACAGAACAAAAGCAGTGCTCCCAGTCGAGATAGCGATTCCTTCCAGGAGCTTGGCCGAACGAAGTTACCATCTTATCTCTTCTTGTATTCATCTTATGTATCAATCTTTTTAGTAATTTACTATTTATTTTCTTTAATTGTTTTCTTATAGAAAGATTTTGGATTTCCTCTGCGCCTTTTCTTTTATTCTCATTCTTTCATTCTCTTACACAATGAAATTCACATTCCCGGTTCACCAGGTTTGACCACGTACTATCATCGCAACGAGAAATCCTATTCCTTTAAGCGAAGTCACTCCGTTCCAGACCTATCATTAGATCCAAAAAGTGTTTGAAGGATTACACGAGTAGAGGGAGCATGCAAAAAGCAAATTGATGGTTTACCAAAGGAGGGTAGCAAGAGCTTACAATGCTACTATGCAGCATCGAGCATTTCAGGATGGCGACTTGGTTTTAAAATCTGTAACGCCTGTAATGCGAAATATTTTAGCACCCAAGTTCACCCCGAAGTGGGAAGGCCCTTTCGAGGTCAAAGTAGTGAATGCTGGCGGGTACTACGAGATTGGCAGAATTGGTAGCAACAAGACCTTGGGATTGATTAATGCTAAGTAGCTGAAGAAGTATTATGCTTAGCTAATGAAATCTAAATACTTCTTTTGAGGCCTTACACATGTAAGAGGCTCCTTTTTGCCTCGCCCTGACTTTTGGGACAAATAAAGCATAAATCAAAGAAGGCCAGGGGACTTCATATTTCCCCACAACTAATGCTTCGGTGCATAATTGTTTCTTTTATCTCCTAACAAAAATTAGTTATGACATACTGATGTTTTGCAAATAGCTGTAATACAAAGCCAGGGTATTCCATATCATGTTTTGTTGATAAATTTAAAAATATAATAATAATAATATGACAAACAATCTCAAGCGAAATAAAAACAAACGCCATCCATTAATAGTTAAATGAGAAGGGGGGCGACATAAACTCCCCCTCGGTTAAAAAGTACATAATATTACAAAATCAAGGCAAGTCATTTAAATTCAAGATTGCAGGACCAAGCAAGAGTTGCTTGCGCTTGGCTTCGCTGATAAGGGAAACAATGTGTGGCTCATTCGACTTAATTTGCTCTTATAGCTCGGCCAAACGTACCCTTTCTGTATCAAGTATCCTCTTTTCATCCTCTGCTTGGTCTCAAAGATCTTTAATCTCTTCCACTTCTCTCTCTCACTCCCCAAAGGCTTTAATCCGCGCAAGGATGTCATTAGCCTAACTCACCTCAACCTGCGCTCTTCTTAGGTTTGCAAGGAGGTGATCTAGAGAGTCGAGCTCTTTATTGCTTAAGGAGTGCTCTTTGGCCTAACGAAGGCCCACCACTAGTTCGCATGTATCTTTATACACAAAATCCAGAAATAAAGATATCGCCCCATCGAGGTTCTCGAATGTCTGAGGATGTTTGGCATTTACCTCATCCAAAACTTTAGCCTCGTCTAAAGTAAGAATTGATCTACCCCACGAGATGGTTGGGGAAATCCCCACACCTTAATTGGACCCAATAGGAGCTACCTCAGACTCTAACTCCTTGTGAGTGGTAACCTACCCCTCCACCCTTGGAGACTTAGGAAGGGATGAGTGAGCACCATCCCTAACAGCACTATCAGGCGAGGCATAACGAGTTCTTGCTTCACCCTTAGATTGATGGTCATTGTTTCTCAGATTGCTTTGTGTAATACCCCTAATTTTAAAAGGATAGTCTCAGCATTTTAAGTATTTCTTAATTGCATTTTTTAAAATTATTTAATTATTTATTTGCTTCTTTATTTGAATTAATTGTGAATTATGTTATTTAAATGAATTATTTTATTTAGGTGTGTATTTAATTGTACTTGTTGTTTATTTGAATTGAATTAATTGTATTCTTTATTTTATTTAAATGTTTTGTTTAATTGTTCATTTTAATTATTTGTTTTCCTTGTTATATGCTTATGTGGATTAGTGAATTAAATGTTTTAATAGTTGTAGGGTTTTATTTTCTTCACGGATGTAGCCAACTTGGTTATGTAAGTAGGTTAGTTTTCCTTTCCTTCTCTTAATATAATTAGAATTAGGGTTGGTATTTGTATAAGCCTATATATATACCTTTATACGTCTGCCAAGGGTTTGTAAACCCTGTTCACGCATACAGAGAGACAGAGAGAAACAGAAAGAAATATAGAGAGAAGATTAGGGTTTGGCTTATACTAAGACTGAACCAAGGAGGGGAAATTAGCTTGCTCGTGGGTTGAACTAGGAGCAATAGTGGTCGGTGAAAGCAATAAGGTCGCCGGAATTATTAAAGACGACGGTTTAAGGTTTTGAACGGAAACCTAAAGGCAAGTCTCTGTTCTAACTCTTTCCCCTAAACCTATATTCTATGCATGCCTAGGTAGACTCCAAGGGTTTAATTAATGCTAAAAAAAATATTTTACGCATGTTTAAACTATATTTAAACTCGTTGAATTAAACTGGTTTGCAAATTCTTAAACTTCTGTTAATTAGTTTTTGTTGTCTTTGAGTTTACGTTTTGTTTAATTGAGATCGTTGATGCATGTAGATGTCTTATAATTAATCTAAGATGTTGAATGAAAACTAGAATAAGTATGTAAAACATTACAGAGGCCTTGAGTATAGCCAGAGGCGAGGAAAACGAAGCAAAAACACATAATAGCTTCAGGGAGTGAGAGAGCAATCTCCTAAAAGGAGGGAGCCAGCTCCCTCATTGATGGAGCCGGCTCTAAGGAGTATGGAGCCTTCTCCTAACTCCTTACAGAAGGCTCCCAAGTTAATGGAGCAGGCTCTCATATGCTCTCGCCCGAAACACACAGTTTTGGTCTTTTTAGGGGTTGTTTGGGCTGTCCGGAGTATTTTTAATTCGTTTAAATTACACTGAAGGATGTAATTAATTGTGATGGACCTATGAAAATATTAGGAAACATTAGTGTATTAAATAATGAAGTAACATGAAGATAAAGAAAAGCCTACATGTTGAGCACTGTTTTGTTAAGTTGTTTGCTTACTGAAACTTACCAAATCTTTCGCATATGATTTAATAATATTTAATCATATTTCAATAGTGTTATAAGGGTGATGGAATACCAGTAATTAACTAGGCTTGGTTTGGATTAAATTGATATTCAATTTATTAAAAACGGTATCAATTTCTGGACTGTTTAGAGGATTTAATTGCTTACTATAATGCTAGCATTTTATGTATGCATGATTAAATAGTATTAATCATGTTTAAGCACTGAAATAAGCATAATTGATTAACTGAAACTGTAGTATGCTTATATGGAGTTAATTGATGTTTTAACGGTTTAGATTGCATCAATTGTTGGATTTATGGATTGTTATGAAATTTACGTTTAAGAATTTCACTATAATGTGTTCAGTAACGATTCTGATTATTATTATATTATTCTTGATTATAATTGATGAACTGCTTGTACTATTTTGCCAATTGTTGGATTGGTTGTGTGTGTATGCACCGGTATGGGGCTAGTTTGGTGTGGTGGAATGAATTAGAATGGAATGAGAATGGAGGTGGGAATGGAATAAGAATGGAATGGAATGGTCATTCCTTTTGTTTGAAGGTGGAATGATTTTAATAGAATGATCATTCTCCAAGAATAGTGGGGAATAATGATTCTAACTTTAAAATTGGCACCAAACACGAGAATGAAACAAAAAAATCATTCTATTCCACTTTCTTTTATTTCATTCTATTACACCAAACTAACCTTTCAAAACACTAAGACCTACCTATTCTAGGGATGGATTTGTTCAAAACACTAAGTCCTACCTATTCTGATATAAGGTGGATTAACTATAAAAGTTAAGTCCTACTTATATATATGATAGGTCAATAAACATTTGAATGTCATACCTTGAACGGATTTTATATATATATCTTTATGGTGTCGTGATATGAGCTTGAATCTCAGGATCATGGTTAGGGTGCATATATCGCCTAGGATAGATAACTAGACATAGTTGTTATTCCCTGGTAGGCCTAGGTATAGATGACCATGTTACGTGCGATTTGCATGTTACCTTCTATTCAGGCTGAGACTACATTATAGTTTAGTGAGCGTCCTATAGTGTGTACTTATATCTATATGGACTACTTTAGTTATTGTTGAGCTATCTAGGATGTATCTGTATATCGAGTTTCTATATGGATTGTAGTAGGATAGGACTTGCATGTGGGCCTAACCCATTCCCTTATTTTTCAGGTGTTTATCACTTCCAGGGTTAGAGCTTGATCATACAGAGCAGATACAGTCACTTACTACTCCGACTATGTAGGACTGCTTTCTATGTTTCACTTTAGATTTTATTTTAGTTGTTTCCTTTTCAGTGTGGGATTTGGATAGGGGTCCACTAAATGGATTCTCGAGTTGTACAGATATTGGAAAGTTTGGAATTTATATTAATTTATAATTTTTGAGGATTTTATAATTAGAATTCTTTTTATCTTATTATTTTATTCTTATTTCATTTTAGTATTATATGCTTATTTACATATTAATTGTCTAGTATCCCTCGGATCTGTGCTCGGACTTGATCACCTGTGGCTCTAGAATCGAGGGGTATCACACTTTACCCAGAAGAGGTGTCCTCGGAAAATGTAGCAGAACTCGAGCTCCTTACCTCAGAATCATCCTCTTCTTGGGGAGGAAGTTCTCCAATGGCTTTCTCAACCATTTGCCTTAGCTCGATGAGGGGTTCCCTAGGAAGCTCTTGAACTATCTCAACTGAGTTTTCAGTATCATTATTTCCATCATCGCGCCCCGAGCGATGGTCACCCGAACGAGCTCCAATATCCTTCTCATTCTCAGCTATCTCGACACCTTCATAATTAACGCTTAAATAAAATTTAACAAAAGAACAATGGTATGAACCCTAAAAAAAAAAAGGAAAAAGGGGGGCACCTCTATCTGATAATGAACGACTCGAACTCCTTTCAAAGTTGAAGGTTGCATGGCAGGATCCACACCTGTGTTTATAGTCGCGGTATCCTCATCAAACCTTCCTAAACCTCGGGCCAGTGGAATTAACTCATTTCTCTTCCCACACCGCAAGTGGGTGGGGGGCGAGCGAGAAGGGTTCAGGTCAAAAGATAGCACCTCCCTCGCGGCCCGCTCAGGGTCACTTAGGACATTCGCAAAGGTGTGAAGAGCGTCGAAGGGAATGTCCAAGCCATCACACGCCTTAGGGGCATAACTACTGTCAGCAACGGAGGAATCTTTGGTAGGAATATTTTCAGGAGGTACGGATTGGGATTTAGTGCCAGAGGATACCCTAGCTCGAGTAGACGGGCGAGTAATCACCTGGGGAACATTGGATGCCATGGCAATGCTCTTCTCCTGCAAAGTGCTCTTGAAGTAAGGAAGCAATGACATCAATAAAATAATAACGATAAGAGCAAATAATGAAGTCATGTACTTTGGATCGCTTCGGTGAAATTGGGGCAGGTACAAAGGAACTTATATCCTGGTCGAGCTTACGCTTGTTACGATGGGGTTTCATGGCCCGAATAGCTATTACTGGCACAGTAGCTTCCAGCAAGGATAGGAAGTGCAAATCCGTTGTACCACAGGGCTTGCCTCGGGCGGCTATGGAAGTATTTTTTATAGGACGAAACGAGATATCGCTCTTTAGCAAACCACAAGCAGGGACAGGGGATGGAGCGCTGCTTATATATTATCTGAAAGAGTGCATAATGTCTTTCCAATACACTCTGGCCCATATAGCCCATTGCCCCACTCTAGAGGAAGAAGGCACGTGAAGTATACAATGATTCCCCACGAGCTCGACACCTCTAGAATCGAGGAAGCAGGAAAAACCCAAAGCATAAGTAGTATAGTCCTGATGAGCCCCGTAACCATAGTCTCGAGGAAGTCTCTGATCCCATCCAAATTGCCAAGCCACTCAATGGGAATTGTATACTTTACTTACCCTTAAATGCGGAGGAAGGAGAGCAGGAAGATAACCTACAGAGGATAGGTCAAGAATGGTAAAGGCAGGGTTGTGCTTGAGATACTTGCCTGATATCACCACTCCATCCCTCAAGGAACCATGATCCACACGAGGTCCCTTGGTGTAGGGACGAGCTCTAAAGCACCCCTCCCGATCTATGTACTCAGCGACTTTTTTCTTTGAGCTGTGCTTATGCCATTAAAAGGACCTTTTCAGACCACTATCCTGAGGTAGCGTAGTGGAATGAGGAGCGTAGCCCGAAAAATGCTCATATAAGAACATGTGCAAAAAGATAATGTTAATTCAAGACACCACACTCATGCGACCCACAGAACGTTCCATCCGAGTGTGAGCCAAGTTGAGCTCGTGATAAAGCGTGCCCAAAAATAGCACGGCCAAGGGAAAACTCTTGTTATGAGACAGCCTGATAGCCAAAGGAATAAGATCGAGACAAGGTTCGTCGTCCGGAGGACCTGGAAACACAAATCAAGAAAGCCAAGATAGGAGGAAGCCTGCAAGGTAAGACTCGTCCCTACAATTAGGACCATTAAAAGATTATTCTCCTTCCTGATCACAAGGAGGGATGTCATGAAAGAAATAACGGAGAAGCAACACGAAGGTGTATTTCTTCCCTATCTTAGGGAATTTCTCGCGAAGACCGTCCTCTTGGTACCGAGTGGCAATCTTCCCAGCAAAGGTAATGGTACTACGCAACTTTACGGCGCTCTTTACCTCATCCTCGAGGAAGGACCAGGAGTTGGGGTCGTATTCGCCAAACATATTTAAGCACATAAGCTGCACCACATCTTCATGGGTGGGGGTAAATTTGCCCCACGAGGTAACAAAGGTATGGGTGTCCCTACTCCACCGAGATAGGAGGAGGGTGAGGTAGGGAATGTCCCGCGGTATGGATAATTCGCGAGTATTACGAATGGCATCTGTAATCCTTACAACTTTCAAAGTGTTAGAAAAATCAACGTCAACCAAAATAACATCTGTCCACAGATCCCACCCACGGCTGTCACCGGTTTGACTTATAAAAGCAAGGGTGGAATGAGGAAAGTCACCTCAGTCCATCCTGAATCGCAGCACCGAGTTGGGTAGGATGTGAGTCCCCTCGCTCGCGTAAGGTTCTCCCTCGAACAAGAAGGATCCCTCATGTACCTTGTCCACATCACTTAACCGGTCACTCTGAAGCTGTAAAGTGTCGCTCGAGCCAAAGTAAGAGGCCACTCGCCATTTTGTTAAAGGAGGAACCGGTGGAACATCAGCGCGAAAAGACATGGTTTAAGAGTAGTCCGAGTTAGAGATATAAATTAATGTAAGAGCGGAGTTATTTGTTTTGCACAAATGAGTTGGGAAAAATGAGAAGTATGGTTTAAGTAGTAGGGGTTTGGAACCCCGAGCGTCTCACATCTGATAAATGAAAAGACATAACTCGGAACCCGAAGCATCATGACCACTGATACGCCAATAACAACATGACACGTGGACTTGGAAAGTCAAGGCGACGTAACTCTTTGACACCTAGAATAAATAGTAATTAAAACTTACAAATAATCTGAATGCAATTAATGATTTGTACGAGCTCCCCTTTTCGGCGACCTCGAATAGGGGGCAAAATGTTGATATACCTGCCACAGTGCCTACTGAGATGGCACCCATTTTAGAAATTAGCACACCTAATCTTTGCTGACCTGGCATATCTCTGAAAGGAACCAAGTAGGCTTGAGCTACTTGCTCCGAAATCTGGACTTACTAGCCGAGGAAGGGATCGCTACCCTTCCTCTCCTGTGGATGCGCCACGCTCAAGTCGGATAGGCTCCTCCTCCCTTTCCTTCCCGAGGTTGCCTCTTATCGGAACAACCTCGGACATCCCTGTGCCGAGCTCTCCTTCAAGCTAAAGGAGTCTCGAGGCGCGAAGAAGAATTCTGCTAAGCTAAGAAGACAGAGCTTCGGAGAGGATTTTTTTCTCATCATCAGTTTCGGGAGTCTAAGGACATGTGGACAGGTGGCTGGGATCCAAGAAATCACCTCTACTTGGGGTTAACACACGGGGGAAAAGATAATTGATACCTTAGCTCGAGCTTCGAGTATAATGAAAGATGCAATAATTATGGAGTGACATTTGACAAGACTTGCATTAATTTAGGAGCGCCATTACATCTTTGGACCAAGGGGCAAAGAGCCGCGGCCCGCCTGTCAATATCCCATCTGCCAGAAGAAGAGACCCTCGAACCCATGGGTAAGAGGGGGGTTCTCTCTAAAGGCTGAAGGGTATTGACCGAGGGATGAACCCTATAAATAGCAGCATTAATCACTCTTTAAACACAACAACTACATTTAGACACACATTAATAGCGGACTCAAGCTACCAAGGTATTAAATTCAGCCTTTCCTTTCTCAATTTCTGACCTCGGAGAATCTCTTGTGTTGCTTGGATCCCTACTTGGATGTTGATCTCAGTTCTCCTGGCTTACATGGAATAATCTCTTCATTCTACTAAGAACCTTCATAAACACCATGCCTCTTGAGTTGGAGATACAGTACAAAAAAAAAAAAAAAAAAAAAAAAAAACAGAGAACACTGAATGTAGAGATAACTTTGCCCTGTATTTATAGAGAAAGTTTAGACAGTAATTTATTTATTTTTTTTATTGTTGTTGTCTTCTTTTTACTTTTTTGGATGACAATACATATACAGTTTCTAAGACACAGTTTAAATAGAATTTAGTAGTAACCCATCTATGTTAGTCCAGTCCAATGTATGACTCTTGGAAATTTCGTTAGTTTGTTTAAGTTTCAATAAAATACAACCACATAATAGAAAGAAAAAGGCAGTAAAAAGAAGAAAAAAAAAATGATAAAATACAACCAAATTCTATATATCTTACGTTTTTCCACAAGGAGATCACCAAATTCTATATATCTTATGTTGCATTGTTGAAGATTTTATCATTGGCCAAGAAAATGTTGAAGCTTACAAAGGTTTTTTCTTTCTTCTTTTTTTCTCAACTGCACAATTGAAAAAAGAAAATGAAAAGAGACGTTTGTGGGCTCCACTGAGTATGACAACAAAACAGCTACAGTATTAATTATGCCCAAAGTCACACGAGTAAGGAATTCAATTTAGGAGGGGAACTTCTAATAGCAGTGTGATAAAAAATAAATACACAAATAAATAAAATAATAAATTATAAAAACTTAGGGTTTATTTGCCAATCATTTTTGTTTTGTGTTTCTATTTTAATCCGAAACAGAAACAATATATATATATATATATATATATATATATATATATATATATATATATATATTTATGAAGTCCATTTAATAGTGATTTGAAGCATGCTTAGTAATATTATTATTCACTGTTATTATGTTTTTGCTATCGTATTTTTAATATCGTGCGAGAACATTAAGAAATACTAATTTGATGTTTGTTATTTTGATCTCTTTTCATGTTTTTAGCCAGAAACACGATACAATTCAAATTGCAACAAACTTAGCAAACTATGTTTCTGTGTTTTGTTGATTGATAATACTTTCATTTATATTTATAACCATCTTCAACAAGTTTTTATATTAAGCAATTTTTTTTTTTTTTTTTTTTTTTTTGTTTTTTTTTTTTTTTTTACAAATATATGAGAAAAATTGTGCATAAATATTGTATTTAAATAGCACATTTATACAAACAATAAACATATTTCATAAACAATAGAAGACAAGTATAAAAAAATTGGGTCAGTTGGTACTTTCTGAAAGTTCTTTTTGTACCTTGTTAGATATTATGATTCTTCGTCACAAGGAGAGTAGGCAAAAGAGATATGAAGTGTCTAGTTAAAGGGTATGTGAGTTAGGAATTATAACAAAAATAAATAAGGTGCTCTAATAGTACTTTCGTAATTTCAAAATTCTATGTCACACATAATGAAGAAAAAAAATTGGGTGGAGAATAGTAAAGAATAAAAGTGTGGACACCTTTCTAATTTCAATATTTAAGCATACCAAATATTTTCATGTATTTGAATATTGAATTATAGAGTTGACTACATAACCTTCAAACTATTATTATTAAATTTTTTCTTTTAACAGTACTTATCATATGCCATATAAGAAGAAAGTTCAATGTTATAGTAATGTGGTTCAATAAAATATCTACATGTGTCCTAATTTAAACTATGAATACTTCTCAATGTGTAATCTCCGTCCAAGACCAAAAATTTTAGAAGTATCTTTGCTTTAACTTATTGTCTTTATTGTTGAAATATAATTTATATTTAAAGAGTTATTCTTGGTCTTCCAATTGATAATTGGAATTGCTCGGCTCGCGAAAAAGTGCTAGTTCCACTTTCCAGGTGAGTGGAAAGTAGGAGTGGATGTCGGGCATGCTAGGAACTGCTGTTGTTCCAAAGTGGATATTCGAACAACTATCCAGTAGGGAATTGCAGGGATCAAGTGATTGAACGAAGGACTGGAATTACCACTTTCAATGGTTCTTTTTGCCTTGAAAAAGGACTTTCGGACTGAATTATGGCTAGTGGAAAAGAAAGCGATATTGAAAGTGCAGGACTTCAAAGTAAGGTGCTAGAAAGTAGGAATAATAAGTGCAGGACTTGAATTAAACATATTGAAATTGCATTACATGAATATAAAGATACATGAATGTAAGGAATTCAAGTGATGTTTTACTATGTGATTTGAACAGTGTTTGCAAGTGAAGCATAAGTGCTCTATTTATTGAGCTTTCTATGCATGCAGCTACTTGATTTGGCAACTCTAGTGATTTCCACGTGGCTAAATTTCGGACTGCCATGTGTCCCATGATCTTTCAACCTTTTCTAAATATTGCCAAGTGTAAAACCATATTCTCCCATGATTTATAACTGATAGATGGTGGACTTGGTGGTTGAATACAAGCTTGTAAGCCTTCCCCATGTTCTGGAACTGCCCAGATGGAAAGGCAGCAGTTCCAACAGCAGTTGCAGCGACAGTTAAGTAATTCTACCTAGAAGGTCCGGATCGTGCCACATGTCCCATGTCTTCCTTAGTCTTCTCCCTCATGCGTGGTCTTCTCCTTTATTTCAGACCATGATTCCCCTAATTTTAGCCATGTCATCCATTATCTTCAAACACTCCCTTAGTTAGTGGTAATTACCATATGAAGTTCCACCACTTTCAACCGACGTGTTCTTGTTTGGCCAAATATCCCCACGATCCTTGTAATTCCATATATACATGTATATATATATATATGTCTAATTCTGTAAACCCACCTCTCCTTTATTTGGTGTTGATTTCTTCCTCTTCTCAGACACGAATTACTTACTTCAAATAGTGGTAGTTACCTTTCATGGTTCAATCACTTTCAACTGATCATGTTCCACGATTTCTTGTAATTCTTTCCTTCTTTAGAATCCTTCTCTCCCTCTAATTCCATACACCATGCATATATATGGAAGTTATTCCATGACCCACGTTTCCCTTATCCTTTTGCAACCACGTTCCCTTGGGTTTTGGTAACTTCCCTTCTTGAGACTTCCCTTCTAGGTTTGGAGTTCATGGTGCCATGTACTCCCTAATTTCAATAGCTTCTTCATCATGGATAGTGTCTTGATATAATATATATATGTATGAATATATATATATATACCCATAAATATAAGTCGCTGCCCAGGTTCCCCCTTTTTAGCCACGTAATTCACTTAGCCAAATTATCTGCTGAAGCCTCCTATAATTTAGGAGAAAATCCGGCCCAATTACCTTACTTAGTCAACTTTGGTCTTGCCACCTTTGGTAAGTCTTTATTTTACTTAGGAATATACGATCTTTGGCCCCCCTGAAATCTTTATAACAAACAAATAATTCCTAAAAGAATTGAAATATTTTATGGTAAGTTCCATAGAACTCGCCATGTGTCGAAACCCAACTGGTTGAATTTGTCTTGAACAATTGCATGATGGTAGTATTTCATAAAATAATTCCTTCATTCCAAATAGGAATTTGTAGGCCATCACTTTAAAGATGACAAGTCCTAATATGACTCACCTCTTTCCTTTTAAAATAGAAAACCCCATATGGTAGGATTATACTGGCCCACTTGTTTAAATACTACATAATATTGCATAATTTCTAATAATAATTCATAAGAGTTGCGATCCAGCGTGGTAAGTTCCATTGGAACTCGCCACATGTCGTCTTTTCATTGGGCCAAAAATAATGGAATAAACATATGCCCCCCAAATTCCATGCCTTATGGAGCAACTTGATAATAAGGCATGGGATTTGAATTCTGCCATCATGAAGAAGAAGAAAAAGAAATTGAAGAAGAAGAAGTGGAAGTGGAAGTACTGAAAGAAGGAGGGGATATTTTGTATAAAGCAAAGGGATAAGAAAAAGTTTCAGAAGTATTTTCAATATGGCTAGACTTAACTTGGAATTGCTAATATTCAAATGCATGTATAAGCAAGATGAGTAATTTCTAGTATGAATAAAACCTGGACCATGTAATGTAGCCTCTTCTCAATCAAATGCTCCATACTTAGGAAATCAGCTGATCTTGGAAATTTAGCTAAGTCTGCTTTATAACTTTAGCCAATGTACTTTTCCAAGTACTTAGTTTTTCCTTCTTGGAATGGCCGAAGTATGGCCATTACGCTTCCTTTCTAACTTTCCGGTTTACTTGGAAAGGAAGATACCAGCCATTCTACATGGCCGGTTGAATGATTGAAGATTTCCAGTTTTTATAGATGGAAAGGTGATACTCTTTCAAGTATACCCCCTTTACAGGATGCTTGTGGGATCCTCCATCAATCAGAATGTAATGTGGCGCCAAAAGCTGAACCCTCTTGTACACATTCGTACTAGGCTCCTGCAAAAAAATGGATGATTAGTGTTCTCCAATCTTCCAAGTCTAAGCCATCCATATCAACATTGAAAATCTCTAATATCATCTTTACAGGTTTGATTATTTCTGGCTCGTCAGCTTGGAAATAACGTGCCATCTAATGCCGTGACTCTATAGAAAGGAGAATCCTTCTTTTTATTGTGATCATGGTCTCTTCTACACCCAGTGGGACTTTCACTCGAGAGGCTAGTTGTGCTAGATCATTAGCCTTCGTGTTCAAATGTCTTAGCTAATATTTTAGTTAGAAATCATCAAACTGGCAAAGTAATTCCAAGGCCAAAGAATGGAAAGGCCTCAAATGCTAGTTGTAAGTAAATTCACTTGGAAGGCTCCCAAAAAATATTTTCTTACTGTTGCTGGAACTGTTGGGAATTTTCAAATCTATTTTATCTTTCGTAGGAGGATTGTCTGTGGTCAAGGAATTTCCAACCTCTAAAACCAAATCCAATAAATCGTCAGCATCTCTAACCCCTCCTTTAGCTGGAAGTTCAGACAAGTCTGATAGCTTAGTAGTCTTCTTTGACCAATTAGTCCAACCATGGTCTTTCTCCCATAATTTCCTTCTATCAGCCCTCTTCCTTTGCTGCTTTCGCTTTTGTGTGCGAGTCATATAAGAGTCATCATGAATAGGAAACTTAGGATGATCAAGCCTTCTCCATCCTTCATCTTGCGAGGTAGGAGGTCTAACCATTCTTGGTCAGAAATGCTCACCCTCCCTTCTAACCCATACCTCCGAGGCCATTTTTGGCCTGGAATGCCTGTCACCTTTAGAACCTCTGTCTTGCCATCTACTACTTTCAAACTTTCTACTAAGATGAGACCCTGCCTGATAAGAAATTCTATTCCTTTCCAAAGTCCTTGGAAGAAATTCTAGTTTCCTTGTTGCTGCCCTTCTTTCTGTATAGACCCAGCTATCCTTCTCTGGAATGGTTATAGTAACTGTGTTTTCCACCTTTTGGAAAGTCAGCCAATCATGGACCTTCCTTTTTTGGCCTCGATCATCATTGGACAGCTTCTCCTTTGGAACATCTCTATGACAGCCTTCATTCTGAATTTTACACTTGGGGTAACAACCTTGTTGGATTAAGGCTAATTGAGCCTCACGGAGTTGCTTTTCCAACTTGGCCACCGTTTTCTCCAAGGATACTGCATCTTCAAGACTTTCAAGTTTTCCACTAGCTCTTGAATTTGCCAAGTCCACCTTCTTCTTAGGGTGTGTCGCAGCAAGGGAAGTAACATTCGTGGCAACAACCTTGGGGAAAGGATTTTCATCAACACCCATGACTTTTATTTTTTCTGGAAACTTCAACCTGCCATCTTCAATCGCCTTTTGCACTATGTTACGGAAAATCACACAATTATTAGTGGAATGCCTCCATGAATTATGAAATTTGCAATACTCTTTCTCGACCATTTCTGAGGCCGTTGGCATCTTGTGGCCTGTTGTGAAAATCAGTTGCTTGTCAGCCATGAGCAAATCAAAAATTTGCTCAACTTTAAAGATGTCAAAAGAATAACTCTTAGAAAGGTCTACCCCCTTCCACTTGGAACCAGAAGCGACCTGCAAGTTGGCCGTGGCTGATTTTGGTTTTGTCAAGGCCTCACAAGTATAGGCCTTCTTTATGTTGAGCTCGGCTACATTTACTTCAAACTCCCCTTCAATTTCAGTGGTATACACCTCATAATTTGGATCACGATAGTAAGTGCCCTTGGAAGAACTCTTCTGGTCTTGCTCCTCACGAAGGAGCTCTTCATACTTAGCCACTCTGCCGGCCAAATCGAACAAGTCATGAAATTATACTCCATCAAACTTCTTGCGAAGTTCAAATTCTAGGCCATTCACATCCATCTTCACATATTCTTCTGGTGACAAAGATAAATTACATTTAAACTTGGCCCGCCTGAATCTAGAATGGAAGCTCATCATAGACTTTCTAGGTAGTTGATGAAGTTTGGAAAGGTCTGCCATGGACACTTCAAGCTCAGCTCTATAGAACTGAGTATGCAATAAATCCTCAAATTGCTGCCAACTTTGAATGGAGTTGGCTGGCAAGTTGGAATACCACCTGAAAGCATATCCAGTCAGTATGTTTGGCAAAAAGCTTACTTTTAGCCATGGATTGGCTGCTACTTCTCCACACTGAACAGTGAACCGACTAATATGTTCCAAGGCAGACTGTTCGCCCTCTCTATTCAACGTTACAAACTCTGAAATTCTTAAATTCCTTGGAAATTCAGCTTCATTAATGAACTCTGGATAGGGCTTTCTGCAAGTTAGCCTTCCACCCCTTTGAGTTAGGCCAAATTCCTGTTGAAGGAATTCTGCGAATTGGCCTTTGTCAAGCGCGCTATAGGTTATGGAAAGTTGTTATCTGGCCAACCTTGTGGTTGATTAGCCACCTGATGCCCCCCACCCGCCATAAGCAAGGGGTTGGCATCTGCATAGTTGTTTCTGCCACGGTTCCTTCCTCTTTGGTCAAAAAGTGGCTCCCTTGGAAAAGGTTTCCCCTCAACCGCCATTGGAATGACCATAGGTGGTGGCCTTGCTGGAACAGGTGCGGCTGGCTGAATTTTCACAGGTGGAACGTTCTGTTGTGCTTGAGGGTTGTGGCATGGCCATGGTTAGCCAGGCTGATCATGCCAAGTCTGCTGTGGAAATGCCATAGGTGGAGGATTCTGAACTTGCTAAATGGTTGGCATGGGCGCAGCTTGTGGAATAGTCATCTTTGCCACTGAAACAGTCATAGGTGCAGCTGGAATATAAGTCTATGCCATTGGAAGGGACTGCACCTACTACTGAGCTGGAGGGAGTGGCCCTACATGTTGCTGAAAGGAACTCTCTTCAGCAAATATAGCCTGCCTACTCGCTTGGAAGGCCGACTATTGAGACCCTTCAAAGTTGTTTGGCCGAGGGGCCAAAATTTGAGACAAACCTCCAAAGGACCTTTCCAACATAGACTCAAACCTTTGAGAGATTCGGACCACCATCTCTTCTAGTTTTCGCACATTAGCAAGAACGGCTTTTGCAAGGTCTTAACTAGCCTTAGATTGGTTTTGCGCAACTCTGGCTAAGTCTTGGGCGACTCTAGCATGGTCTTGCGTAAACCTATCTTGTTGCATTGCCATCATGCGGATGTTATCCATGATGGGTCCATTTACAATCATTTGAGCAAATTTTTCCACTATATCATTTTCATCAGGTGCGAATCATGAACTTTCCACTGGAAGTTCACTAACTTGCATCTCTTCTAGTTCGGCAGGGTCTTAGATAGACTTGCCTTGCCTTCTTCCACCAGTTATTAAATAATCTGTCTAGATGTCCCACCGGGCATGCTAAGATGTTCGGCTCACGAAAAAGCGCTAGTTCCACTTTCCAGGTGAGTGGAAAGTAGGAGTGGATGTTGGGCTTGCCAGGAACTGCTGTCGTTAGTGGATATTCGAATAACTATCCAGTAGGAAATTGTAGGGATCAGGCGATTGAATGAAGGACTGGAATTACCACCTTCAAGGGTTCTTTTTGCCTTAAAAAAGGACTTTCGGATAGAACTATGGCTAGTGGAAAAGAAAGCGGTATTGAAAGTACAGGACTTCAAAGTAAGGTGCTAGAAAGTAGGAATAATAAGTGCAGGACTTGAATTAAACATATTGAAATTGCATTACATGAATGTAAGTAATTGAAGTGTTGTTTTGCTGTGTGATTTGAACAGGGTTTGCAAGTGAAACATAAATGCTCTATTTATAGAGTTTTCCATGCATGCAGCAACTTGATGTGGCAACTACAATGATTTCCACGTGGCCAAACTTCGGACTGCCATGTGTCCCATGATCTTTTAACCTTTTCTAAATGTTGCCAAGTGTAAAACCATATTCTCCCATGATTTATAACTGATAGATGGTGGACTTGGTGGTTGAATACATGCTTGTAAGCCTTCCCCACATTCTGGAACTGCCCAGATGGAAAGGCAGCAGTTCCAGCAGCAGTTGCAGTGGCAGTTAAGTAATTTAACCTGGAAGGTCCGGATCATGCCACATGTCCTATGTCTTCCTTAGTCTTCTCCCTCATGCGTGGTCTTCTCCTTTATTTCAAACCATGATTCCCCTAATTTTAGCCATGTCATCCATTATCTTTAAACACTCCCTTAGTTAGTGGTAGTTACCATATGAAGTTCCACCACTTTCAACCGACTTGTTCTTGTTTGGCCAAATGTCCCCACGATCCTTGTAATTCCATACATACATGTGTATATATATATGTCTAATTCTGTAAACCCACGTCTCCTTTATTTGCTGCTGATTTCTTCCTCTTCTCAGACACGAATTACTCACTTCAAATAGTGGTAGTTACCTTTCATGGTTCCATCACTTTCAACTGATTATGTTCCACGATTTCTTGTAATTCCTTCCTTCTTTAGAATCCTTCTCTCCCTCTAATTCCATATACCATGCACATATATCAAAGTTATTCCATGACCCACGTTTCCCTTATCCTTTTGCAACCATATTCCCTTGGGTTTTGGTAACTTCCCTTCTTGAGAGTTCCCTTTTAGGTTTGGAGTTCATGGTGCATGTACTCCCTAATTTCAGTAGCTTCTTCATCATGGACAGTATCTTGATATAATATATATATGTATGAATATATATATATATGCCCATAAATATAAGTCGCTGCCCACGCTCAATCTTTTTAGCCACGTAATTGACTTAGCAAATTATCTGCTGAAGCCTCCTATAATTTAGGAGAAAATCCGGCCCAATTACCTTACTTAGTCAACTTTGGTCTTGCCACCTTTGGTAAGTCTTCCTTTTACTTAGGAATATACGATCTTTGGCCCCCCTGAAATCTTTATAACAAACAAATAATTCCTAAAAGAATTGAAATATTTCATGGTAAGTTCCATAGAACTCGCCATGTGTCGAAAGCCAATTGGTTGAATTTGTCTTGAACAATTACATGATGGTAGTATTTCATAAAATAATTCTTTCATTCCAAATAGGAATTTGTAGGCCATCACTTTAAAGATGACAAATCCTAATGGGACTCACCTATTTCCTTTTAAAATAGAAAACCCCATGTGATAGGATTATACTAGCCCACTTGTTTAATTACTACGTAATATTGCATAATTTCCAATAATAATTCAAAAGAGTTGTGATCCAGCATGGTAAGTTCCATTGGAACTCGCCACATGTCATCTTTCCAATGGGCCAAAAATAATGGAATAAACAGGAACGCATCTGTAGACCTAAAAAAATTTGTGATGGTCTAATCACCATTCGATTAGTCAAGAAGTCAAATATTTTTTGATTAATGAAATTCCATAAGTACAGGTTCCATCAATGGACACGTATCAAAATCCTAAAGGTGCAGATCTTTAAAGAAAATGGTGGTTTAATTCAAAATCAATTCAAATTTGAATTTGAATTGATTTCCATATAAAAGGAAATAAATCCTTTATTTATGGAAAAATCGCATAATATTAGGGAGTTTCCAAATTAAACAACCGATCCTTTGGCCTATAAATACAAGGCTACCCCTCACATTTTGAAAACACACAGAGAAAAAGACAAATAGAACATCCAACCTTTGACTCAACAAAAACTCTGAAGTTTCTAAAGAACAATAACAACAAGCTTGCCACACCTACGCCGTTCTTCATCAAAGCCCTTCAACATTCAAAGATTCTGAAAAACAACAAGCACACAAGTGCCATTCTCCTTCGAAGACTTTTAAATCCACTATGCGAGATCAAGCCTCACAGGCCCTCATTTAAAAATCCATTTGAGTTTTCTTCGATTTTGAAGAACTCAAATACAGTCCAACCACTGGTCCAAGGTCAAGCTTCTGAAGCCCTTGCACCGACGTTCCAAGGAGATTCTAGATTGTAATAGAATCGCCAACAGAGAACTGTACTCATTTATATTATGATATTATTTAATAAAATTATTGTTATCGCATTTATTTTCATTCCTGAATTTCTGGAATCAAAATTTGTGTGTACAAATTTTTGGCACGCCCAGTGGGACCTCTTTGCCTCTCATCTCTATCTCCTTAATCACTTCATCAACAACTTTTCTTGCTTGCATCAATGGCCTCCAAGAAGATTCAAATCGTTCATGGCTCGAAGAATGATGGTAAGAATGTCGTGGTTGTAACGACCAACAAGACTCTCACCTCGAAGGACACCAAGAACACCACTGCTCCATCAAGTGGAAGCAGCACCTCCACGGGACAAACGACCCATAGCAAAGCAATGACAGCCACTTCTTTAGCACAGAAGCCAAGCACACTGCGTGTCAACTCTACTAAGTCTGTGAATGCAAAGGCTCAGCCGTTCATCACCCTTAAATCATTGAGAGCCATGAATATCAAGCCTATGAGCCCTAAGGAGGACATCGCTGGTATAGAAGACTTCTCTCTGAGAAGTATGTCACCACATTTATCTCGATCCATTTTGAATTCTGACTCAAGCACGGGCTCACACTCAGCCTCATCCCCGGTATCTCCAAGAGGTGTAACTTCACTAAGGTATGTTGATTCTCTAACTCCTTCACATTCAATTTACATGCAAGTCATAATAGCCGACACAGTATCGATAGAGGAACAACTAGTGACTATGGCCCGTGCTATTGAGAAACTCACTAAGATTGTGGAAGACAAAAACTTGAAGATTGCTTCATTAATGAATAAGCTTGAAGTATAAAAGTCAGCCGAGTCAAGTCATAGACCAACGCACCCTCCTGGTTTCACACTATAAGAAACCTTGGGAAACAAGACTTACCATACCACCACATCCAAACAGGGGGTAAACCAAACCAACTTTGCCCCCTCTATCGCTTCGTTGTCTATCCAACAACTTCAAGATATGATTAGTAATATTGATTGTTCTCTCGCAATAGCACGATATCGTATAGGATAGCTCTATGTAAAGAGGATGTCGAACCCACAGGGAGATGGAATTTGTATTAGTCTTTAAATTAATTTCATGGTTTACAGATAACTTAGTTGGAGAGTTTGTTGGTTGTCACGGTTTAACATACTAGAATTAAAACAAAATATTAAATAAAAGCAAAGTAAATAAATTGAGTGAGTAAAGAGAGAGGAATCTTAGGGCTTTGACTTCATCACAACCATCATACTACACTTAATTATACTAACTCTGGAAATTTAACAATGATATTTTCCAAATGAATTGAACTCAATAACGTTCGTTCAATTTGGGTGATGTTTTATAAATTTAGCTAACGATAACCTATCTGCGGTTAGCGTGGACTGTCCGCCTACCTACTCTAACTACTTTAACTATGTTGTAAACAATCCACCTTTCCTAAGCATAGACTATGAAAACGTTCTTTTGCAAACTACATTGGAACACCATTATATGGCCTCTATTCTTATGGCCGGCAGCGCTCCGCCAGATACCGTCCAATAAGGTAGGTTGAGAATAGCAAACAGACTATTACATCTAAGACAATGTAGTAATAGTTTATAAGCTATTAAAACATGAAAACCACTTGAGTTGTCTCAAGTGCTTGTAATTATATAATCAAGAAAAAAAAAACATATATTAAAAATAATCCCAAAGTTAAAACAATCAAACCATAGTATTAGGTTGGGTTACATCAGTGCCCTAAGAGGGGAATTAGCTACTCATAACAAGGTTGGATATCATCTATGTTGAGTTCATCTCCTTTGTCACGGACGACACTTCTCTTATCAGATCTTCATTTCTAGGGTTGTAGGAACCCTAAATGCCACCACACCTCCAACCTTTTAAATAGCACCGTAAAAGAGATTGAAATTTCGGACCCCTACTATCAAGGTTTACGCCTTCTTTTATAGAAGAAAATAATATATGGTAGGCTTTTAGGTCTTCTAGCCCAACTGGAATAAGATACAACTGATAAAGAAAGCAATCCCGCAATATTAATCTGACATGTCATTGAAGGCTCGAGCTTCAGGGACAAAGGCGCGAGCTTCAGGAACAAGGCTCGAGCTTCACAGGATTGATGCTCGAGCTTCCATAAATGGTGCTCGATCTTCACTTTAACACTTTGCCAAATTTTCTCAACTATTTTTCGAAGTGTCTTTTTCTTCAACACTTAGAATATTTCTGGGACTCGTCTCTTTTAACATTGCGTGATCCAAGCTTTATGAGCTCAAGCACTAGGTACCAGGCTCGAGCATCAGGAACACCAGGCTTGAGCCTCAGTTGTTAGTGCTCGATCTTGAAGTTAAGGCACAAGACCTGGGAGCATAGCCTTGCAATTAAATCAACTCTTTAATTTCTGACGCCTCATGCTGGAGCTTGAGGGTCAATGCTCGAGTACCCTTAGGTAAGGCTCGAGCACCTTATTGTGAGGGTTGAGCTTCAAGGTACGAGCCTCAAGCTTTTGGGTCTTGTTGACTTTTCTTCTTTCCTTTGCTGTGATGCTCGAGCCTCCACAATTGGGCTCGAGCTCTAAGGCTTGAATTTCTTCAAACTACACCATTGAAGCTCTCGGCTTGCTCTGAATGACCGGCAATGACTCTGTAAGCTTTGATATCATCATAAAGTCTTGATTTTAACCATTTCTTTGGGAAAGTACCTATAAACACACCTTAAGCATAAATTAGTCTAAATATGGATAGAAGTATCACTTTAGACCTTAACATATATGTACTTAGGGGCTCGTATATGCATATATGCAGTGCTCATCACACTCCCAAGCTTACATATTGCTAGTCCCTTAGCAATACAAAACTAAAACACTACTTTCGTGGGAATCACGGTTGCATTAAACTTATGCAACAAGCCTTTAAACCCCTAGGTTACCCCTAGTGGACAAGTTATAGTCTCGTGAGGGTTTCTAGTGAAGATACCCACAAACTTCTCAAATTAGTGCCTTACTGCACAGCAAGCTAATTCAAGTCTATTTTCAAATCATATCATCCCTGCAGTTCATTAATCAATCAAATACAGCAAGTATACCAATCATGTAATCAGAAAAACTTTCAACTTCTAATTTCAATTACGCAACCATAGTCCCCACATATCAGTTTAATCATTTATTCAACAACCTCAACCTCTAAAACACTTTTTGAAAGTGGTCCTACAATTCATCATGTGGCTTACTGTCCATACTTGCATTTAATCCTTGCTATTCCTTAATTCACAGGCAGACTTTTCAAATTCCAACTCCCAAGGCATTTTTACTTTTTCTGGGTATGCATTTTTTCAAAAAGGATGCTGTGTAATGTTCAGGTTTAATAAGCTTTCTAAATCTCCCTTGTAACGAACTTTCAACCACTGACTCCCAGATCAGATGGTCTTAGGGCATTAAGTGTTAAAACACCCCTAAGGACTTAATTGTTCAAGTAATCTAGGCAACCTAAACCCCTTATGTAACAAGCTTTTAACCAATGACTCCCAGACCAGATGATCTTAGGGCATTAGGTGTCAGAACACACCCCTAAGGACTTAATCACTCAAGCAATCTAAGTACAAACCTGAACTTGATCTTTTTCTACTTTGTTTTTCATTATTTTTTTCATTCACATTGGTGAGGAATTTTTCTTTACTGCATTGCATACATACCAAATTTTTTTTTTTTCTTTTCTTATACCTTGGTCATCAAAACTATCTTTTTCTTTTCTTTTCTTATGCCTTGGTCATCAAAACTATCAAATCTACCTAATCATCTCAGTCTAACTCAAAACAAAATAAGACTTCCAATTTATACCCCACAGAATTCATGCAAGTATGAATATGTGCAAAGTGTAGTATCTCAGAGATCAATATTATTAAACAATAATCATCCTAACAGAGTAGACCACCAGCCACTAACTGATTTCAAAAAATTTCAAGAAATCCTTTTCACAGTATTTTAGTATACAAACCCTTTCTAACCAACATTAGACTGCAAACAGAGTATATAACCATCAACAAACTCAAACACATACTTATATCATCAATTATCAGAGCATATCCTTATGTAAACAAAAATTTAATTTTTTTCTAACACTTTTTTTTTCTACACAACCGCACCCCCAAACTTATTGTGCACATTGTCCTCAATGTGTGAGAACAAAAGAGAGTTAGAAAGATATTACCATACAAGCAGACCAGCAAAAATATGACAACATAATGCACAGATGGGTAAAAATGAAGATTCAACATCTGCTCCTTCAACATAGTGTTTCCTCAAAACCATTCAATGGAGCTGTCAGTCAAATCACAACCAAACTTAATCTGTAGTATCTGGCAAAATTAATAAACTCCAACACACATCAGAGTATCAAGTATATGGAGTAAGCATAGATAAATATAAACACAAGGAGAAAATAAATAACAAGCATGTATATATATCAAAAATTAGTACAATGCTTGTAAAAGAATGACTTAGGGTAGACATATATCATATGGAAATAAATACATCAAAAAGACTGCCCTAGTCAACAAAAATACAGAGAAGTCCTAAAAAATAATCTATAGGTGGTGGTGGTGGATTGGAAGAAGTAGATAGAGCGGACGGAATGTGTCGAAATAACTCCTCTAATATGCTCTACTGCGCAATCAGCATCTAATATCTGGTCTATAACTTTCTAATCTCAGCCTGAGAAGAACTCTCAGGCTGGGCTGAAGGAGCGGGTCATCTCCTCATCTGGGGCCTAGAATCAGAAAGATAAATCTCCTCAACTGTAGCCTCTTCATCATCGTCGTCGTCATCCTCCTCTTTTGCCGCTACCATCACCATATCAGCAGGGTCGGTAGAAAGAATAGTGGGTGGGGGTGGGTAAGGTGGAAAGTGTAGAATATAAGGCATATCTCTCGCCTTGGCGTCCCTGAGCCGTCGATCCTCTCAGATCTCATCATCAACACCCCACTCCAGCTTCCTCATCTTGGGCATATGCCCAAAGATATTGTTCCACTGCGTGAAACGGTACTGGGTGAAGACGGTCACATCAGCCTCATTCGGGGGTATCGGAACCCCCGTTATCTCCATCAGGCGCGTGATAAGCTTGGAAAGTGAATATAATGAATAGGAGGGTGTCAGGCCTCTCCCATCTCCTCGTATAGCCGGTGGAGCTGCACAAGAACAAACTAGGGAATAAACACCCAGTAGTCGGCGTGAAATGCGTAAGTAGCATCCACCATCTCAGTACATCACCCTATCTTTTGTCCGATAGGGCGAGCATTGGCCACAAGGACTGTATCTAAAAACCATAAATGTCACAGAATTTGGGACTTTCGGATCATCTCTAAGGTGGTGGAATGTCGCCCCTGGCCCAAAGCACTGACCATCGCCTCCCAAGTTGTGCCTGAGGGAATCTATAGAAACCTCCCCTCAAGAGCGACTAGGCACCTGTGATGGCAACCTACAGCCTGAGCAATAGTATCATAGTTCACTGTTAATTGTACGCCCTCTACAGTGGTTGTGAAATGATACTCCTCATCCTCCTCCTCGTCTCCCACATAAACCTACAAGGAGCGGTAGAAAAGCTCAAACCAGCCTGGGGTAGGCAATCTGGGCTGGATGCCACAAGAATCCTGAAAGCTGGCGAGCCTGCAGGGCCTCCACTGCACAGAATGTATCTCGATGGCGTTGAAAATCCTTTAAAACAAAATCTATCTCATGACAGATCTTGCTATATCGCTAGGAGTCGTCTAAAGCCATCACCGAGGTCCTAATAACTCTCTGTCTCAGCCGTCTCGGCATCGCTTTAATCCAAGAATAATATCCAAGCAAAAATCCCAACTCTGTGCTCCAAGGCTTGAGCCTAAAGGCTAAAGGCTCGAGGTTGATATTGTATAAGGCTCGAGCTTAGGAATATGATGCTCGAGCTTGCTGCAAGCAAAGGCTCGAGCTTCCTGGTTTCCAAACTAAATATAAGAGTTCCAAGAATTGCTACAAGAGTTCCAAGAATTGCTCACAATGGTCCTTTAGCATGCAAAGAAGTCAAACAATTAAAATACAAGAGTTCCAAGAATTGCTCACAATGGTCCTTTAGCACTTCAACTCCAAATTTTAATATTAGTTTTAACCTCCAATTAGTGCTTCAAGTTCCAAAATTTGCCTTCCGTGTAGTCAAGTACCTAATTGAACAAATAGTAATGAGAATCAAAAGAAAAGAATATACAATGGAAAATAAAATAAAAATAGAAGCAATCTAATGAACACTATTGTCTAGTTTAATTCCACAAAACCGTTAATCCCCGGCAATGGCGCCAAAATCTGACGAGGTCGCTTGTAAACGCCAAACTAAATGTAGTGAATGTGTGGTTCAAGAAAAGCCTTTTATGTCAAATTTAAATTTATAAAAACCACTACCAACACCACTACTAACGTAGCAAGAGTGAGTAGAGATCGTCCTAAGGGATTATACGTGTTAGAATTTCAACTTCGAATCTAGCGTACCAAATGATTGCAAAAGAGAATTGGGTTGGTTGATTATACTAAATGAGCTAAACTATAATAAAACAATGCAATAAGATAAAGAGTAAGTAAGAAGGTAAGGTCTTGGGGTGTAGAGATCACCACCAAACAATACTATTCCAAACCATAATCAAGTGACTAATGAGGGAAATGAATGTGTTGCAACAATGTTGTGTGTGTAAAAGACATTCAATTGGTAAGGGTGACTCAACAAGTGCAAATTGTCTCAATCAACATGTGTGAGGCCACAATACATCTATTGGTAGAGGAATATATTGTCTAAACATTATGTGAAGATAACAAAATAACAATTCAAGTCATTGAACCTTTCATTAAGCTCATAGTCCAAGCAATCCATAAGGATGACTTAGTTAAACATGCATTATCTAAACATCATGTGAGAGGTACAAAATATCTATTGGGAGAGGAATAAATTGTCTAAACACACGTGAAAGATACAACATATCATAACTAGTCATTAATCCTTCATTAAGCTCAAAATTCCATTACACCACAATATTAGAGCATATGTTTCTTGCATTCAAAAGCATGGAACATCAAAGAACAAGCATGAATTGTTTCCCCAACTAACACTACACTACTTAAAAGAGAAGCACAATCCATCAAGGAATAACTATTAACCATCTAGAGACATAACAAGAGCATTACATTAAGAACTTCATATTCTGACAATCTCAAGATTAAAGGCATTAATACACATAGACATGCATCAATAACATTAAATCTAGAGGTGAGCATCTACTCTAGCATACATAGACATATAGATAGAGAAAATGATCAATTAGAAGCATTAATCCATAGAACTCAATGAATAATCAAGATCTTCATAAGTTCAAGAGTCAAAATATGCATTACAACACAAATCCCTCAAAATTACACAAGATTAGGTAAAGAAAGCATGTTTGGGGCTAACTCTAGCCCCAAGAGGATGTCTAGCCACTCATGATGATGAAGCTCCAACCTTCAAGGGCTAAATCCATGGTGAAAATCTGCTCCTTGATGATGAAGGTCTCCTCCAAAGGTTGTTCTAGCTTCCTCCTTTCTTCCTCTCCAAGAATAGCCTCCAAGATGATTTTCAATGTGTGACAAGAGACTCTCTCCAAAAAATGTATCATATTCCTTATATAGGTAGGTCAAATACACCCCATGATGAGCTGTGGTCGTGCAAGGCATATTCTCCAATGATTGGATGAAGGACGGAATAAATGAGCTGGACTTTAACTTTTTCTCGCTGGAGGAAGTTCGATCGATCGAACCTTAACTTGGATCGATCGAAAATGGGTTCGATCGATCGAACTGCATCTTGGATCGATCGAAGTGGTCTGACTCCTCCAGATAATGAGAAGCCTGGGATATTTTCAAGATATTTATAGGGAAAAAGACAAAAGTGGTTAGTAGGCGTACAAGTGTGGATAAGATCAATCATTTGAATAGGACAAAATAGGGTTCGATCGATCGAAGGTGATGTTCGATCGATCGAACTTGGAATTTCAACAAAGGCCAAGGTTGGATCTATCGAGAAGTACTGTGATCGATCATAGATGTTCGATCGATCGAACTCTAAGTTGGATCGATCGAACTTTTCAACTGCACAACTTGATTCCTTTTTGCTCCTTTCTTTCTCCACTTTGCTCCCTCCTTTGGTTTATCTCAGGATTACTTCAATTAAGCTCTTATTTGGCTGAGTTAGCTCAATTTTGGGATTAGTGCCTGAAAATATAGATAACACATAATAAGTCTAAAACGGCAAAGTAAGATAGATAAAGGTACTAGAATGCTTAAGTTTAACGGGTTTAAATGCGCACTTTTCAGTGCTCATCACACCCCCAAACTTAAATATTGCTAGTCCCTAGCAATGAACTAAGAAGTAAAGCAATGAAATAAACAACTATACAAGTATAAGCTGGAAAGCAAGTAAAATGATAACACCATTTTCGTAGGGAAGACGATTGCATTTAGCATATGCAACAAGCCTTTTAAACCCCTAGGTTACCCCTAGTGGACGAGTAAAGTCTCGTGAGGGTTCCAGAAATGGTACCCACAAACATTAAGCTCATTCTTTCAAAAGAGGCACCAATATTGCAAACAAGCATTGGGAGAAAACTACCTCAAGTATGTAATTTTTCAACCGTTTCTAAGCAATCTCCCAAAATTTCAATATCAAGCAAGCAAGTATGGTCCTCCACATATCAAGAAAATGATCATAAAAATTGAAACAAGTCTAGAATTCATGTGAGAGGTCCGGCATCAAGTGTGTTGCTATCTTAGCCAACTAGAGAAGTAATCACATCCTTACCCTCAAACTAGCACACAAATTTAGTACCGATCATCAAGATAAGAGAGTGGACCTTTTATTAAAGCTTTATTGTTCTAGGTGCGCTTATTCTTTTCACTCTTTTTCTTTTTTCTTTTTTATTTTTATTTTTTTATTTTTTACTATTGAGGATCAAAGATGGAAATATTGTGCAATGTGTTGATCTCTTAAGCTTTCTAGAAGATTTATGTAGCGAGCTTTAGGTCAATGACTCCCAAACCAGATGGCTTTAGGGCATTAGGTGTTAAGACACCCCAACGGACTTACAAACTCAAATCAACTAGGCTACAAATCAAGACAACAACCATCTAATCATTTCCTACTTCTCACCTTTTGGGAGAAGTCCTCACTTTTATTGCTTTTTGCAACTTTTTTTTTTTTTTTTTTTTTTTTTCAATTATTAACCTAGAGTTTGGGCCCTCCACCTTTCGGCACAAGAAGTTCACTGCTTAATGAGGCAAGAATCTCGGCTACTCAATGAAAAGGGGTTGTTATCTACCTTTATCAAGAATGAAAGCTTTCAATGCACTACTAGCCCAATTGGGATATAACCAATTCAATAATCAACAAAGCATGTACCCCACAATTGAATGCTAGCGTGCACCGGTGCTAGTGTAGAATCCTAGAATGAATCTCAAAACAATCACAAATTTAGGATGATGTGGACCACAAACGCAAGCAAGATATCAATCTTTTGAAAAATTTACTCCTAAATGGCATCCTCAAGGTATACAAGGAGTATTGGACTCTCAAGTCAAGCAATTTTTAAATTTTAAGCAATATAGTCCTCAAAAGATCAAAATCATAGCTAACATCAATCTCAAATCTCAATCATGCATTTAAAGCTAAAATCTTAAGTAGAATGCAACAAGACACCTTACCCCCAAACTTAAACCGCACATTGTCCTCAATATGTAATGAGAACAATGGAAAAGATAGAAAGAGTATACCATGGTGGTGTAGACATGAAACCCGGTCATGATCCAATTCGAAAGACGTCTCCCCCAAACCTGGAATCAACAACCTACTTGAATAACCACGCTAACAAACTCACATTAAATATCAAATGGGATAAGAATAATCAAATCAAGCATTCTAAGGCAATGTAACACATGATGCAAGAGAGATATAAGATCAAGCCCTAACTAAAGCATAAAGTATGCATGACTACACATAAGGACACAATGATGAATCTTTTTATATTTTTCATTTAATGAAAGCAAGTATATACAAAATGCAAGAAAAACAAAGAATAAAATGCATGAACAAAATAAAAAAAGAAAATTAAATAAGGCAAAATGTAATGAAAGAATATGTTCAATGTAAGAAATGAAAAACAATATGTGCAATGCAAGAAATGAAAAGGAACATGTACAATGCAAAAAAAATGGAAAGAATATGTACAATATAAGTATATACAAAATTTTCTTACTTTTTGTTTTTCATTTTTTTTTTTTTTTTAATATATATGTGAAAACATGCAAAGAAAAATGAAAAATGTAAGAAATATGCAAAATGGGTGCTAAGTTTAACGTCTCTAGCAAGACGAAATGCTTCTTTGAAAAACCGTCTCTTTTTTTTTTATTATTATTATTTTTTTAGACAAAACAAATATGTACACAAACAAAAATAAAAAGACAAGTGAATAAAAATAAAAATAAAAATGCAAAAAGTAAAGATGTAAGGAAATAAAGAATGCAAAATTTTTTTTTTTTTTTTCGAAATTAAAAATTAAAGTTAAACAAAATATTTTTGGATTTTTGGAAATAAAATAAAAGGAAATAAAATAAAAGAAAAGAAATATTATTATTATTATTTTATATATATATATATATTTTATTTTTAATACCAAGATAGAAGTAACTAAATAAAAAAATAAAATAAAAATAGAAATAGGAAAAAGTCAAAAAGTCAAAGGGTCAAAGGGGCAAAGCTGTGATCGATCGAAGATGAAGTTCGATCGATCGAACATAGCTGTGATCGATCCGAGATGAAATTCGATCGATCGAACATGTAAAATTTTGGAGATCCCGAGAGCATGCATTTTCAGAATTTGGATGCAGGTCCAAAATTTTTCTAAGTGTTGGGACTCATGATCGATCGAACCACATGTTGGATCGATCGAAAGGTAGTTCGATCGATCAAAATGGTTTATGATTGATCGAACTTTTGAAAATTTGGAGATCCCGAGAGCATGCACTTTCAAAATTGATGAAAGCTCAAAAAATTTTCTAAGTGTTGGGACTCAAGTGGAGTTTGATCGATCGAATCCATAGTTGGATCGATCGAAGAACAATTCGATCGATCGAAGGTGCTCTTGTGATCGATCGAACTGGCACCAAATGCCTAATTTTGAACTGAAAGTGTAGAAAATCCTATGCTAAGCCCCAATGATGGTAACAAGAATGAAAATTTGAAAAATAGATGGAAGAATGTACACAAGAATGAAAAATAAAAAGAAATGAGGGAGGAATAGAGTTGTAAAACTCTACGAATACTAATGTTTAACGTCTCTAGCAAGACGTTAGGTCAACTCACTAATCAAATGAATCAAAAACTGGATATGAAACATCCTTATTGGCCCTCTTTTCACTTTTCTCATTTAATGTCCCACTTATGACAATGAAATCATCCTCCAAAAGAATGACTTGAAAAGAAATAAAAGAGATGATATTGTTTCTTTCATCCACGGTCTTGAAAACAAAATCAATCATGGTTAGGCTTGCCTCTTTGTTGTGTTCTTGAAACACATTCAAATGATCATCCATATTGATAATTGGTGAGGCATTGTCTTTCAAAGACTCATTTGGATTAATAAGAAACACCCTCTCTTCATCCCTCTTCTCCTCCTCATAAATTACCATTTCCTTACCTTCTAAGTAAGCTAAGGAGTCCATTAGAGAGTTTATTTCATTTTTAGAGCTTTTAAAGTCAAAACCACAATTTTTATACATTTCCAAAAGACACTCCTTAAGAGGGTCATTAGAGATAATAGAAGGAAGGCCCTCTTCAACAAGTTCCTCCTCCTTCTCTCTTATCTCAAGTGTGGTCAACATCTCCTCACTTTCTAGAGTAGCCATGTCCGAGATAAAATCATAATCAAAACAAGGAAAGTCCTCATTAATCATGTTATGTTCTATTGGATTAACCACTTCCTCCTCTATACAAGATAGAGTGCTAGGCATTAGCTCACTTGTTTCATTCTCCTCACTCTCATCATCCTCATCTATATACATTGAAGTTCTTGCCATTTTTTCATTTGCCTCTTCCTCCTCCTCTAGATGAGAAAAAGTACTTGCAATTTGCTCAACTTGAGCTTCTAAGTTGACTAAAGTTTGAGAATGAGAATTAATGAGTGAAGTGTGTGAAATATGCACATCAAGTAAAGCTAACACTTTTTCTTCAAATCCGGGTGAGTACTTAGAAGGTGGTGGAATTGATTCATAATAAAATGGTGGGGGAGGGCAATAGTCATAAGAAGGATTAAATGAGTGATCAAGTCCATAATAAGATGATGCATGAAATGAATTGGACTCAATCTCATAAGGATTAAAATGTGATGGAGGAGCATAAGGTGAAGGGATGTAATTCCCCCCCAAACTTGGATCAAACAATTCCTCTATTCACAATTAAAACCCAAATGCAAGAAAAAATTGGCCTCAACAAGGGCCTATGCTTGGACTTAAAATTTAGCAATAAAATAAGCCTCAACAAGGGCTATCATAAGCATGCAAAGAAGTGAAACAATTAAAATACAAGAGTTCCAAGAATTGCTCACAATGGTCCTTTAGCACTTCAACTCCAAATTTTAATATTAGCTTTAACCTCCAATTAGTGCTTCAAGTTCCAAAGTTTGCCTTCCGTGTAGTCAAGTACCTAATTGAACAAATAGTAAGGAGAATCAAGAGAAAAGAATATACAATGGAAAATAAAATAAAAATAGAAGCAATCTAATGAACACTATTGTCTAGTTTAATTCCAACAAAACCGTTAATCCCCGGCAACGGCGCCAAACTCTGACGAGGTCGCTTGTAAACGCCAAACTAAATGTAGTGAATGTGTGGTTCAAGAAAAGCCTTTTATGTCAAATTTAAATTTATAAAAACCACTACCAACACCACTACTAACGTAGCAAGAGTGAGTAGGGATCGTCCCAAGGGATTATAAATGTTGGAATTTCAACTTCGACTCTAGCGTACCAAATGATTGCAAAAGAGAATTGGGTTGGTTGATTATACTAAATGAGCTAAACTATAATAAAGCAATGCAATAAGATAAAGAGTAAGTAAGAAGGTAAGGTCTTGGGGTGTAGAGATCACCACCAAATAATACTATTCCAAACCATAATCAAGTGACTAATGAGGGAAATGAATGTGTTGCAACAATGTTGTGTGTGTAAAAGACATTCAATTGGTAAGGGTGACTCAACAAGTGCAAATTGTCTCAATCAACATGTGTGAGGCCACAATACATCTATTGGTAGAGGAATATATTGTCTAAATATCATGTGAAGATAACAAAATAACAATTCAAGTCATTGAACCTTTCATTAAGCTCATAGTCCAAGCAATCCATAAGGATGACTTAGTTAAACATGCATTATCTAAACATCATGTGAGAGGTACAAAATATCTATTGGGAGAGGAATAAATTGTCTAAACACATGTGAAAGATACAACATATCATAACTAGTCATTAATCCTTCATTAAGCTCAAAATTCCATTACACCACAATATTAGAGCATATGTTTCTTGCATTCAAAAGCATGGAACATCAAAGAACAAGCATGAATTGTTTCCCCAACTAACACTACACTACTTAAAAGAGAAGCACAATCCATCAAGGAATAAGTATGAACCATCTAGAGACATAACAAGAGCATTACATTAAGAACTTCATATTTTGACAATCTCAAGATTAAAGGCATTAATACACATAGACATGCATCAATAACATTAAATCTAGAGGTGAGCATCTACTCTAGCATACATAGACATATAGATAGAGAAAATGATCAATTAGAAGCATTAATCCATAGAACTCAATGAATAATCAAGATCTTCATAAGTTCAAGAATTAAAATATGCATTACAACACAAATCCCTCAAAATTACACAAGATTAGGTAAAGAAAGCATGTTTGGGGCTAACTCTAGCCCCAAGAGGATGTCTAGCCACTCATGATGATGAAGCTCCAACCCTCAAGGGCTAAATCCATGGTGAAAATCTGCTCCTTGATGATGAAGGTCTCCTCCAAAGGTTGTTCTAGCTTCCTCCTTTCTTCCTCTCCAAGAATAGCCTCCAAGATGATTTTCAATGTGTGACAAGAGACTCTCTCCAAAAAGTGTATCATATTCCTTATATAGGTAGGTCAAATACACCCCATGATGAGGTGTGGTCGTGCAAGGCATATTCTCCAATGATTGGATGAAGGACGGAATAAATGAGCTGGACTTTAACTTTTTCTCACTGGAGGAAGTTCGATCGATCGAACCTTAACTTGGATCGATTGAAAATGGGTTCGATCGATCGAACTGCATCTTGGATCGATCGAAGTGGTCTGACTCCTCTGGATAATGACAAAGCTGGGATATTTTCAAGATATTTATGGGGAAAAAGACAAAAGTGGTTGGTAGGCTTACAGCTGTGGATAAGATCAATCATTTGAATAGGACAAAATAGGGTTCGATCGATCGAAGGTGATGTTCGATCGATCGAACTTGGAATTTCAGCAAAGGCCAAGGTTGGATCTATCGAGAAGTACTGTGATCTATCATAGATGTTCGATCGATCGAACTCTAAGTTCGATCGATCGAACTTTTCAGCTGCACAACTTGATTCCTTTTTGCTCCTTTCTTTCTCCACTTTGCTCCCTCCTTTGGTTTATCTCAGGATTACTTCAATTAAGCTCTTATTTAGCTGAGTTAGCTCAATTTTGGGATTAGTGCCTGAAAATATAGATAACACGTAATAAGTCTAAAACGGCAAAGTGAGATAGATAAAGGTACTAGAATGCTTAAGCTTAACGGGTTTAAATGCGCACTTTTCAGTGCTCATCAACGGTAAGTCCATAAAGCATCATTCAGTCTATAAGACCAATTTTTATGATCTGGCTTAACCGTTTTCTCAAGAATTCTCTTAATTTCACGATTGGATATTTTTATTTGGCTACTTGTTTGGGGATGATAAGAGGAATCAACTTTATGAGTGATGGAGTATTTTTGTACCAAAGTACGGAAATACCTATTACCGAAGTGAGCACCACCATCACTACTAATAGCTCGTGGCATACCAAACCGACTAAAAATGTTTATTTAAATGAACTCAACCAGGACTGCGTGATCGACGGTTTTAGTAGCTACTACTTTAACCTAGTTAGACACATAGTCAACAGCCACAAGAATGTATTCATTATGATTAGACAGAACAAAAGGACCCATGAAATCAATAACCCAAACATCAAAAACCTGAATAACTAAGATTAAAGTTAAGGGCATCATGTTCCTTCTAGAGATTGATCCTAGCTGCTGACATCTAAGGCATGACCTATAGAATAAGTATGCATCCTGAAAGAGTGAGGCCAAAAGAAATCACACTGAAGAATTTTAGCTACAGTTTTCTTTGCACTGAAATGACCTCCACATGCCAAACTATGACAGAAGGTCAAAATACTAGGAAACTCACTATCAGGAATGCATCTATAAATGATTTGATCAACACAATATTTAAATAGCTGAGGATCTTCCCAATAGTACATCCTAATTTGGCAGAAGAATCAATATTTTTCCTGCTCTGACAAAAATTAAGGGAATTTTACCTATTGCGAGGTAATTCACAATATCAGCAAACCAAGGCAAATCCTTCTGAGAAACCTCAAACAATTGTTCATCCGAGAAGGAATCATAAACTGGAAGTGAAGTTCAGGTATCCTCAATCAGAATTCTAGAAAGATGGTCAACTACAACATTCTTTGACCCTTTCTTATCCCGGATTTCATAATCAAACTCTTGAAGCAAGAGGATCCATCGAATCAAATGGGGGCTTGGTTTCCTTTTAGAAAGAAGATGTTTCAAAGAAGAATGATTGGAATAGACTACGACTTTGGAACCTAATAGATATGATCTAGATTTGTCTAAAGCGAAGACAACTACAAGCAACTCTTTTTTAGTAGTGGTATAATTCAACTGTGAATCTGAAAGAGTTTTACTACCATAGTAGATAACATGAGGAAGCTTATCTACTCGTTGTCCCAAGATAGCACCCATAGCATAATCAGATGCATCACACATAATCTCAAATGGAAGAGCCCAGTCCAGAGGATTCATGATAGGAGTTGAAGAAAGAAGAGAGCGAAGCTTTTGGAAAGCTTCAAGGCATAACTCATCAAAGACAAAAGGAGCATCCTTTGTAAGTAGATTACACAACGGATAGGAAATTTTGCTGAAATCTTTAATGAAACGTCGATAGAACCCGGCGTGCCCAAGAAATGATCGCACTCCCCTTACAGAGGTAGGAGGAGGCAGTTTGAAAATCAAATCAACTTTAGTTCTATCAACTTCAATCCCTCTCTCTGAAATGATATGCCCTAAAATAATACCCTCTTGAACCATAAAATGGCTCTTATCTAAACTAAGAATAAGATTAGTTTCCCTATAATGCTAAAGCACTAGGGAAAGATTTTGGAGACAGTTTTCGAATGTGGACCCCGAAAATAGAGAAGTCATCCATAAAGACTTTAAGAAACTTCTCAACTATGTCCGAAAAGATAGACATCATACACCTCTGGAATGTTGCTGGCGCATTACATAAACCAAAAGGCATCTGTCTATATACAAACGTACCGAATGGACAAGTGAAAGTAGTTTTCTCTTGATCGTTAGGATCAATGGCCACCTAATTATAGCCGGAATATCCATCTAAAAAGTAATAATAGCTCTGGCAATAAAAGCAATGATATTTTCTAGTAGCGGAGTTGAGTTTCTGGTAATCAATACACACACGCCATCCAGTGGTAGTGCGCTATAGAACTAATTCTCCCTCAGAATTCTCAACTACTGTAATACCTGTCTTTTTAGGTACTACTTAAGTAGGACTCACCCACTTGCTATCTAAGATGGGGTAGATTATTCCCGCATCTAGCAACTTTATAACTTCCTTCAACACCACCTCATTCATATTAGAATTCAATCTTTGTTAGAGCTCCCGAGATGTTCGAGAATCCTCCTCCAAATTAATCTGATGTATGCAAATTGTGGGGCTAATTCCTTTCAAATCAGCCACACTCTGATAAGCGCCGAATACTGTATATTCAAGCGCCCTAAATTACATTAACAAAGTCCATTAATTGATTATTTTATGTAGATTATCTCCATTTGCATGTTTTTGTATATTTTCAGGTTAAATTGCAAAAAGGAAGCAAAAATGATGCCTTGTGGAATTTTGAACAAAAAGGGTGCCAATTCTGAAATTCTGGCAGCAGTAGAACCTGACTTTTGTCGCCATTTTCGACCTAGTAAACTCAAGAACTGGACTTCCATCATAACATGAAAGCTTTAGATCTCTGAATCATCTTTCCAAATCTTCAAGCGGTTTGTCATTCGGAGTTTGGAGCAGAGAGTTATGATCTTCTTAACAGAGGTGCGCAGAACTACCTGGCAGCACTGAAGTACTGCCTTTCTCCCCATTTCGACCAACCAGACTTCAGAATTTGGTCTTCATCAAAACATGAAGTTTTTAAAGGTCTGAATCAGCTCTCCAAATCTTTAAACAGATAGTCATTCGGAGTTCGGAGCACAAAGTTATGGTTATTCTTCCACAGTGGGTCAGAGATGGGCAAGAATTGCATGTTGCTCATTACATTAATTTAGAGTGCTCGAGACCACCCTTCGAGTGCTCGAAATTCTGGTAGATTGCATTCAGAAATGGCTCAATTTTAGCCACTTGCACATTGGTTTCCTCAATGCCATCTTCCTTCTTTATGAAGTGGTTGGAGGTGTTCCTTAGAGGAGAGAGAGCCTTGACTTGAGCTTAATAAGAGAGAGGGAGGACCACACAAAAATTATCCTATATTCTAGCAAGATAGAGGAGAGAGGAGAGGACAAAGAGGGGAGTTCTTCAAGCAAAGGAAGGAGCACGAAAATGGAGTCTTGGATGGAGCTTCTTCCTTCTTCTAGCTTAGCAATGGGTAACTAACTCTTTCTCTAGGGAGGTGATGAAGTCCCTCCCTTGTAAGCATGTCCGAGGATAGTCTATTTTGGGGATTTGCCATGTATATTTTATGGTCTTTTCATAACCAAGAGCACCTCATTTGTTATAATGAATGTTGATACATGTATGGATGATTTCTTTAAGTTGATTATCTTGTTTTAGATGATGTCTTAGAGTAATCATATTGCTTGAGTTTTCATGGTGAGAGTGGAAGCAAGGTTATGAAATGGTTTCATGGCATGTTGATAGGTGACTTTGATAGACCATTGCTTAGGAAATCCTTTGATGGTGTATGCTTAATCTCTAACTCCATGTGCTTTATCATTTTGTTAAGAACTTGATAGTCTCTCATTTAAGTAAATGTGTATAAGCTACACCTTAGTTAGGTAGTCTAAGCATGTTTATCTTTTGATGGATTATACTTGTTTGAGACCTAATATACCTCTTGATTACTTACATGGCAGCCATGTGTTGCTATGTAAGTCTTGACCATCATATGTTGTTTTTCCCCCAATTTAGGTCTAATCTAGCATATGTATAGGGATGGAGGCGGATTCACTTCCCTAGTCTCCTCTTCTTAATCTTTTCATCCTAAATTCCTTGAAAATTAGTGTTTTATGCACTTTGAATTCGTAATTTAAGTGACAACAAACAAAACCTCTATGAACACCCTTTCATCATCCTAAGAATGACTCTAGACACTTAGGTTGCCTTAGACTAGCGCAGTCCCAGTGGTTCGACTTACCCGACCAATAGCCCTATTTTACAATGATTCGTGCTATTGCGAAGGTTGATGTTAATTGACCAACCGATCAATTTTTGGCGCCGTTGCCAGGGATTGCAAACGGTTTAGCAACCAAAGTTTAAGGTTAAATTTAGTTTGATTGTGAATACTGTGTTTTGTGAATATTTCTTATGTGTTTTAACCGTCTTTGTGTTATAAGTGAGATCCTAGGGACTCGAAGCTCGCCGTGGGAATGCTAGCAAATTGTGAGTCTAGAGGACCCCAGGTAAGTCTCGTGACTTCTTGTTTCGAATTGTAGATATCATGCATGTGTTAAGCTTAGAAGTAGTTAATTTATTTGCAAGCCCTTGTTGAGGCTATATTATTGTTTTAATTTCGTGTACAAGCATCGGTCCTTGTCGTGGCCATTTATTTTTTTGTCTTGATAATTGAGGAGAAATGGAACATCGTATATGGAGTATTGATGATGAATTGTGTTGTTGAATATATGCTTTGTTGTTGATGTTTGGCCGTAGGTCACTCTCTCTACCCACACTTGACTCGCCTATTGATATAAATTCACTTGAAAGAACTCTTAGACGGAACCTTAGGGAACCCACTCTTACAAGGGATCTTGAAACCGAATTTAATACAATGGGGGATAACGTAGGAAATCCGGGGAATGAAAGGGCTGAAATTCCTAATGTAGAACCAATGACTCTTAGAGATCATTTCATCCCTACCACCTATGCTTCTCCTTCTCGCATAGTAATGCTAAATATCGATGCAGCTCAATATGAGATCAAATCAAGTACTATCCAAATGCTTCCATCATTTCATGGCTTTGATAATGAAGATCCATATAAGCATCTTGATAAGTTCCTTGAAATCTGTTTGACCATCCAGTTGAGAGGTTTTCCGGACAATGCACTCCATCTTCATCTTTTCCCATTCTCCCTAAAGGATAGGGCAAAATATTGGTTGAACTCCCTCGCTCCCAATTCCATTACTTCTTGGGCTCAATTGCAACAAGAATTCCTTAAGAAGTATTATCCGGTGAGTAAAACCAACCAAATGAGGCGTTCCATTCTAAGTTTTTCTCAAGTTGATGGAGAACAACTCCACGAGACTTGGGAAAGGCTACAAGATCTTCTTCAGAAATGTCCTCATCATTTGATCCCAAAATGGCAATTAGTGCAAGCTTTCTATGCCGGCTTGACCGAAACCCATAGATTCATGGTTGATTCTTCTTGTGGTGGGATGTTCCTGTCCAAGAATGCGGATGAGGCTTGGACCCTACTTGAGAATTTAAGCGAAAATTCACTTCAACATAATTCTCGTAGGGCTCCGGCCTCAACCAATGCAAAGAACACCAACCTTTCTCAACCAAAATCAATAAGGGAGGAATCATCTCAAGTGGATGCCATAGCTCATAAATTCTACCAATTAATGGCACCACATCTCTCTCCTTCATTGTCTCAAAACTCGACAAGTTCGGTATGTGCCTCATGTAATAGTCCATTTCATCTCTCGGAAGATTGCCCCACGTCGGAGCAATTTCCCAATCCCAACCAAGAGCAAGCTAATGCCATGTTCTCACGGCCCGGGAACAATCCATATTCCAACACCTACAATTTGGGTTGGCAAGATCATCCGAATTTCTCGTGGCGGCAACAAGCCCCACAAAATTCCCAATTCCAAAACCAAGGGCATCAAAATCAACCCTCTTCTCAATATCAAGGTAGGCCTTTCCAAGCCTCTTCAAGCTACCGTCCTCCTTACAATCCACATGTTTCCAATCAACCTCCTGTGTGTCTAACTGACGAGATAGTAGCTGCAAACAAGCAAATGATGGAATCATTAAACAAGCAAAATCATGGATTCCAACAAGCAACTCTTGACATCCTTGCAGCCTACTCTCCAAATGGTTCACTCTCATACTCAATCCATAGCTAAGCTCAAAAATCAAGTGGGCCAAATAGCTAACTCGGTGAATCAATTGCTTCAAAAGGACAAGGGCAAGCTTCCCTCTCAACCTTTTGAAAATCCTAGAGAAATACATGTGATTGATGAAACCCCTCCTCCGAGTGGGCCGACTCATGAACAAGTTCAAGCTATCACCACCCTTCGGAGTGGTAGAGTGGTTGACAACAAGGTTGATGGAGACACAAGTGAGAAAAACCCTCCTTTGAAAAATCCAAATTCAAGCTCTTCTAATCCAAATCCAAGCTCTTCTAATCCAAATCCAAGCTCTTCTAATCCAAATCCAAGCTCTTCTAATCCAAATTCTTGTCAAAATACCATTCACGGAAATCCCACACATGTCACCCCAAATGTGGAAACTACTTATGAGCCAAAAGCTCCGTTTCCTCAACGTCTTCAAGAGTCGACACATTTTGGGAACAAGAATTGTAAAATTCAAGACATGTGGGAAGTTTTCCAGCAAGTGAAGATTAACTTGCCCCTCTTGGATGCTATCAAGCAAATCCCTCCCTATGCAAAATTTCTCAAAGATTTGTGCACTCAAAAGCGCACTTCTAAAAATCATTTGCCAAAAAAGGTGAGGTTGACTGAAAATGTTAGTGCTATCATTCAGCACAGCACTCCTCTGAAATATAAGGATCCGGGTGCCCCCACAATCTCTTGCGTCATTGGTGACAGGAAAATCGAGAGGGCCCTCCTTGACTTAGGAGCTAGTGTGAATTTAATTCCATATTCAATCTACCTACAACTTGGTTTGGGAGATCTTAAGCTGACTTCCGTGGTTTTGCAACTTGCCGATAGATCGGTCAAGCATCCACGAGGTATTCTCGAGGACGTTATCATCAAAGTGGACAAATTCTACTTCCCGGTAGATTTTGTGGTTCTTGATACGGAACCGATCCATGACCCAAAAAAACACATTCCCGTGATCCTTGGTAGGCCATTTTTAGCCACGGCTAATGCATCAATTAATTGCCGAACCAGGGTGATGGACATTGCTTTTGGAAACATGCAAGTTAAACTCCACATCTTTCATGCAACTCAACATCCCTCCAATGAGGATGATTGTTTTCTTGTGGATGTCATTGATGAAGTGGTCGAAGAATCTCTCCCCTTCATTCTAAGCAAAGATCCTCTTGAAACTTGCATGTCCCATTTTGACTTCTCAAACTTTGATGTTGATCAAGCCATTCAAGAAGTCAATTCCTTGCTTGATATTAATGCTATCATGGATGTACCTCCTTGGAAAATTCCAAAAGAACCACTTCCCCAACTTTCCACTACTCCTCCGGTCCCATCATTGCTATCTCTGCCACAACTTGAGCTTAAGCCGCTTCCGGCCCATCTCAAGTATGTGTTCCTTGGTCCAAAGCAAACCCTTCCGATCATCATTGCCTCGGACCTTCAAAAAGACCAAGAGACCAACCTTTTAGCGGTGCTCGAAGAGCATAAAGAAGCTATTGGTTGGACAGTGGCAAATTTGAAAGGAATTGACCCTTCCATTTGTATGCACCACATTCATATAGAGGATGACGCAAAGCCTACTAGAGAGGTCCAGCGCTGGTTAAATCCAAATATGAAGGAAGTGGTCATGAAAGAGGTGATCAAATTGCTAGATGCGGGAATCATCTACCCTATCTCTGATAGCAAGTGGGTGAGCCCCACACAAGTTGTCCCCAAGAAATCCGGTCTCACCGTTGTTGAAAATTCAGCGGGTGAGCTCGTGCCACAACGAACCACCACCGGGTGGCGTGTGTGCATTGACTACCGGAAACTCAATTCATCAACTAGGAAGGATCATTTCCCACTCCCATTTATTGATCAAATCCTAGAAAGGTTAGCCGGCCAAAGCTTCTATTGTTTTCTTGATGATTATTCCGGCTATAACCAAGTGGCAATCGCCCCCCAAGATCAAGAGAAAACAACATTCACATGTCCCTTTGGTACTTTTGCCTATCGACGCATGCCTTTTGGTCTATGCAATGCGCCGGCAACGTTCTAAAGGTGTATGATGTCTATATTCTCGGATATGGTTGAAAAGTTCTTGGAAGTTTTCATGGACGATTTTTCCGTATTTGGCTCCTCCTTTGACTCGTGTCTCAAAAATTTGTCTCTGGTGCTCTAAAGATGCAAGGAGACGAATCTCATTCTAAGTTGGGAGAAAAGCCACTTCATGGTCCAAGAAGGCATTGTTTTAGGACATGTCATTTCTAAACGGGGAATCGAGGTAGACAAGGCAAAAGTTGAGTTGATCTCTAATCTTCCTCCTCCGAATTCCGTCCGTCAAATCCGTTCTTTTCTTGGCCATGCCGGATTCTATCGTCGCTTCATCAAAGATTTTAGCAAAATCTCACAGCCCTTGTGTAATCTCTTAGCCAAGGATGTTCCGTTCAATTTTGATGACGCTTGCATGGAAGCTTTCATCAAACTTCGCACTCTCCTCTCATCCGCCCCAATCATGAAACCCCCTAATTGGTCTCTTCCCTTTAAGATCATGTGTGATGCATCCAACTATGCATTAGGGGCGGTTTTGGGCCAACGTGTGGATAAACTTCCGCATGTCATTTATTATGCTAGCAAAACTCTCTGCGATGCCCAATTGAACTACACCACCACTGAAAAAGAATTGCTACTGTGGTGTACGCCTTGGATAAATTTCGCTCTTATCTTCTTGGCTCCAAGGTCATCGTCCTTTCGGATCATGCCGCTCTTAGGCATTTGTTAGCGAAAAAATAGACAAAACCCCGTTTAATTCGATGGATCCTCTTACTTCAAGAGTTTGACATTGAAATCCGGGACAAAAAAGGGACCGATAATGTTGTCGCCGATCATCTCTCTCGCTTACTTATTGAGAAATCTTCAGAATTTACAGCCATCCGTGATTCCTTTCCAGATGAGCAACTTCTTCAAGTTTCACATTCTACTCTTCCATGGTTTGCGGATATTGTCAATTATCTTGCGGTTGGCAAAATTCCAGCTCATTGGTCCAAACAAGAGAGGGACCGGTTTTTCTCCCAAGTCAAGCATTTCTTTTGGGAAGATCCAGAACTATTCAAGTATTGCCCGGACCAAATCATCCGGCGATGCATTCCTGAAACCGAGGCCACAAACATTCTAAATTTTTGCCATACTCTTACTTGTGGAGGCCATTTCAGTGCCAAAAAGACCGCTAACAAAGTTTTTCAAAGCGGATTCTTTTGGCCTACCTTGTTTCGGGATGCATACAATTTTTGCAAATCGTGTGAACGATGTCAAAAACTTGGATCCATGTCCCGAAGAGATATGATGCCCTTCACCAACATTTTAATTGTTGAAATTTTGATGTGTGGGGATTGACTTCATGGGACCATTTCCATCTTCTTATGGCTATGAGTACATCCTTGTAGCGGTGGATTATGTGTCTAAATGGGTTGAAGCTGAGGCTACCAAAACCGATGATCATAAAGTCGTGATCCATTTCATTCAGTCTCACATCTTTAGTCATTTTGGTACGCCCCGAGCAATCATTAGTGATGGTGGATCTCATTTCTGAAATCGTTATCTCAAATTCGTCCTTGCTAAGTATTCAGTCATTCATAAGGTTGCTACACCTTACCACCCTCAAACGAGTGGTCAAGTAGAGATTTCTAACCGGGAGATTAAGCACATTTTGGGAAAAACGGTTAGACCGGACCGCAAAGATTGGTCATTAAGGCTAAACGATGCGCTTTGGGCTTACCAGACAGCTTATAAGACACCCATTGGCATGTCACCATATCGACTTGTCTTTGGCAAAGCATGTCATCTCCTGGTAGAATTAGAGCACCGTACTTATTGGGCCATAAAAAGGTTCAATTTTGATCTCAAACAAGCCGGCTCTAATCGTGTGTTGTAATTAAATGAACTTGAGGAATTGCGTAATGACGCGTACGAAAGTGCAAAAATCTACAAGGCAAAGACTAAAGCTTTTCATGACAAACACATCATTAATAGTCTTTTGCCCTGGGACAAAAGGTTTGGCTTTTCAATTCCCGCTTGAAACTCTTTCCCGGTAAACTCCGGTCAAGATGGGATGGTCCATACATTGTCACTACCGTCTTTCCTCATGGAGTAATCGAACTTCGTGATCCTGCAAGTGGATCACTCTTCAAGGTAAATGGCCAACGGCTTAAGCCTTGCATTGACGGCACAATCCTAACCCGAAAAGTTGAGGAAGTCCTCTTGACGGATCCAATTTATGAGGATTAGTGCCTACTCTAGCTTTGTCTAGCTATCGACATTAAATTTAGCAACTCAAGGGAAGCAATTCTTTCAATTTCTAAGCTTCCTTCTCTTTGAAATTGCTCGTGCCTTGCAAATTTTCTGGGAAACGGCTTAGAAAAGCCAAAAATTTGATTTTTCTTAGACCTTCTCAACTCTAATTTTCATTCCCGGAAGTCTCCATCGCTTTCTAGCAATTTCATTAGATTTTTCAAATGCGACTCATGTGCATATTTTCTCATTTTTAATGAAAAGTTTGAAAATTTTCTCAAAATTCTTCATGCATTTGAGATGATTAAAAAGTTGAAAAATAGCAAGGTTTCAAAACAAAACTTTCAAAATTTCCTATGCATTGGAATAGAATGAATTTGCAAAGTTAAAAGAAAAAAATTTCTCCAGAAATTTCATTTATCCATGCATTGTGTGAGGTTGCAAAAGTTGGGAAATCTTCTTGAAATCATCCATGCACTCATTGAAAAAAAAAATTTTTGCACAGTTTGAAAATTTTTCTAATTTTTCCATGCATTGCAATGAGGTATAAAGTTGAATTTTTCATCCGTGCATTCGAATGACATGATGTTGCCAAGTTTAAATTTTGTTGCAATGTTTCAAGTTAAAAATATATATATATATATATATATATATATATATATATATATATATATATATACAAATTTTTGCAAAATTTTCATGAACTTGAAACATTGCAAATAAAAAAAAAAAAAATTTTTTACGTTCATGTCAACTTATTATTATTATTATTGTTAATAATAATAATAATAACGCAAAATTTTTAAGGTTCCAGTTCAAAATTTTCTTGCATGCATTGCATTCATGCATCATGATACCTGCATTCAGCTCTCAGTGCATGCATTGCCTTCATGCATGCATGCAAATTCCATGTAGCAATTCTTGCATGCCTTAACACCTTGCATGCATCGGACTCAATGTTACATGGCATGCCCACTGTCGTCATTTGCTCACTGTCCCTCCATGGTTCAATGGTTTCAAGAACCAGCTTCATCCTCATGCCCAAGCCCCGAGTGCTCAAGCTCACCCTCTGCTCTCATTTCAGTCCCAACAGCCGAGCCCACTGCCTTATTTTCGAGCACTCTCACTCCCTCTTCCGAGTGCTTGAACACCCCATACAAACCACCCGAGCCTACTGTCTTCATGTCGAGCACTCGACCTCCCCCTTGCGAGTGCTCGAAGCACCTCAACCCAACACCTCCACTTCGAAGCAAACCCACTGCCTTCAATTCGAGTGCTCGCCGGCTCATTTTGAGCACTTGAATCTGCTTCCTCACTCTTCATTCACCCATCAACCCTCTTCCTCACTCTCCTCACCCAAACTAACTCACCCCTAAACTCCCTCTCTCTCGGCCACATACACCACCACAACCCCACCACCACAAATCATCCACCCTTCCCTCTCAACCAAAACCTCAACCATCTCTCATCTCTCAACCTTCAACCACACCTCTCGGCAATATCAATGCCGACCATGCACCCCATGCATTGCTCAACCTCCACCAAACCAACCCTCCAACCTTCTCACCATCCTAACCTCAAACAAACCAACCAACACTCCTCCACTCATCCCTTCCCACCAACCATGCCAACCATGAACAACCATGCATGCCAACTCTCGGCTTCCCTCTTCCTCTCCCTTTCACAATACACACCTCCCTCCTCTCTCTCTCCATAACATCAACCCACCAACCCAACTCATCAACCCACCTTCCTCCTTGCTCGAGCCTAACCAACATCTCACCTCACAAACCAACTTCCCTCTCCACCATGCATCCTTCTACACCCCAACACCATCCCAACTCTCTGCAACCCACTTCTCAACTCACCCATGCTTGCACCACCTCACCACCTCGCACACACAGAACCATGCAACCATGCATGCATCAACCAAAACCTCAACTCCTATCTCTCTCCTCAACCCATAAACAAACCACCACACTCCTCCACTACCTCAATCCAACCATCCCTCATCCCTCCTCAACCATCCACCACCCAACCATCTTCACCATTCACTGAACCACCAACCTTACCACCTTTCTTCCTCCTCTCAACCAACTCATCCCATCCCCATGACCTGCATGCATGCATGCAAGCCCCATGCATGCATGCACCTCCATCTTCCTTCATCTCCCATCATCCACCCTAACCATTTTCTCAACCCACATCATCACCACCCAAACCAACCCACCCCTTCTCTCTCTCATCCCCACAACCCCATGCACACCATCCCCATTCAACCATACGACAAACCATTATGCCAACCTCCCGAGCCCTCGAACTCAACCAAACAACCTCAACTCCAACACCATGCCAACCCCTCCCCTCACCTCTCTGCCACATTTTTGAGCACTCGAAGCCAAGCTTCGAGTGCTCGCAATTGCTTGAGACCTCTCACCCCTCGGCTCCCAACTCTCTACCCATCTTTCGAGCACTCGAAGTCCAACTTCGAGTGCTCGAACCAAGCTTACCCCCTCTCTTTTAAAAACCCCGAAGCCCCACCCATCTCACAACCTTCCCTCATCTTCTTCATCCCTCCATCAACCCACTCTCAATGCAACCCCAACCCTTGCAACCCATAAACCATACACCATGAATCAACCCAACCAACCCATAAACCCATACACATCCATGCAACCACAACCTCATGCATCTCTCACATCTTGACATCCATCCTAAACCCACCAACACCATCACCACCCCCATTTCCATTCAACTCAACCCCATCAACCAAACCAACCCACAACCAACATCACCACTCTCAACCCATCTCACTCAAAGCTCCCTCCCTCTCTTTCTTTTAAACTCATCAACCACCCATGCATGTCTGCATTTCCCCATTTCCCATTCTTTCCCAAGGTATGTGAGCTTCCTTTTATTCTCATTTCCTTGTCTTTATTTTCATTATAAGGAGGATGGGATTGCATGTTGGTGATTTTGTTGATGCTTGTGTTGCTTGTTGTTGATGATAGCTCTATGCTAGAGCTTGTTTTCTTGCCAAAATTTTTGGGTTTGCTCCTCCATCCCACTCACGTTCACCTTCTCCTTTTTGTGGTACATGCCAGGTGTTCGCTGAAATTCCTCAACCAAGTCCACCTCTCTAAATGTCTCGTGCTGGTCCTTCTCGCCCTCCTAGACCCTCTGCGGGTGCCCGTGCTGTCAATCGTGAGCGACCACGTGATCCTTGGGATCGCAAACAACTCAACTACGAGCTTTCTTTTCCGCTCACGGATGCCTTTGACATTCTACCCACTACTTCATGGGCTGTAGCCGAATTGACTAACCGGCGTCTGCAGCACATTTGCGCGCCCCTTGCCAGGGTTACCTACCCCCGTGTAGTGCGCCTCTTCTACCAGAATCTCCAATGCCCTGAAGAGCCACCCATTTCTCTCACTACATCCATTGATGGCACCACCTATGCTTTCACTATGACTGACATCATTCAGGTTTCTGGTTGCCCCATTGAGTGCCCCAACAACATTGTCAATCGTGAGAATCTCCCTTTATATGAGGAGCCGGATACATTAACTGTGGAGCAGGTTGTCGCTGCCATTGGCAATGTTGACGATCCTAATAGGCCCCGGTCTTTTATCCGCAAAACCAATCTTCCGGAACGCCTCTGGTTCATTGACACTGTTTTCAAACACAATGTCTGCCCTTTGGTGCATAGCACCAAGCGCAGGGGCCTCCTTTTGCAAGCCTTATATGCCATGGACCAAGGCCAATAGTTCTCCATCTCGGAGCTCATTTGGACCACATTTATGAAGTTTTGGCATGACGCTCATGATGCACGGGCTCCGTGGGTTGAAAATCAGAAATTGCCTTTGCCGTTTTTCATCACTCGGCTCCTAAAGCACAAAGGTTTCATTGTTCCTCCCCATGAACCAAAAGGCGAAAAGATTAAAATTTTTACCAAGTGCCGGTGGATTAATGTTCTTAGCCATTCTAGTACCCCTCAGCCTGCTGCCCCCCTGTTCATCCAAGCTCCACCTCCTCCTCCTTCTGAGGATGCTTCCACAGCAGCAGCCGCTGCAAAGGTAGAGCCTCCTGTCGATGATAAACGCCAAATATTGTATATTCAAGCGCCCTAAATTGCATTAGTTAAGTCCATCGTTTGATTATTTAAGTAGATTATCTTCATTTGTGTGTATGTATATATTTTCAGGTCCATTTGCCAAAAAAGGAGCAAAATCAAGGCTTTGTGGAGTTTTGGCCATCAAAAGGCACAATTCTGAATTTCTGGCAGCAGTGGAGTCAGGACTTTGCTCGCCATTTTGACCTTGCAGACTCAAGAACTGGACTTCCATTCTAAAATGGCATATTTAGATCTTTGAATCAGCTTTCCAAATCTTCAAGCAGTACGTCATTCGGAGCTCGGAGAAGAGAGTTATGGCCTTGTTACCAGAGGTACGCAGAACTGCCTGGCAGCACTGAAGTACTGCCTTTCTCCCCATTTTCGACCAACCAGAATTGAGATTTGGGTCTTCATCAAAACATGAAGTTTTTAAAACTCTAAATCAGCTCTCCAAATATTTAAACGGTTTGTCATTTGGAGTTCGGAGTGCAAAGTTATGGCCATTTCATCAAAGTAGGTCTGGGCGGAGCAAGTGAAGCATGGAGCTTTTTACACTAAATTCGAGTGCTCGAGGCCCTATTTCGAGCACTCGAAATTTGGGCAGTTTGCTCCATGAGACAGCCCACTTGTGCTCTGAAATATCCAATTTTGGATGGCCCTCTTTTATGAGGTGGTTGGGGATGTTTTTGGAGGAGAGAGAGAGCCTAGTTTGGTGGTAGATAAGAGGGATAAGAGCCACACATTTCATTTAAGCTTCATTCTACAAGATTAGAGGAGAGAGAAGAGAGCAAGGGAATGGAGTTCTTCAAGCTTGAAGAAGGGAGCACGAAAATGGAGGAGGTCTTCAAGCTTCTTCCTTCTTCCATTGCTCCTATGGGTAACTAAATCTTCTCTAGGGAGGTGATGAAGCCTCCTCTTTTGATCATGTTCTAGATTAGGCTATACTTTTGGGGACTATAATGTATAATGTATGTTAGTTTCATAGTCTAAGAGCATATTCCTTCTTGTAATGAATTTTAATGTGTAAATGGTTGATGTAAGTTCATTGTCATATCTTTGATGATTCTTGGATCAATCTTATTGCTTTTATTTTCATAGTGACAATGAAAATATAGACTATGAATGTTTTTCAAGGCATGTTGATTTTGAAACTTGATATTCCATTGCTTAGGTACCTCCTTTGATGGTTTATACTTGATTCCTACCTTCATGTGCTTCACCATTTGATTGAAAGCTTGATGGTCTTTTGCTTGAGATAGTGTATTTGATTCTACACCTTAGTTTAAGTAGTTCAACTATGGTAGCTTTTGATGGATCATTCTTGTTTTGATTAAGTGAACTTCTTGATGATTATTAAGCAACGGAGTTGCTTCATATTTCTTGACCATTGCATATATACTATTTATCCCCAAATTTAGACCTAATCTAGCATGTACTTAGGGTGTAGTGTGGATTCATCTCCCTAGTCTTTTCTACTTGTATCTCACTTCTTCAATTTCATTGCAATCTATTGTTTTATACATGTTAATTTCTTAGTTTAGTGATAAACACACAAACCCTTTATAAACCCCTCATCACTCTAAAATGACTTTAGATACTTAGGTTGCCTTAAGACTAGAGCAGTCCCAGCGGTTCGACTTACCCGTCCAATAGCCCTATTTTACAATGATTCGTGCTATTGCGAAGAGGGTTGATTTATAATTGATTTCGACCGTCGATCAGTCGACTCTCAGCAGGACCAGGCTTTCATCCGGGCTAGCATTGCCGGTATTCATGAGCGGCTGGATCATTTTGTGAATTCTTTGTCCGCGTACACTCGGACTATGTGTGAGACTTCTTCCCGTACCGAAGAAGATCGTCGTCTTGCTGCTGAAGACCGCCGTGTCGTAGCTGAGGAACGTCGTTTGGCTTCCGCCGAACAGCGTAAGACTCAATCTCTCCTCCATTCCATCCTCGCCCGTTTACCCTCTGGCCCGTAGCTTGTTGCGAGTGTTGGACCTTATCTTTTTGTTCATACGTAAATATTTCTCTTGTATCTTTTGTTTTACTTTTGAACTTTCAGAATTTGCTATGTATAGGTTGCTCTAGTAGGCATGATCTATGTACAGCTCTTTTGTAATCATGTAAACTTCCTTTTGAATGCAAATTTTCTCTTTTCTGTTAACTTTTGGTTCATTATTTTTTTTTTCTGTATATGTGCATGTGCTATTAATGCCTTTTGTGGTTGTTTCTTTTTGTTCTTCGTCGTACTATCCAGGTGGCGTAGTCTATTTCAAGTTTGGGGGTTTTGTTTCACCATGCTGTTTCCTCCCCTTGGGTATTTTTGTTCCTTTTTATTTTTTCTGTCATTTTTTGTCTTTAACTTCAACCCATGTCCACATTGAGGACACTGTGTAGTTTAAGTTTGGGGGTGCAATATTGTATTTTTGGCATAATTTTGGTATCACTATTTTGTAAAGCAATGATAGTATAGCTTGAAACTTGTCGGAAACAAAGCATATGTTTAATACCTTGTGTATAGATGCAATTGAGAATTTTTGAAAATAAAGAAATTTGAATTTGAAGTAATCATGCAAAATACAATGTAGTCTGTATAAATGCCTCAATTAAATTCTTGCTGGATTTACACTCTTATAAGCTTCACAATGCACAGATGCACATTGGAAACTTAACTGTGAGGCATGCAACTTGATTGACCTTGACCTTGGCCTAGTTAATCTGATTTGATGAACCTGATAGATGAATATCTTTGGCATGATATAAGTTATTTAGCTTGAAAAAAAAAAAAAAAAAAAAAAAAAAATTGAAGATGAGAAGAAAGAAAATAATGACCAGTTGAAGTTCGTAGCCTTTCCAACTCGAGCTATTAAGCCCTATGGAGTGTCTCTACACTTAACACCCTAAAGCCATCTGGTTTGGGAGTTGTTGGCCTAACGCTTGCTACATGGGTTGGTTAGAAAGCTTAAAGGACTTAAACATTGCACGGTCATTTAAAAAAAATGTGTGTAATAAACATGGTTTGCTGGAATTCGTAGCCTTTCCAACTTGAGCTATTAAGCCCTAGGAGTGTCTTTACACTTAGCACCCTAAAGCCGTCTGGTTTGGTGATCGGTTGGTCAATCATACATCAACCTTCGCAATAGCACGAATCATTGTAAAATAGGGCTATTGGTCGGGTAAGTCGAACCACTGGGACTGCGCTAGTCTAAGGCAACCTAAATGTCTAGAATCGTTCTTAGAATGATGAAGGGGAAATAAGGAGTTGTTTGTTTGTCACTAAATTGAATATGTGAAGTGCATGAAATAGAAACTTGCAATAATTGAAGCGAGATAAGATACGAGTAAGAAAAACTAAGGAAGTGAATCCGTCTCTATCCCTATACACATGCTAGGCTAAATTTAAATTCGGGAAATCAACATAAACGATGGTCATGATACATAACAACCCTTGGTTGCTATAATATCCTCAAGAGGTTCATTGAATCAAAAACAAGAATAATCCATCAAAGAAATACATGCTTAAACTACCTAAACTAGGGTGTAGTCTTCAACATGCTCCCTAAGCCAAAGATTATCAAGCCCTTAATTGAATGATAAAAGCACATAAAGTTAGGAATCAAGAATAGACCATCAAAGGGGGAACCTAAGCAATGGACTATCAAATTTCTCCAACTTCATGCCATTAAAACTATTCCATGATCTCACTACCATTGTCACCATGAGAGTGCAAGCACTATGATTAAAAGAATAAACCATCTAAGATAGATAATTAATTCAACAATAATCATTAAAATACATGAAGATCCATTACAAGAAGCAAAATGCTCTAGACCATGAAAAGACCATAGGTTATACATTGAAATCCCAAAATAAAATCTACACTAGAACATGCTTACAAGGGAGGGACTTCATCACCTCCCTAGAAGAAGAGTTAGTTACCCATTGGAGCCTTAGAATGAAGAAGAAGCTTGAAGACTTCCTCCATTTTCGTGCTCCCTTCTTCAAGCTTGGAGAACTCTCTTTTTTGCTCTCTTCTCTCTCCTCTAATCTTGTAGAAAATGTAGCTTAATGTATTGTGTGGCTCTTATCCCTCTTATCTACCACCAAAAGGCCACCAACCAACATCTCCAACCACTTCATTAAAGAGGAAAACAAAATGAAGAAACCAAGGTGCAAGTGGGCTGAAATGAGCCATTTCCGAAGGGCATTCTGCCCAAAATTCGAGCACTCTAAGCAAGGCCTCGAGCACTCAAATTTAGTGTAAAAAGCTCCATGCTTCACTTGCTCCACCCAGACCTACTTTGGTTAAACAGCCATAACTTTGCGCTCCGAACTCCGAATGATGAACTGTTTGAATATTTAGAAAGCTAATTCAGAGCTCTAAATATTTCATGTTTTTGTGGAGATCCAATTCTCAAGGATGGTTGGTCGAAAATGAAGATCAAGGCAGAATTTCATTGCTGCCAGGCAGTTCTGCGCACCTCTGGTAACAATGCCATAACTCTCTGCTCCAAGCTCCGAATGACAAACCGTTTGAAGATTTGGAAAGCTAATTCAGAGCTATAAATCTTTCATGTTATTAGGGAAGTCCAGTTCTCAAGTTTAGAAGGTCAAAATGGCGATCAAAGTCCAGGTTCTACTGCTGCCAGAATTCAGCATTGGCACCTTTTGTTGCTCAAGATTCCACAAGGCCTTATTCTTGTTCCATTTTGGCCAATGAACCTGAAAATGCATAAAAACATAGAAATGAAGATAATCTACATAAATTAACATACAACGGACTTTACTAATGCAATTTAGGGCGCTTGAATATACAATATTCGGCGCTTATCATTTGGGAGTTGTTGGCCTAACGCTTGCTACATGGGTTGGTTAGAAAGCTTAGAGGATTTCAACACTGCACAACCATTTTATGTTTCACTTTTGAGTTATAATAAATTCTTAACAGGCAACAAAAGTTGTCTTGAAAATAAAATCATGCCTTAGAAACTTCATGTAAAGGGGAATTCATTGATTTGAAAACTTGTACCTTGGAATTGGAAAAGAAAGTAAAAGCCGCATGTTGAGAATTCAATTCACTTTCACTGGAGTTTGAGTTATTTCCATTTAAGAGATGACAATTGAATTATTTATATGGACTATGATGTTGATGCATGCATGTTCAAAATGGTTTTTGCCAATTTTTGTATCAATGCTTCATATATGCAAGGTAGTCTTCCCAATGATCCCGTCTCCAGCTCTTTATCTGTTTCAAGTTGTATTTGAGCTATGTTTATGTTTATTTTTGCCATAGTGGATATTTTTGTAATAGCATTCCCATGTTTTTCGTTCCATTGAGCTTTGCATTTTGGTTTTGCTAAGGGACTAACAAAATGTAAGTTTGGGGGTGTGATAAGCGCCGAATACTGTATATTCAAGCGCCCTAAATTACATTAACAAAGTCCATTAATTGATTATTTTATGTAGATTATCTCCATTTCCATGTTTTTGTATATTTTCAGGTTAAATTGCAAAAAGGAAGCAAAAAATGATGCCTTGTGGAATTTTGAACAAAAAGGGTGCCAATTCTGAAATTCTGGCAGCAGTAGAATCTGACTTTTGTCGCCATTTTCGACCTAGCAAACTCAACAAATGGACTTCCATCATAACATGAAAGATTTAGAGCTCTGAATCAGCTTTCCAAATCTTCAATCAGTTCATCATTCGGAGTTCGGAGCAGAGAGTTATGATCTTCTTAACAGAGGTACACAGAACTGCCTGGCAGCACTGAAGTACTGCCTTTCTCCCCATTTTCGACCAACCAGACTTGAGAATTGGGTCTTCATCAAAACATGAAGTTTTTAAATCTCTGAATCAGCTCTTCAAATATTCAAACAGATCATCATTCGGAGTTTGGAACACAAAGTTATGGTTATTCTTCCACAGTGGGTCAGAGATGGGCAAGAATTGCATGTTGCTCATTACACTAATTTAGAGTGCTCGAGACCACCCTTCGAGTGCTCAAAATTCTGGCAGATTGCATTCGAAAATGGCTCAATTTCAGCCACTTGCACATTGGTTTCCTCAATGCCATCTTCCTTCTTTATGAAGTGGTTGGAGGTGTTCCTTGGAGGAGAGAGAGCCTTGACTTGAGCTTGATAAGAGAGAGGGAGGACCACACAAAAATTATCCTATATTCTAGCAAGATAGAGGAGAGAGGAGAGGGCAAAGAGGGGAGTTCTTCAAGCAAAGGAAGGAGCACAAAAATGGAGTCTTGGATGGAGCTTCTTCCTTCTTCTAGCTTAGCAATGGGTAAATAACTCTTTCTCTAGGGAGGTGATGAAGTCCCTCCCTTGTAAGCATGTCCTAGGATAGTCTATTTTGGGGATTTGCCATGTATATTTTATGGTCTTTTCATAACCAAGAGCACCTCATTTGTTGTAATGAATGTTGATACATGTATGGATGATTTCTTTAAGTTGATTATTTTGTTTTAGATGATGTCTTAGAGTAATCATATTGCTTGAGTTTTCATGGTGAGAGTGGAAGCAAGGTTATGAAATGGTTTCATGGCATGTTGATAGGTGATTTTGATAGACCATTGCTTAGGAAATCCTTTGATGGTGTATGCTTAATCTCTAACTGCATGTGCTTTATCATTTTGTCAATAACTTGATAGTCTCTCATTTAAATAAATGTGTATAAGCTACACCTTAGTTAGGTAGTCTAAGCATGTTTATCTTTTGATGGATTATACTTGTTTGAGACCTAATGTACCTCTTGATTACTTACATGGCAACCATGTGTTGCTATGTAAGTCTTGACCATCATATGTTGTTTTTCCCCCAATTTAGGTCTAATCTAGCATATGTATAGGGATGGAGGCGGATTCACTTCCCTAGTCTCCTCTTCTTAATCTTTTCATCCTAAATTCCTTGCAAATTAGTGTTTTATGCACTTTGAATTCCTAATTTAAGTGACAACAAACAAAACCTCTATGAACACCCCTTCATCATCCTAAGAATGACTCTAGACACTTAGGTTGCCTTAGACTAGCGCAGTCCCAATGGTTCGACTTACCCGACCAATAGCCCTATTTTACAATGATTCGTACTATTGCGAAGGTTGATGTTAATTGACCAACCGATCACACTCCACCCAATAGTCTCTTTATTTTGGTCAAGCACTTTTAAGAGACTATTTTCTAGGGAACTTGTAAGATTGGAAGTAATGATCACTGGGAGAAGGAATAGACGAAGTATTAGAAAGTGGTGGAAGAGGCTCTAACCTAGATTTCCATGGAGGAAAATCTGTGATAGGAGTGGAATTGAGCAAAGAATTCACTTCAGCTATCGAAGCATCGATATCAAAATCTTCATAATTGAAGTGATTCAGACAAACTTCTAAAGGATGCTTGGATAAAATAGTTGGGAGTGATTCCTCAACCAACTGATTAATAACATCAAGGAAGAAGCATTCACTATCATCGTGGGGATAATGAATAGCATTGCAGATGTTTAACTTGACTTTCATATTCCCAAAAGATAAATCCATGGCTCCAGTCCTACAGTTAATGCAAGCATTTGTTGTGGCTAGAAAATGTCACCCAATAATGACTGGAATATACTTTTTGGAATCGTGGACCGGTTCTGTATCAAGAACTAAAAAATCAACCGAAAAATAGAACTTATCCATTTTTATAAGTACATCTTTAACAATACCTCGTGGTTGTCTGACAGAACGGTCAGCAGGCTGTAGAACAACTGACATAGGTTTTAACTCTCCCAAACCTAACTTTTCATACATCGAGTAAGGAATAAGATTGACACTTGCTCCAAGGTCAAGAAGCGCTCGCTTTATGACATTGTTTCCAATGATGCAAGAAATTATAGAAGCACCAGGATCTTTAACCTTTAGAGGAGTGTTGTACTTAAGAATAGCACTGACCTACTCAATGAGACAAACTTTCTTAGGAACTTGGCACAAGTCCTAAGAGTGCACAAGTCCTTTAAAAATTTGGAATAGGCTGGAATTTGCTTTATAGCATCGAGCAGAGGAAGATTGATTTTGACCTATTTAAAGACCTCCATCATATCATGAATTTTCTCCCCTTTTTTACCAAAGTGGGAGGGTTCCTTGAGACGTTCAGGATAAGGCACTTTTGGCTCATAAAAGATCTGTATTAAGTGCCATTGAGCAATATCAAGGTGTGGACACATTCTTAGAAGATCATTATATCTCTCCCATGCATCATGGAGTTGTTCTCCCGGGATTTGGGAAAATGTCATGATTTTTCTTCTCATTTGTGTGGTTTTACCCACAGTGTAGTATTTCTTCAAGAACTCCTGTTGCAACATGTCCCATGTAGATATG